>NC_089869.1:0-600000 GCF_036373705.1 Amia ocellicauda | reverse complement strand
TGGTTTTGCAATATCTTCATTCTGTAAAGTTAGATATTCTAAATTGCATTGCATGTGCTTACAAATACAATTTTAAAACATTTTAAGATGTTTCAGGTTAGATCTGACTTGTTTTGTATGGTTTTGCAATATCTTCATTCTGTAATGTTAGATATGCTCAATTGCATTGCATGTGCTTACAAATACAATTTTAAAACATTTTAAGATGTTTCAGGTTTGATCTGACTTGTTTTGTGTGGTTTTGCAATATCTTCATTCTGTAAAGTTTGATGAGCTCAATTGCATTGCATATGGTTACAAATACGATCTTACAACATTTCATGTGTACGAATGAACTTGGTTTCAAGATTTTAATGAATTGTTAGGTTTTCTTGCACATAGTAATGTAAGGTCTTCACCTATGAAAAAGAATGCCCTTAAGTATAGTGTGGGAGCAAATCAGGCTGAGAGAAGCTTGTTTTGTATGGTTTTGCAATATCTTCATTCTGTAAAGTTAGATGTGCTTCACTGCATTACATATCCTTACAAATACAATTTGACAACATTTCATGTTTTTTCAGGTGAGAATGAACTTGGTTTCAAGATTTTAATGAATTGTAATGTTTTCTTGTAAAAATACATGTAAACTCTTCACCTATTACAGAGAATGCCCTTAAGTATAGTGTGGGAGCAAATCAGGCTGAGAGAAGCTTGTTTTGTATGGTTTTGCAATATCTTCAATCTGTAAAGTTAGATATGCTCAATTGCATTGCATGTGCTTACAAATACAATTTTAAAACATTTTAAGATGTTTCAGGTTAGATCTGACTTGTTTTGTGTGGTTTTGCAATATCTTCATTCTGTAAAGGTAAATGAGCTCAATTGCATTACATATGGTTACAAATACGATTTTACAACATTTCATGTTGTTTCAGGTACGAATGAACTTTGTATCAAGATTTTAATGAATTGCTAGGTTTTCTTGCACATAGTAATGTAAGGTCTTCACCTATGACAGAGAATGATCTTAAGTATAGTGTGGTAGCAAATCAAGCTGAGAGAAGCTTGTTTTGTATGGTTTTGCAATATCTTCATTCTGTAATGTTAGATGAGCTCAATTGCATTGCATATGCTTACAAATACAATCTGACAACATTTCATGTTGTTTCAGGTGCGAGTGAACTTGGTTTCAAGATTTTAATGAATTGTAATGTTTTCTTGTAAAAATACATGTTAACTCTTCACCTATTACAGAGAATGCCCTTAAGTATAGTGTGGGAGCAAATCAGGCTGAGAGAAGCTTGTTTTGTATGGTTTTGCAATATCTTCATTCTGTAAAGTTAGATATTCTCAATTGCATTGCATGTGCTTACAAATACAATTTTAAAACATTTTAAGATGTTTCAGGTTAGATCTGACTTGTTTTGTATGGTTTTGCAATATCTTCATTCTGTAAAGTTAGATATGCTCAATTGCATTGCATGTGCTTACAAATACAATTTTAAAACATTTTAAGATGTTTCAGGTTAGATCTGACTTGTTTTGTGTGGTTTTGCAATATCTTCATTCTGTAAAGGTAGATGAGTTCAATTGCATTGCATATGGTAACAAATACGATTTTACAACATTTCATGTGTACGAATGAACTTGGTTTCAAGATTTTAATGAATTGTTAGGTTGTCTTGCACATAGTAATGTAAGGTCTTCACCTATGACAGAGAATGATCTTAAGTATAGTGTGGGAGCAAATCAAGCTGAGAGAAGCTTGTTTTGTATGGTTTTGCAATATCTTCATTCTGTAAAGTTAGATATGCTCGATTGCATTGCATGTGCTTACAAATACAATTTTATAACATTTTAAGATGTTTCAGGTTAGATCTGACTTGTTTTGTGTGGTTTTGCAATATCTTCATTCTGTAAAGGTAGATGAGCTCAATTGCATTGCATATGGTTACAAATACGATTTCACAACATTTCATGTGTACGAATGAACTTGGTTTCAAGATTTTAATGAATTTTTAGGTTTTCTTGCACATAGTAATGTAAGGTCTTCACCTATGACAGAGAATGCCCTTAAGTATAGTGTGGGAGCAAATCAGGCTGAGAGAAGCTTGTTTTGTATGGTTTTGCAATATTTTCATTCAGTAAAGTTAGATATTCTCAATTGCATTGCATGTGCTTACAAATACAATTTTAAAACATTTTAAGATGTTTCAGGTTAGATCTGACTTGTTTTGTGTGGTTTTGCAATATCTTCATTCTGTAAAGTTAGATGAGCTCAATTGCATTGCATATGAATACATATACAATTTTACAACATTTTATGTTGTTTCAGGTGAGAATGAACTTGGTTTCAAGATTTTAATGAATTGTAATGTTTTCTTGTAAAAATACATGTAAACTCTTCACCTATTACAGAGAATGCCCTTAAGTATAGTGTGGGAGCAAATCAGGCTGAGAGAAGCTTGTTTTGTATGGTTTTGCAATATCTTCATTCTGTAAAGGTAGATGAGCTCAATTGCATTGCATATGCTTACAAATACAATCTGACAACATTTCATGTTGTTTCAGGTGCGAGTGAACTTGGTTACAAGAGTTTGATAAATGTTGATGTTTTCTTGTAAATATACATGTAAACTCTTCATCTATGAAAAAGAATGCCCTTAAGTATAGTGTGGGAGCAAATCAGGCTGAGAGAAGCTTGTTTTGTATGGTTTTGCAATATCTTCATTCTGTAAAGTTAGATATGCTCAATTGCATTGCATGTGCTTACAAATACAAATTGACAACATTTCATGATGTTTCAGGTTAGATCTGACTTGTTTTGTGTGGTTTTGCAATATCTTCATTCTGTAAAGGTAGATGAGCTCAATTGCAATGCATATGCTTACAAATACAATCTGACAACATTTCATGTTGTTTCAGGTGCGAGTGAACTTGGTTACAAGAGTTTGATAAATGGTGATGTTTTCTTGTAAATATACATGTAAACTCTTCACCTATGAAAAAGAATGCCCTTAAGTATAGTGTGGGAGCAAATCAGGCTGAGAGAAGCTTGTTTTGTATGGTTTTGCAATATCTTCATTCTGTAAAGTTAGATATTCTCAATTGCATTGCATGTGCTTACAAATACAATTTTAAAACATTTTAAGATGTTTCAGATTAGATCTGACTTGTTTTGTATGGTTTTGCAATATCTTCATTCTGTAAAGTTAGATATGCTCAATTGCATTGCATGTGCTTACAAATACAATTTTAAAACATTTTAAGATGTTTCAGGTTAGATCTGACTTGTTTTGTGTGGTTTTGCAATATCTTCATTCTGTAAAGGTAGATGAGCTCAATTGCATTGCATATGGTTACAAATACGATTTTACAACATTTCATGTGTACGAATGAACTTGGTTTCAAGATTTTAATGAATTGTTAGGTTTTCTTGCACATAGTATTGTAAGGTCTTCACCTATGACAGAGAATGATCTTAAGTATAGTGTGGGAGCAAATCAAGCTGAGAGAAGCTTGTTTTGTATGGTTTTGCAATATCATCATTCTGTTAAAGTTACATATGCTCAACTGCATTACACATGCATACAAATACAAATTGACAACATTTCATGATGTTTAAGGTTAGATCTGACTTGTTTTGTGTGGTTTTGCAATATCTTCATTCTGTAAAGGTAGATGAGCTCAATTGCATTGCATATGCTTACAAATACAATCTGACAACATTTCATGTTGTTTCAGGTGCGAGTGAACTTGGTTACAAGAGTTTGATAAATGGAGATGTTTTCTTGTAAATATACATGTAAACTCCTCACCTATGAAAAAGAATGCCCTTAAGTATAGTGTGGGAGCAAATCAGGCTGAGAGAAGCTTGTTTTGTATGGTTTTGCAATATCTTCATTCTGTAAAGTTAGATGTGCTTCACTGCATTACATATGCTTACAAATACAATTTGACAACATTTAATGTTTTTTCAGGTGAGAATGAAGTTGGTTTCAAGATTTTAATGAATTGTAATGTTTTCTTGTAAAAATACATGTAAACTCTTCACCTATTACAGAGAATGCCCTTAAGTATAGTGTGGGAGCAAATCAGGCTGAGAGAAGCTTGTTTTGTATGGTTTTGCAATATCTTCAATCTGTAAAGTTAGATATGCTCAATTGCATTGCATGTGCTTACAAATACAATTTTAAAACATTTTAAGATGTTTCAGGTTAGATCTGACTTGTTTTGTGTGGTTTTGCATTGTCTTCATTCTGTAAAGTTTGATAAGCTCAATTGCATTGCATATGGTTACAAATACGATTTTACAACATTTCATGTTGTTTCAGGTTAGATCTGACTTGTTTTGTGTGGTTTTGCATTGTCTTCATTCTGTAAAGTTTGATAAGCTCAATTGCATTGCATGTGCTTACAAATACAATTTTAAAACATTTTAAGATGTTTCAGGTTAGATCTGACTTGTTTTGTGTGGTTTTGCAATATCTTCATTCTGTAAAGGTAGATGAGCTCAATTGCATTGCATATGGTAACAAATACGATTTTACAACATTTCATGTGTACGAATGAACTTGGTTTCAAGATTTTAATGAATTGTTAGGTTGTCTTGCACATAGTAATGTAAGGTCTTCACCTATGACAGAGAATGATCTTAAGTATAGTGTGGGAGCAAATCAAGCTGAGAGAAGCTTGTTTTGTATGGTTTTGCAATATCTTCATTCTGTAAAGTTAGATATGCTCGATTGCATTGCATGTGCTTACAAATACAATTTTATAACATTTTAAGATGTTTCAGGTTAGATCTGACTTGTTTTGTGTGGTTTTGCAATATCTTCATTCTGTAAAGGTAGATGAGCTCAATTGCATTGCAAATGGTTACAAATACGATTTCACAACATTTCATGTGTACGAATGAACTTGGTTTCAAGATTTTAATGAATTTTTAGGTTTTCTTGCACATAGTAATGTAAGGTCTTCACCTATGACAGAGAATGCCCTTAAGTATAGTGTGGGAGCAAATCAGGCTGAGAGAAGCTTGTTTTGTATGGTTTTGCAATATTTTCATTCAGTAAAGTTAGATATTCTCAATTGCATTGCATGTGCTTACAAATACAATTTTAAAACATTTTAAGATGTTTCAGGTTAGATCTGACTTGTTTTGTGTGGTTTTGCAATATCTTCATTCTGTAAAGTTAGATGAGCTCAATTGCATTGCATATGAATTCATATACAATTTTACAACATTTTATGTTGTTTCAGGTGAGAATGAACTTGGTTTCAAGAGTTTAATGAATTGTAATGTTTTCTTGTAAAAATACATGTAAACTCTTCACCTATTACAGAGAATGCCCTTAAGTATAGTGTGGGAGCAAATCAGGCTGAGAGAAGCTTGTTTTGTATGGTTTTGCAATATCTTCATTCTGTAAAGGTAGATGAGCTCAATTGCATTGCATATGCTTACAAATACAATCTGACAACATTTCATGTTGTTTCAGGTGCGAGTGAACTTGGTTACAAGAGTTTGATAAATGTTGATGTTTTCTTGTAAATATACATGTAAACTCTTCACCTATGAAAAAGAATGCCCTTAAGTATAGTGTGGGAGCAAATCAGGCTGAGAGAAGCTTGTTTTGTATGGTTTTGCAATATCTTCATTCTGTAAAGTTAGATATGCTCAATTGCATTGCATGTGCTTACAAATACAAATTGACAACATTTCATGATGTTTCAGGTTAGATCTGACTTGTTTTGTGTGGTTTTGCAATATCTTCATTCTGTAAAGGTAGATGAGCTCAATTGCAATGCATATGCTTACAAATACAATCTGACAACATTTCATGTTGTTTCAGGTGCGAGTGAACTTGGTTACAAGAGTTTGATAAATGGTGATGTGTTCTTGTAAATATACATGTAAACTCTTCACCTATGAAAAAGAATGCCCTTAAGTATAGTGTGGGAGCAAATCAGGCTGAGAGAAGCTTGTTTTGTATGGTTTTGCAATATCTTCATTCTGTAAAGTTAGATATTCTCAATTGCATTGCATGTGCTTACAAATACAATTTTAAAACATTTTAAGATGTTTCAGATTAGATCTGACTTGTTTTGTATGGTTTTGCAATATCTTCATTCTGTAAAGTTAGATATGCTCAATTGCATTGCATGTGCTTACAAATACAATTTTAAAACATTTTAAGATGTTTCAGGTTAGATCTGACTTGTTTTGTGTGGTTTTGCAATATCTTCATTCTGTAAAGGTAGATGAGCTCAATTGCATTGCATATGGTTACAAATACGATTTTACAACATTTCATGTGTACGAATGAACTTGGTTTCAAGATTTTAATGAATTGTTAGGTTTTCTTGCACATAGTATTGTAAGGTCTTCACCTATGACAGAGAATGATCTTAAGTATAGTGTGGGAGCAAATCAAGCTGAGAGAAGCTTGTTTTGTATGGTTTTGCAATATCATCATTCTGTTAAAGTTACATATGCTCAACTGCATTACACATGCATACAAATACAAATTGACAACATTTCATGATGTTTAAGGTTAGATCTGACTTGTTTTGTGTGGTTTTGCAATATCTTCATTCTGTAAAGGTAGATGAGCTCAATTGCATTGCATATGCTTACAAATACAATCTGACAACATTTCATGTTGTTTCAGGTGCGAGTGAACTTGGTTACAAGAGTTTGATAAATGGAGATGTTTTCTTGTAAATATACATGTAAACTCCTCACCTATGAAAAAGAATGCCCTTAAGTATAGTGTGGGAGCAAATCAGGCTGAGAGAAGCTTGTTTTGTATGGTTTTGCAATATCTTCATTCTGTAAAGTTAGATGTGCTTCACTGCATTACATATGCTTACAAATACAATTTGACAACATTTAATGTTTTTTCAGGTGAGAATGAAGTTGGTTTCAAGATTTTAATGAATTGTAATGTTTTCTTGTAAAAATACATGTAAACTCTTCACCTATTACAGAGAATGCCCTTAAGTATAGTGTGGGAGCAAATCAGGCTGAGAGAAGCTTGTTTTGTATGGTTTTGCAATATCTTCAATCTGTAAAGTTAGATATGCTCAATTGCATTGCATGTGCTTACAAATACAATTTTAAAACATTTTAAGATGTTTCAGGTTAGATCTGACTTGTTTTGTGTGGTTTTGCATTGTCTTCATTCTGTAAAGTTTGATAAGCTCAATTGCATTGCATATGGTTACAAATACGATTTTACAACATTTCATGTTGTTTCAGGTACGAATGAACTTGGTATCAAGATTTTAATGAATTGCTAGGTTTTCTTGCACATAGTAATGTAAGGTCTTCACCTATGACAGAGAATGATCTTAAGTATAGTGTGGTAGCAAATCAAGCTGAGAGAAGCTTGTTTTGTATGGTTTTGCAATATCTTCATTCTGTAATGTTAGATGAGCTCAATTGCATTGCATATGAATACAAATACAATTTGACAACATTTCATGTTGTTTCAGGTGCGAATGAACTTGGTTTCAAGAGTTTGATGAATGGTGATGTTTTCTTGTAAATATACATGTAAACTCTTCACCTATGAAAGAGAATGCCCTTAAGAATAGTGTGGGAGCAAATCAGACTGAGAGAAGCTTGTTTTGTATGGTTTTGCAATATCTTCATTCTGTAAAGTTACATATGCTCAACTGCATTACACATGCTTACAAATACAAATTGACAACATTTCATGATGTTTCAGGTTAGATCTGACTTGTTTTGTGTGGTTTTGCAATATCTTCATTCTGTAAAGGTTGATGAGCTCAATTGCATTGCATATGCTTACAAATACAATCTGACAACATTTCATGTTGTTTCAGGTGCGAGTGAACTTGGTTACAAGAGTTTGATAAATGGTGATGTTTTCTTGTAAATATACATGTAAACTCTTCACCTATGAAAAAGAATGCCCTTAAGTATAGTGTGGGAGCAAATCAGGCTGAGAGAAGCTTGTTTTGTATGGTTTTGCAATATCTTCATTCTGTAAAGTTAGATGTGCTACACTGCATTACATATGCTTACAAATACAATTTGACAACATTTCATGTTTTTTCAGGTGAGAATGAACTTGGTTTCAAGATTTTAATGAATTGTAATGTTTTCTTGTAAAAATACATGTAAACTCTTCACCTATTACAGAGAATGCCCTTAAGTATAGTGTGGGAGCAAATCAGGCTGAGAGAAGCTTGTTTTGTATGGTTTTGCAATATCTTCATTCTGTAAAGTTAGATATTCTCATTTGCATTGCATGTGCTTACAAATACAATTTTAAAACATTTTAAGATGTTTCAGGTTAGATCTGACTTGTTTTGTATGGTTTTGCAATATCTTCATTCTGTAAAGTTAGATATTCTCAATTGCATTGCATGTGCTTACAAATACAATTTTAAAACATTTTAAGATGTTTCAGGTTAGATCTGACTTGTTTTGTGTGGTTTTGCAATATCTTCATTCTGTAAAGGTAAATGAGCTCAATTGCATTGCATATGGTTACAAATACGATTTTACAACATTTCATGTTGTTTCAGGTACGAATGAACTTGGTATCAAGATTTTAATGAATTGCTAGGTTTTCTTGCACATAGTAATGTAAGGTCTTCACCTATGACAGAGAATGATCTTAAGTATAGTGTGGTAGCAAATCAAGCTGAGAGAAGCTTGTTTTGTATGGTTTTGCAATATCTTCATTCTGTAATGTTAGATGAGCTCAATTGCATTGCATATGAATACAAATACAATTTGACAACATTTCATGTTGTTTCAGGTGCGAATGAACTTGGTTTCAAGAGTTTGATGAATGGTGATGTTTTCTTGTAAATATACATGTAAACTCTTCACCTATGAAAGAGAATGCCCTTAAGTATAGTGTGGGAGCAAATCAGGCTGAGAGAAGCTTGTTTTGTATGGTTTTGCAATATCTTCATTCTGTAAAGTTACATATGCTCAACTGCATTACACATGCTTACAAATACAAATTGACAACATTTCATGATGTTTCAGGTTAGATCTGACTTGTTTTGTGTGGTTTTGCAATATCTTCATTCTGTAAAGGTAGATGAGCTCAATTGCATTGCATATGCTTACAAATACAATCTGACAACATTTCATGTTGTTTCAGGTGCGAGTGAACTTGGTTACAAGAGTTTGATAAATGGTGATGTTTTCTTGTAAATATACATGTAAACTCTTCACCTATGAAAAAGAATGCCCTTAAGTACAGTGTGGGAGCAAATCAGGCTGAGAGAAGCTTGTTTTGTATGGTTTTGCAATATCATCATTCTGTTAAAGTTACATATGCTCAAGTGCATTACACATGCTTACAAATACAATTTGACAACATTTCATGTTTTTTCAGGTGAGAATGAACTTGGTTTCAAGATTTTAATTAATTGTAATGTTTTCTTGTAAAAATACATGTAAACTCTTCACCTATTACAGAGAATGCCCTTAAGTATAGTGTGGGAGCAAATCAGGCTGAGAGAAGCTTGTTTTGTATGGTTTTGCAATATCTTCATTCTGTAAAGTTAGATATTCTCAATTGCATTGCATGTGCTTACAAATACAATTTTAAAACATTTTAAGATGTTTCAGGTTAGATCTGACTTGTTTTGTATGGTTTTGCAATATCTTCATTCTGTAAAGTTAGATATGCTCAATTGCATTGCATGTGCTTACAAATACAATTTTAAAACATTTTAAGATGTTTCAGGTTAGATCTGACTTGTTTTGTGTGGTTTTGCAATATCTTCATTCTGTAAAGGTAGATGAGCTCAATTGCATTGCATATGGTTACAAATACGATTTTACAACATTTCATGTGTACGAATGAACTTGGTTTCAAGATTTTAATGAATTGTTAGGTTTTCTTGCACATAGTATTGTAAGGTCTTCACCTATGACAGAGAATGATCTTAAGTATAGTGTGGGAGCAAATCAAGCTGAGAGAAGCTTGTTTTGTATGGTTTTGCAATATCTTCATTCTGTAAAGTTACATATGCTCAACTGCATTACACATGCATACAAATACAAATTGACAACATTTCATGATGTTTAAGGTTAGATCTGACTTGTTTTGTGTGGTTTTACAATATCTTCATTCTGTAAAGGTAGATGAGCTCAATTGCATTGCATATGCTTACAAATACAATCTGACAACATTTCATGTTGTTTCAGGTGCGAGTGAACTTGGTTACAAGAGTTTGATATATGGTGATGTTTTCTTGTAAATATACATGTAAACTCCTCACCTATGAAAAAGAATGCCCTTAAGTATAGTGTGGGAGCAAATCAGGCTGAGAGAAGCTTGTTTTGTATGGTTTTGCAATATCTTCATTCTGTAAAGTTAGATGTGCTTCACTGCATTACATATGCTTACAAATACAATTTGACAACATTTCATGTTTTTTCAGGTGAGAATGAACTTGGTTTCAAGATTTTAATTAATTGTAATGTTTTCTTGTAAAAATACATGTAAACTCTTCACCTATTACAGAGAATGCCCTTAAGTATAGTGTGGGAGCAAATCAGGCTGAGAGAAGCTTGTTTTGTATGGTTTTGCAATATCTTCATTCTGTAATGTTAGATGAGCTCAATTGCATTGCATATGAATACAAATACAATTTGACAACATTTCATGTTGTTTCAGGTGCGAATGAACTTGGTTTCAAGAGTTTGATGAATGGTGATGTTTTCTTGTAAATATACATGTAAACTCTTCACCTATGAAAGAGAATGCCCTTAAGTATAGTGTGGGAGCAAATCAGGCTGAGAGAAGCTTGTTTTGTATGGTTTTGCAATATCTTCATTCTGTAAAGTTACATATGCTCAACTGCATTACACATGCTTACAAATACAAATTGACAACATTTCATGATGTTTCAGGTTAGATCTGACTTGTTTTGTGTGGTTTTGCAATATCTTCATTCTGTAAAGGTTGATGAGCTCAATTGCATTGCATATGCTTACAAATACAATCTGACAACATTTCATGTTGTTTCAGGTGCGAGTGAACTTGGTTACAAGAGTTTGATAAATGGTGATGTTTTCTTGTAAATATACATGTAAACTCTTCACCTATGAAAAAGAATGCCCTTAAGTATAGTGTGGGAGCAAATCAGGCTGAGAGAAGCTTGTTTTGTATGGTTTTGCAATATCTTCATTCTGTAAAGTTAGATGTGCTACACTGCATTACATATGCTTACAAATACAATTTGACAACATTTCATGTTTTTTCAGGTGAGAATGAACTTGGTTTCAAGATTTTAATGAATTGTAATGTTTTCTTGTAAAAATACATGTAAACTCTTCACCTATTACAGAGAATGCCCTTAAGTATAGTGTGGGAGCAAATCAGGCTGAGAGAAGCTTGTTTTGTATGGTTTTGCAATATCTTCATTCTGTAAAGTTAGATATTCTCAATTGCATTGCATGTGCTTACAAATACAATTTTAAAACATTTTAAGATGTTTCAGGTTAGATCTGACTTGTTTTGTGTGGTTTTGCAATATCTTCATTCTGTAAAGGTAGATGAGCTCAATTGCATTGCATATGGTTACAAATACGATTTTACAACATTTCATGTGTACGAATGAACTTGGTTTCAAGATTTTAATGAATTGTTAGGTTTTCTTGCACATAGTAATGTAAGGTCTTCACCTATGACAGAGAATGATCTTAAGTATAGTGTGGGAGCAAATCAAGCTGAGAGAAGCTTGTTTTGTATGGTTTTGCAATATCATCATTCTGTAAAGTTAGATATTCTCAATTGCATTGCATGTGCTTACAAATACAATTTTAAAACATTTTAAGATGTTTCAGGTTAGATCTGACTTGTTTTGTATGGTATTGCAATATCTTCATTCTGTAAAGTTAGATATTCTCAATTGCATTGCATGTGCTTACAAATACAATTTTAAAACATTTTAAGATGTTTCAGGTTAGATCTGACTTGTTTTGTGTGGTTTTGCAATATCTTCATTCTGTAAAGGTAAATGAGCTCAATTGCATTGCATATGGTTACAAATACGATTTTACAACATTTCATGTTGTTTCAGGTACGAATGAACTTGGTATCAAGATTTTAATGAATTGCTAGGTTTTCTTGCACATAGTAATGTAAGGTCTTCACCTATGACAGAGAATGATCTTAAGTATAGTGTGGTAGCAAATCAAGCTGAGAGAAGCTTGTTTTGTATGGTTTTGCAATATCTTCATTCTGTAATGTTAGATGAGCTCAATTGCATTGCATATGAATACAAATACAATTTGACAACATTTCATGTTGTTTCAGGTGCGAATGAACTTGGTTTCAAGAGTTTGATGAATGGTGATGTTTTCTTGTAAATATACATGTAAACTCTTCACCTATGAAAGAGAATGCCCTTAAGTATAGTGTGGGAGCAAATCAGGCTGAGAGAAGCTTGTTTTGTATGGTTTTGCAATATCTTCATTCTGTAAAGTTACATATGCTCAACTGCATTACACATGCTTACAAATACAAATTGACAACATTTCATGATGTTTCAGGTTAGATCTGACTTGTTTTGTGTGGTTTTGCAATATCTTCATTCTGTAAAGGTTGATGAGCTCAATTGCATTGCATATGCTTACAAATACAATCTGACAACATTTCATGTTGTTTCAGGTGCGAGTGAACTTGGTTACAAGAGTTTGATAAATGGTGATGTTTTCTTGTAAATATACATGTAAACTCTTCACCTATGAAAAAGAATGCCCTTAAGTATAGTGTGGGAGCAAATCAGGCTGAGAGAAGCTTGTTTTGTATGGTTTTGCAATATCTTCATTCTGTAAAGTTAGATGTGCTACACTGCATTACATATGCTTACAAATACAATTTGACAACATTTCATGTTTTTTCAGGTGAGAATGAACTTGGTTTCAAGATTTTAATGAATTGTAATGTTTTCTTGTAAAAATACATGTAAACTCTTCACCTATTACAGAGAATGCCCTTAAGTATAGTGTGGGAGCAAATCAGGCTGAGAGAAGCTTGTTTTGTATGGTTTTGCAATATCTTCATTCTGTAAAGTTAGATATTCTCAATTGCATTGCATGTGCTTACAAATACAATTTTAAAACATTTTAAGATGTTTCAGGTTAGATCTGACTTGTTTTGTGTGGTTTTGCAATATCTTCATTCTGTAAAGGTAGATGAGCTCAATTGCATTGCATATGGTTACAAATACGATTTTACAACATTTCATGTGTACGAATGAACTTGGTTTCAAGATTTTAATGAATTGTTAGGTTTTCTTGCACATAGTAATGTAAGGTCTTCACCTATGACAGAGAATGATCTTAAGTATAGTGTGGGAGCAAATCAAGCTGAGAGAAGCTTGTTTTGTATGGTTTTGCAATATCATCATTCTGTAAAGTTAGATATTCTCAATTGCATTGCATGTGCTTACAAATACAATTTTAAAACATTTTAAGATGTTTCAGGTTAGATCTGACTTGTTTTGTATGGTATTGCAATATCTTCATTCTGTAAAGTTAGATATTCTCAATTGCATTGCATGTGCTTACAAATACAATTTTAAAACATTTTAAGATGTTTCAGGTTAGATCTGACTTGTTTTGTGTGGTTTTGCAATATCTTCATTCTGTAAAGGTAAATGAGCTCAATTACATTGCATATGGTTACAAATACGATTTTACAACATTTCATGTTGTTTCAGGTACGAATGAACTTGGTATCAAGATTTTAATGAATTGCTAGGTTTTCTTGCACATAGTAATGTAAGGTCTTCACCTATGACAGAGAATGATCTTAAGTATAGTGTGGTAGCAAATCAAGCTGAGAGAAGCTTGTTTTGTATGGTTTTGCAATATCTTCATTCTGTAATGTTAGATGAGCTCAATTGCATTGCATATGAATACAAATACAATTTGACAACATTTCATGTTGTTTCAGGTGCGAATGAACTTGGTTTCAAGAGTTTGATGAATGGTGATGTTTTCTTGTAAATATACATGTAAACTCTTCACCTATGAAAGAGAATGCCCTTAAGTATAGTGTGGGAGCAAATCAGGCTGAGAGAAGCTTGTTTTGTATGGTTTTGCAATATCTTCATTCTGTAAAGTTAGATATGCTCAATTGCATTGCATGTGCTTACAAATACAAATTGACAACATTTCATGATGTTTCAGGTTAGATCTGACTTGTTTAGTGTGGTTTTGCAATATCTTCATTCTGTAAAGGTAGATGAGCTCAATTGCATTGCATATGCTTACAAATACAATGTGACAACATTTCATGTTGTTTCAGGTGCGAGTGAACTTGGTTACAAGAGTTTGATAAATGGTGATGTTTTCTTGTAAATATACATGTAAACTCTTAACCTATGAAAGAGAATGCCCTTAAGTATAGTGTGGGAGCAAATCAGGCTGAGAGAAGCTTGTTTTGTATGGTTTTGCAATATCTTCATTCTGTAAAGTTAGATGTGCTTCACTGCATTACATATGCTTACAAATACAATTTGACAACATTTCATGTTTTTTCAGGTGAGAATGAAGTTGGTTTCAAGATTTTAATGAATTGTAATGTTTTCTTGTAAAAATACATGTAAACTCTTCACCTATTACAGAGAATGCCCTTAAGTATAGTGTGGGAGCAAATCAGGCTGAGAGAAGCTTGTTTTGTATGGTTTTGCAATATCTTCAATCTGTAAAGTTAGATATGCTCAATTGCATTGCACGTGCTTACAAATACAATTTTAAAACATTTTAAGATGTTTCAGGTTAGATCTGACTTGTTTTGTGTGGTTTTGCAATATCTTCATTCTGTAAAGGTAAATGAGCTCAATTGCATTGCATATGGTTACAAATACGATTTTACAACATTTCATGTTGTTTCAGGTACGAATGAACTTGGTAACAAGATTTTAATGAATTGCTAGGTTTTCTTGCACATAGTAATGTAAGGTCTTCACCTATGACAGAGAATGATCTTAAGTATAGTGTGGTAGCAAATCAAGCTGAGAGAAGCTTGTTTTGTATGGTTTTGCAATATCTTCATTCTGTAATGTTAGATGAGCTCAATTGCATTGCATATGAATACAAATACAATTTGACAACATTTCATGTTGTTTCAGGTGCGAATGAACTTGGTTTCAAGAGTTTGATAAATGGTGATGTTTTCTTGTAAATATACATGTAAACTCTTCACCTATGAAAAAGAATGCCCTTAAGTATAGTGTGGGAGCAAATCAGGCTGAGAGAAGCTTGTTTTGTATGGTTTTGCAATATCTTCATTCTGTAAAGTTAGATATTCTCAATTGCATTGCATGTGCTTACAAATACAATTTTAAAACATTTTAAGATGTTTCAGGTTAGATCTGACTTGTTTTGTATGGTTTTGCAATATCTTCATTCTGTAAAGTTAGATATTCTCAATTGCATTGCATGTGCTTACAAATACAATTTTAAAACATTTTAAGATGTTTCAGGTTAGATCTGACTTGTTTTGTGTGGTTTTGCAATATCTTCATTCTGTATAGGTAGATGAGCTCAATTGCATTTCATATGGTTACAAATACGATTTTACAACATTTCATGTGTACGAATGAACTTGGTTTCAAGATTTTAATGAATTGTTAGGTTTTCTTGCACATAGTAATGTAAGGTCTTCACCTATGACAGAGAATGATCTTAAGTATAGTGTGGGAGCAAATCAAGCTGAGAGAAGCTTGTTTTGTATGGTTTTGCAATATCATTATTCTGTTAAAGTTACATATGCTCAACTGCATTACACATGCATACAAATACAATTTGACAACATTTCATGTCTTTTCAGGTGATAATGAACTTGGTTTCAAGATTTTAATGAATTGTAATGTTTTCTTGTAAAAATACATGTAAACTCTTCACCTATTACAGAGAATGCCCTTAAGTATAGTGTGGGAGCAAATCAGGCTGAGAGAAGCTTGTTTTGTATGGTTTTGCAATATCTTCATTCTGTAAAGTTAGATATGCTCAATTGCATTGCATGTGCTTACAAATACAAATTGACAACATTTCATGATGTTTCAGGTTAGATCTGACTTGTTTAGTGTGGTTTTGCAATATCTTCATTCTGTAAAGGTAGATGAGCTCAATTGCATTGCATATGCTTACAAATACAATGTGACAACATTTCATGTTGTTTCAGGTGCGAGTGAACTTGGTTACAAGAGTTTGATAAATGGTGATGTTTTCTTGTAAATATACATGTAAACTCTTCACCTATGAAAAAGAATGCCCTTAAGTATAGTGTGGGAGCAAATCAGGCTGAGAGAAGCTTGTTTTGTATGGTTTTGCAATATCTTCATTCTGTAAAGTTAGATGTGCTTCACTGCATTACATATGCTTACAAATACAATTTGACAACATTTCATGTTTTTTCAGGTGAGAATGAAGTTGGTTTCAAGATTTTAATGAATTGTAATGTTTTCTTGTAAAAATACATGTAAACTCTTCACCTATTACAGAGAATGCCCTTAAGTATAGTGTGGGAGCAAATCAGGCTGAGAGAAGCTTGTTTTGTATGGTTTTGCAATATCTTCAATCTGTAAAGTTAGATATTCTCAATTGCATTGCATGTGCTTACAAATACAATTTTAAAACATTTTAAGATGTTTCAGGTTAGATCTGACTTGTTTTGTGTGGTTTTGCAATATCTTCATTCTGTAAAGTTTGATAAGCTCAATTGCATTGCATATGGTTACAAATACGATTTTACAACATTTCATGTTGTTTCAGGTACGAATGAACTTGGTATCAAGATTTTAATGAATTGCTAGGTTTTCTTGCACATAGTAATGTAAGGTCTTCACCTATGACAGAGAATGATCTTAAGTATAGTGTGGGAGCAAATCAAGCTTAGAGAAGCTTGTTTTGTATGGTTTTGCAATATCTTCATTCTGTAAAGTTAGATATGCTCGATTGCATTGCATGTGCTTACAAATACAATTTTATAACATTTTAAGATGTTTCAGGTTAGATCTGACTTGTTTTGTGTGGTTTTGCAATATCTTCATTCTGTAAAGTTAGATGTGCTACACTGCATTACATATGCTTACAAATACAATTTGACAACATTTCATGTTTTTTCAGGTGAGAATGAACTTGGTTTCAAGATTTTAATGAATTGTAATGTTTTCTTGTAAAAATACATGTAAACTCTTCACCTATTACAGAGAATGCCCTTAAGTATAGTGTGGGAGCAAATCAGGCTGAGAGAAGCTTGTTTTGTATGGTTTTGCAATATCTTCATTCTGTAAAGTTAGATATTCTCATTTGCATTGCATGTGCTTACAAATACAATTTTAAAACATTTTAAGATGTTTCAGGTTAGATCTGACTTGTTTTGTATGGTTTTGCAATATCTTCATTCTGTAAAGTTAGATATTCTCAATTGCATTGCATGTGCTTACAAATACAATTTTAAAACATTTTAAGATGTTTCAGGTTAGATCTGACTTGTTTTGTGTGGTTTTGCAATATCTTCATTCTGTAAAGGTAAATGAGCTCAATTGCATTGCATATGGTTACAAATACGATTTTACAACATTTCATGTTGTTTCAGGTACGAATGAACTTGGTATCAAGATTTTAATGAATTGCTAGGTTTTCTTGCACATAGTAATGTAAGGTCTTCACCTATGACAGAGAATGATCTTAAGTATAGTGTGGTAGCAAGTCAAGCTGAGAGAAGCTTGTTTTGTATGGTTTTGCAATATCTTCATTCTGTAATGTTAGATGAGCTCAATTGCATTGCATATGAATACAAATACAATTTGACAACATTTCATGTTGTTTCAGGTGCGAATGAACTTGGTTTCAAGAGTTTGATGAATGGTGATGTTTTCTTGTAAATATACATGTAAACTCTTCACCTATGAAAGAGAATGCCCTTAAGTATAGTGTGGGAGCAAATCAGGCTGAGAGAAGCTTGTTTTGTATGGTTTTGCAATATCTTCATTCTGTAAAGTTACATATGCTCAACTGCATTACACATGCTTACAAATACAAATTGACAACATTTCATGATGTTTCAGGTTAGATCTGACTTGTTTTGTGTGGTTTTGCAATATCTTCATTCTGTAAAGGTAGATGAGCTCAATTGCATTGCATATGCTTACAAATACAATCTGACAACATTTCATGTTGTTTCAGGTGCGAGTGAACTTGGTTACAAGAGTTTGATAAATGGTGATGTTTTCTTGTAAATATACATGTAAACTCTTCACCTATGAAAAAGAATGCCCTTAAGTACAGTGTGGGAGCAAATCAGGCTGAGAGAAGCTTGTTTTGTATGGTTTTGCAATATCATCATTCTGTTAAAGTTACATATGCTCAAGTGCATTACACATGCTTACAAATACAATTTGACAACATTTCATGTTTTTTCAGGTGAGAATGAACTTGGTTTCAAGATTTTAATTAATTGTAATGTTTTCTTGTAAAAATACATGTAAACTCTTCACCTATTACAGAGAATGCCCTTAAGTATAGTGTGGGAGCAAATCAGGCTGAGAGAAGCTTGTTTTGTATGGTTTTGCAATATCTTCATTCTGTAAAGTTAGATATTCTCAATTGCATTGCATGTGCTTACAAATACAATTTTAAAACATTTTAAGATGTTTCAGGTTAGATCTGACTTGTTTTGTATGGTTTTGCAATATCTTCATTCTGTAAAGTTAGATATGCTCAATTGCATTGCATGTGCTTACAAATACAATTTTAAAACATTTTAAGATGTTTCAGGTTAGATCTGACTTGTTTTGTGTGGTTTTGCAATATCTTCATTCTGTAAAGGTAGATGAGCTCAATTGCATTGCATATGGTTACAAATACGATTTTACAACATTTCATGTGTACGAATGAACTTGGTTTCAAGATTTTAATGAATTGTTAGGTTTTCTTGCACATAGTATTGTAAGGTCTTCACCTATGACAGAGAATGATCTTAAGTATAGTGTGGGAGCAAATCAAGCTGAGAGAAGCTTGTTTTGTATGGTTTTGCAATATCATCATTCTGTTAAAGTTACATATGCTCAACTGCATTACACATGCATACAAATACAAATTGACAACATTTCATGATGTTTAAGGTTAGATCTGACTTGTTTTGTGTGGTTTTACAATATCTTCATTCTGTAAAGGTAGATGAGCTCAATTGCATTGCATATGCTTACAAATACAATCTGACAACATTTCATGTTGTTTCAGGTGCGAGTGAACTTGGTTACAAGAGTTTGATATATGGTGATGTTTTCTTGTAAATATACATGTAAACTCCTCACCTATGAAAAAGAATGCCCTTAAGTATAGTGTGGGAGCAAATCAGGCTGAGAGAAGCTTGTTTTGTATGGTTTTGCAATATCTTCATTCTGTAAAGTTAGATGTGCTTCACTGCATTACATATGCTTACAAATACAATTTGACAACATTTCATGTTTTTTCAGGTGAGAATGAACTTGGTTTCAAGATTTTAATTAATTGTAATGTTTTCTTGTAAAAATACATGTAAACTCTTCACCTATTACAGAGAATGCCCTTAAGTATAGTGTGGGAGCAAATCAGGCTGAGAGAAGCTTGTTTTGTATGGTTTTGCAATATCTTCATTCTGTAATGTTAGATGAGCTCAATTGCATTGCATATGAATACAAATACAATTTGACAACATTTCATGTTGTTTCAGGTGCGAATGAACTTGGTTTCAAGAGTTTGATGAATGGTGATGTTTTCTTGTAAATATACATGTAAACTCTTCACCTATGAAAGAGAATGCCCTTAAGTATAGTGTGGGAGCAAATCAGGCTGAGAGAAGCTTGTTTTGTATGGTTTTGCAATATCTTCATTCTGTAAAGTTACATATGCTCAACTGCATTACACATGCTTACAAATACAAATTGACAACATTTCATGATGTTTCAGGTTAGATCTGACTTGTTTTGTGTGGTTTTGCAATATCTTCATTCTGTAAAGGTTGATGAGCTCAATTGCATTGCATATGCTTACAAATACAATCTGACAACATTTCATGTTGTTTCAGGTGCGAGTGAACTTGGTTACAAGAGTTTGATAAATGGTGATGTTTTCTTGTAAATATACATGTAAACTCTTCACCTATGAAAAAGAATGCCCTTAAGTATAGTGTGGGAGCAAATCAGGCTGAGAGAAGCTTGTTTTGTATGGTTTTGCAATATCTTCATTCTGTAAAGTTAGATGTGCTACACTGCATTACATATGCTTACAAATACAATTTGACAACATTTCATGTTTTTTCAGGTGAGAATGAACTTGGTTTCAAGATTTTAATGAATTGTAATGTTTTCTTGTAAAAATACATGTAAACTCTTCACCTATTACAGAGAATGCCCTTAAGTATAGTGTGGGAGCAAATCAGGCTGAGAGAAGCTTGTTTTGTATGGTTTTGCAATATCTTCATTCTGTAAAGTTAGATATTCTCAATTGCATTGCATGTGCTTACAAATACAATTTTAAAACATTTTAAGATGTTTCAGGTTAGATCTGACTTGTTTTGTGTGGTTTTGCAATATCTTCATTCTGTAAAGGTAGATGAGCTCAATTGCATTGCATATGGTTACAAATACGATTTTACAACATTTCATGTGTACGAATGAACTTGGTTTCAAGATTTTAATGAATTGTTAGGTTTTCTTGCACATAGTAATGTAAGGTCTTCACCTATGACAGAGAATGATCTTAAGTATAGTGTGGGAGCAAATCAAGCTGAGAGAAGCTTGTTTTGTATGGTTTTGCAATATCATCATTCTGTAAAGTTAGATATTCTCAATTGCATTGCATGTGCTTACAAATACAATTTTAAAACATTTTAAGATGTTTCAGGTTAGATCTGACTTGTTTTGTATGGTATTGCAATATCTTCATTCTGTAAAGTTAGATATTCTCAATTGCATTGCATGTGCTTACAAATACAATTTTAAAACATTTTAAGATGTTTCAGGTTAGATCTGACTTGTTTTGTGTGGTTTTGCAATATCTTCATTCTGTAAAGGTAAATGAGCTCAATTGCATTGCATATGGTTACAAATACGATTTTACAACATTTCATGTTGTTTCAGGTACGAATGAACTTGGTATCAAGATTTTAATGAATTGCTAGGTTTTCTTGCACATAGTAATGTAAGGTCTTCACCTATGACAGAGAATGATCTTAAGTATAGTGTGGTAGCAAATCAAGCTGAGAGAAGCTTGTTTTGTATGGTTTTGCAATATCTTCATTCTGTAATGTTAGATGAGCTCAATTGCATTGCATATGAATACAAATACAATTTGACAACATTTCATGTTGTTTCAGGTGCGAATGAACTTGGTTTCAAGAGTTTGATGAATGGTGATGTTTTCTTGTAAATATACATGTAAACTCTTCACCTATGAAAGAGAATGCCCTTAAGTATAGTGTGGGAGCAAATCAGGCTGAGAGAAGCTTGTTTTGTATGGTTTTGCAATATCTTCATTCTGTAAAGTTACATATGCTCAACTGCATTACACATGCTTACAAATACAAATTGACAACATTTCATGATGTTTCAGGTTAGATCTGACTTGTTTTGTGTGGTTTTGCAATATCTTCATTCTGTAAAGGTTGATGAGCTCAATTGCATTGCATATGCTTACAAATACAATCTGACAACATTTCATGTTGTTTCAGGTGCGAGTGAACTTGGTTACAAGAGTTTGATAAATGGTGATGTTTTCTTGTAAATATACATGTAAACTCTTCACCTATGAAAAAGAATGCCCTTAAGTATAGTGTGGGAGCAAATCAGGCTGAGAGAAGCTTGTTTTGTATGGTTTTGCAATATCTTCATTCTGTAAAGTTAGATGTGCTACACTGCATTACATATGCTTACAAATACAATTTGACAACATTTCATGTTTTTTCAGGTGAGAATGAACTTGGTTTCAAGATTTTAATGAATTGTAATGTTTTCTTGTAAAAATACATGTAAACTCTTCACCTATTACAGAGAATGCCCTTAAGTATAGTGTGGGAGCAAATCAGGCTGAGAGAAGCTTGTTTTGTATGGTTTTGCAATATCTTCATTCTGTAAAGTTAGATATTCTCAATTGCATTGCATGTGCTTACAAATACAATTTTAAAACATTTTAAGATGTTTCAGGTTAGATCTGACTTGTTTTGTGTGGTTTTGCAATATCTTCATTCTGTAAAGGTAGATGAGCTCAATTGCATTGCATATGGTTACAAATACGATTTTACAACATTTCATGTGTACGAATGAACTTGGTTTCAAGATTTTAATGAATTGTTAGGTTTTCTTGCACATAGTAATGTAAGGTCTTCACCTATGACAGAGAATGATCTTAAGTATAGTGTGGGAGCAAATCAAGCTGAGAGAAGCTTGTTTTGTATGGTTTTGCAAAATCATCATTCTGTAAAGTTAGATATTCTCAATTGCATTGCATGTGCTTACAAATACAATTTTAAAACATTTTAAGATGTTTCAGGTTAGATCTGACTTGTTTTGTATGGTATTGCAATATCTTCATTCTGTAAAGTTAGATATTCTCAATTGCATTGCATGTGCTTACAAATACAATTTTAAAACATTTTAAGATGTTTCAGGTTAGATCTGACTTGTTTTGTGTGGTTTTGCAATATCTTCATTCTGTAAAGGTAAATGAGCTCAATTGCATTGCATATGGTTACAAATACGATTTTACAACATTTCATGTTGTTTCAGGTACGAATGAACTTGGTATCAAGATTTTAATGAATTGCTAGGTTTTCTTGCACATAGTAATGTAAGGTCTTCACCTATGACAGAGAATGATCTTAAGTATAGTGTGGTAGCAAATCAAGCTGAGAGAAGCTTGTTTTGTATGGTTTTGCAATATCTTCATTCTGTAATGTTAGATGAGCTCAATTGCATTGCATATGAATACAAATACAATTTGACAACATTTCATGTTGTTTCAGGTGCGAATGAACTTGGTTTCAAGAGTTTGATGAATGGTGATGTTTTCTTGTAAATATACATGTAAACTCTTCCCCTATTACAGAGAATGCCCTTAAGTATAGTGTGGGAGCAAATCAGGCTGAGAGAAGCTTGTTTTGTATGGTTTTGCAATATCTTCATTCTGTAAAGTTAGATATGCTCAATTGCATTGCATGTGCTTACAAATACAAATTGACAACATTTCATGATGTTTCAGGTTAGATCTGACTTGTTTAGTGTGGTTTTGCAATATCTTCATTCTGTAAAGGTAGATGAGCTCAATTGCATTGCATATGCTTACAAATACAATGTGACAACATTTCATGTTGTTTCAGGTGCGAGTGAACTTGGTTACAAGAGTTTGATAAATGGTGATGTTTTCTTGTAAATATACATGTAAACTCTTAACCTATGAAAGAGAATGCCCTTAAGTATAGTGTGGGAGCAAATCAGGCTGAGAGAAGCTTGTTTTGTATGGTTTTGCAATATCTTCATTCTGTAAAGTTAGATGTGCTTCACTGCATTACATATGCTTACAAATACAATTTGACAACATTTCATGTTTTTTCAGGTGAGAATGAAGTTGGTTTCAAGATTTTAATGAATTGTAATGTTTTCTTGTAAAAATACATGTAAACTCTTCACCTATTACAGAGAATGCCCTTAAGTATAGTGTGGGAGCAAATCAGGCTGAGAGAAGCTTGTTTTGTATGGTTTTGCAATATCTTCAATCTGTAAAGTTAGATATGCTCAATTGCATTGCACGTGCTTACAAATACAATTTTAAAACATTTTAAGATGTTTCAGGTTAGATCTGACTTGTTTTGTGTGGTTTTGCAATATCTTCATTCTGTAAAGGTAAATGAGCTCAATTGCATTGCATATGGTTACAAATACGATTTTACAACATTTCATGTTGTTTCAGGTACGAATGAACTTGGTAACAAGATTTTAATGAATTGCTAGGTTTTCTTGCACATAGTAATGTAAGGTCTTCACCTATGACAGAGAATGATCTTAAGTATAGTGTGGTAGCAAATCAAGCTGAGAGAAGCTTGTTTTGTATGGTTTTGCAATATCTTCATTCTGTAATGTTAGATGAGCTCAATTGCATTGCATATGAATACAAATACAATTTGACAACATTTCATGTTGTTTCAGGTGCGAATGAACTTGGTTTCAAGAGTTTGATAAATGGTGATGTTTTCTTGTAAATATACATGTAAACTCTTCACCTATGAAAAAGAATGCCCTTAAGTATAGTGTGGGAGCAAATCAGGCTGAGAGAAGCTTGTTTTGTATGGTTTTGCAATATCTTCATTCTGTAAAGTTAGATATTCTCAATTGCATTGCATGTGCTTACAAATACAATTTTAAAACATTTTAAGATGTTTCAGGTTAGATCTGACTTGTTTTGTATGGTTTTGCAATATCTTCATTCTGTAAAGTTAGATATTCTCAATTGCATTGCATGTGCTTACAAATACAATTTTAAAACATTTTAAGATGTTTCAGGTTAGATCTGACTTGTTTTGTGTGGTTTTGCAATATCTTCATTCTGTAAAGTTTGATAAGCTCAATTGCATTGCATATGGTTACAAATACGATTTTACAACATTTCATGTTGTTTCAGGTACGAATGAACTTGGTATCAAGATTTTAATGAATTGCTAGGTTTTCTTGCACATAGTAATGTAAGGTCTTCACCTATGACAGAGAATGATCTTAAGTATAGTGTGGGAGCAAATCAAGCTTAGAGAAGCTTGTTTTGTATGGTTTTGCAATATCTTCATTCTGTAAAGTTAGATATGCTCGATTGCATTGCATGTGCTTACAAATACAATTTTATAACATTTTAAGATGTTTCAGGTTAGATCTGACTTGTTTTGTGTGGTTTTGCAATATCTTCATTCTGTAAAGGTAGATGAGCTCAATTGCATTGCATATGGTTACAAATACGATTTTACAACATTTCATGTGTACGAATGAACTTGGTTTCAAGATTTGAATGAATTGTTAGGTTTTCTTGCACATAGTAATGTAAGGTCTTCACCTATGACAGAGAATGATCTTAAGTATAGTGTGGGAGCAAATCAAGCTGAGAGAAGCTTGTTTTGTATGGTTTTGCAATATCATCATTCTGTTAAAGTTACATATGCTCAAATGCATTACACATGCTTACAAATACAATTTGACAACATTTAATGTCTTTTCAGGTGAGAATGAACTTGGTTTCAAGATTTTAATGAATTGTAATGTTTTCTTGTAAAAATACATGTAAACTCTACACCTATTACAGAGAATGCCCTTAAGTATAGTGTGGGAGCAAATCAAGCTGAGAGAAGCTTGTTTTGTATGGTTTTGCAATATCTTCATTCTGTAAAGGTAGATGAGCTCAATTGCATTGCATATGCTTACAAATACAATTTTACAACATTTCATGTTGTTTCAGGTACGAATGAACTTGGTTTCAAGATTTTATTGAATTGTTAGGTTTTCTTGCACATAGTAATGTAAGGTCTTCACCTATGACAGAGAATGATCTTAAGTATAGTGTGGTAGCAAATCAAGCTGAGAGAATCTTGTTTTGTATGGTTTTGCAATATCTTCATTTTGTATTGTTAGATGAGCTCAATTGCATTGCATATGGTTACACATACAATTTTACAACATTTCATTTGGTTTCAGGTAAGAATTAACTTGGTTTCAAGACTTTAATTAATTGTTGTGTTTCATGGCAAATAGTAATGTAAGGTCTTCACCCAAGAGACAGAATGATCTCAAGTACAGTGTGGGAGCAAATCAAGCTGAGAGAAGTTTGTTTTGTATGGTTTTGCAATATCTTCATTCTGTAAAGTTAGATGAGCTCAATTGCATTGCATATAAATACAAATACATTTTTACAACATTTCATGTTGTTTCAGGTGAGAATTAACTTGGTTTCAAGATTTTAATGAATTGTAATGTTTTCTTGTAAGAATACATGTAAACTCTTCACCTATTACAGAGATTGCCCTTAAGTATAGTGTGGGAGCAAATCAGGCTGAGAGAAGCTTGTTTTGTATGGTTTTGCAATATCTTCATTCTGTAAAGTTAGATATGCTCAATTGCATTGCATGTGCTTACAAATACAAATTGACAACATTTCATGATGTTTCAGGTAAGATCTGACTTGTTTTGTGTGGTTTTGCAATATCTTCATTCTGTAAAGATAGATGAGCTCAATTGCATTGCATATGCTTACAAATACAATCTGACAACATTTCATGTTGTTTCAGGTGCGAGTGAACTTGGTTACAAGAGTTTGATAAATGGTGATGTTTTCTTGTAAATATACATGTAAACTCTTCACCTATGAAAAAGAATGCCGTTAAGTATAGTGTGGGAGCAAATCAGGCTGAGAGAAGCTTGTTTTGTATGGTTTTGCAATATCTTCATTCTGTAAAGTTAGATGTGCTTCACTGCATTACATATGCATACAAATACAATTTGACAACATTTCATGTTTTTTCAGGTGAGAATGAAGTTGGTTTCAAGATTTTAATGAATTGTAATGTTTTCTTGTAAGAATACATGTAAACTCTTCACCTATTACAGAGAATGCCCTTAAGTATAGTGTGGGAGCAAATCAGGCTGAGAGAAGCTTGTTTTGTATGGTTTTGCAATATCTTCATTCTGTAAAGTTAGATATGCTCAATTGCATTGCATGTGCTTACAAATACAATTTTAAAACATTTTAAGATGTTTCAGGTTAGATCTGACTTGTTTTGTGTGGTTTTGCAATATCTTCATTCTGTAAATTTTGATAAGCTCAATTGCATTGCATATGGTTACAAATACGATTTTACAACATTTCATGTGTACGAATGAACTTGGTTTCAAGATTTTAATGAATTGTTAGGTTTTCTTGCACATAGTAATGTAAGGTCTTCACCTATGACAGAGAATGATCTTAAGTATAGTGTGGAACCAAATCAAGCTGAGAGAAGCTTGTTTTGTATGGTTTTGCAATATCTTCATTCTGTAAAGGTAGATGTGCTCAATTGCATTGCATATGGTTACAAATACGATTTTACAACATTTAATGTTGTTTCAGGTACGAATGAACTTGGTTTCAAGATTTTAATGAATTGCTAGGTTTTCTTGCACATAGTAATGTAAGGTCTTCACATATGACAGAGAATGATCTTAAGTATAGTGTGGGAGCAAATCAAGCTGAGAGAAGCTTATTTTGTATGGTTTTGCAATATCTTCATTCTGTAAAGTTAGATATGCTCGATTGCATTGCATGTGCTTACAAATACAATTTTATAACATTTTAAGATGTTTCAGGTTAGATCTGACTTGTTTTGTGTGGTCTTGCAATATCTTCATTCTGTAAAGGTAGATGAGCTCAATTGCATTGCATATGGTTACAAATACGATTTTACAACATTTCATGTGTACGAATGAACTTGGTTTCAAGATTTTAATGAATTGTTAGGTTTTCTTGCACATAGTAATGTAAGGTCTTCACCTATGACAGAGAATGATCTTAAGTATAGTGTGGGAGCAAATCAAGCTGAGAGAAGCTTGTTTTGTATGGTTTTGCAATATCTTCATTCTGTAAAGGTAGATGAGCTCAATTGCATTGCATATGGTTACAAATACGATTATACAACATTTCATGTTGTTTCAGGTGTGAATGAACTTGGTTTCATGAGTTTGATAAATGGTGATGTTTTCTTGTAAATATACATGTAAACTCTTCACCTATGAAAGAGAATGCCCTTAAGTATAGTGTGGGAGCAAATCAGGCTGAGAGAAGCTTGTTTTGTATGGTTTTGCAATATCTTCATTCTGTAAAGTTAGATATTCTCAATTGCATTGCATGTGCTTACAAATACAATTTTAAAACATTTTAAGATGTTTCAGGTTAGATCTGACTTGTTTTGTATGGTTTTGCAATATCTTCATTCTGTAAAGTTAGATATGCTCAACTGCATTACACATGCTTACAAATACAAATTGACAACATTTCATGATGTTTCAGGTTAGATCTGACTTGTTTTGTGTGGTTTTGCAATATCTTCATTCTGTAAAGGTAGATGAGCTCAATTGCATTGCATATGCTTACAAATACAATTTTACAACATTGCATGTTGTTTCAGGTACGAATGAACTTGGTTTCAAGATTTTATTGAATTGTTAGGTTTTCTTGCACATAGTAATGTAAGGTCTTCACCTATGACAGAGAATGATCTTAAGTATAGTGTGGTAGCAAATCAAGCTGAGAGAATCTTGTTTTGTATGGTTTTGCAATATCTTCATTTTGTATTGTTAGATGAGCTCAATTGCATTGCATATGGTTACACATACAATTTTACAACATTTCATTTGGTTTCAGGTAAGAATTAACTTGGTTTCAAGACTTTAATTAATTGTTGTGTTTCATGGCAAATAGTAATGTAAGGTCTTCACCCAAGAGACAGAATGATCTCAAGTACAGTGTGGGAGCAAATCAAGCTGAGAGAAGTTTGTTTTGTATGGTTTTGCAATATCTTCATTCTGTAAAGTTAGATGAGCTCAATTGCATTGCATATAAATACAAATACATTTTTACAACATTTCATGTTGTTTCAGGTGAGAATTAACTTGGTTTCAAGATTTTAATGAATTGTTAGGTTTTTTTGCACATAGTAATGTAAGGTCTTCACCTATGACAGAGAATGATCTCAAGTACAGTGTGGGAGCAAATCAAGCTGAGAGAAGCTTGTTTTGTATGGTTTTGCAATATCATCATTCTGTTAAAGTTACATATGCTCAACTGCATTACACATGCTTACAAATACAATTTGACAACATTTCATGTTGTTTCAGGTGAGAATGAACTTGGTTTCAAGATTTTAATGAATTGTAATGTTTTCTTGTAAAAATACATGTAAACTCTTCACCTATTACAGAGAATGCCCTTAAGTATAGTGTGGGAGCAAATCAGGCTGAGAGAAGCTTGTTTTGTATGGTTTTGCATTATCTTCATTCTGTAAAGTTAGATATGCTCAATTGCATTGCATGTGCTTACAAATAAAATTTTAAAACATTTTAAGATGTTTCAGGTTAGATCTGACTTGTTTTGTGTGGTTTTGCATTGTCTTCATTCTGTAAAGGTAGATGAGCTCAATTGCATTGCATATGGTTACAAATACGATTTTACAACATTTCATGTTGTTTCAGGTACGAATGAACTTGGTATCAAGATTTTAATGAATTGCTAGGTTTTCTTGCACATAGTAATGTAAGGTCTTCACCTATGACAGAGAATGATCTTAAGTATAGTGTGGTAGCAAATCAAGCTGAGAGAAGCTTGTTTTGTATGGTTTTGCAATATCTTCATTCTGTAATGTTAGATGAGCTCAATTGCATTGCATATGAATACACATACAATTTGACAACATTTCATGTTGTTTCAGGTGCGAATGAACTTGGTTTCAAGAGTTTGATGAATGGTGATGTTTTCTTGTAAATATACATGTAAACTCTTCACCTATGAAAGAGAATGCCCTTAAGTATAGTGTGGGAGCAAATCAGGCTGAGAGAAGCTTGTTTTGTATGGTTTTGCAATATCTTCATTCTGTAAAGTTAGATATTCTCAATTGCATTGCATGTGCTTACAAATACAATTTTAAAACATTTTAAGATGTTTCAGGTTAGATCTGACTTGTTTTGTATGGTTTTGCAATATCTTCATTCTGTAAAGTTAGATATGCTCAACTGCATTACACATGCTTACAAATACAAATTGACAACATTTCATGATGTTTCAGGTTAGATCTGACTTGTTTTGTGTGGTTTTGCAATATCTTCATTCTGTAAAGGTAGATGAGCTCAATTGCATTGCATATGCTTACAAATACAATTTTACAACATTGCATGTTGTTTCAGGTACGAATGAACTTGGTTTCAAGATTTTATTGAATTGTTAGGTTTTCTTGCACATAGTAATGTAAGGTCTTCACCTATGACAGAGAATGATCTTAAGTATAGTGTGGTAGCAAATCAAGCTGAGAGAATCTTGTTTTGTATGGTTTTGCAATATCTTCATTTTGTATTGTTAGATGAGCTCAATTGCATTGCATATGGTTACACATACAATTTTACAACATTTCATTTGGTTTCAGGTAAGAATTAACTTGGTTTCAAGACTTTAATTAATTGTTGTGTTTCATGGCAAATAGTAATGTAAGGTCTTCACCCAAGAGACAGAATGATCTCAAGTACAGTGTGGGAGCAAATCAAGCTGAGAGAAGTTTGTTTTGTATGGTTTTGCAATATCTTCATTCTGTAAAGTTAGATGAGCTCAATTGCATTGCATATAAATACAAATACATTTTTACAACATTTCATGTTGTTTCAGGTGAGAATTAACTTGGTTTCAAGATTTTAATGAATTGTTAGGTTTTTTTGCACATAGTAATGTAAGGTCTTCACCTATGACAGAGAATGATCTCAAGTACAGTGTGGGAGCAAATCAAGCTGAGAGAAGCTTGTTTTGTATGGTTTTGCAATATCATCATTCTGTTAAAGTTACATATGCTCAACTGCATTACACATGCTTACAAATACAATTTGACAACATTTCATGTTGTTTCAGGTGAGAATGAACTTGGTTTCAAGATTTTAATGAATTGTAATGTTTTCTTGTAAAAATACATGTAAACTCTTCACCTATTACAGAGAATGCCCTTAAGTATAGTGTGGGAGCAAATCAGGCTGAGAGAAGCTTGTTTTGTATGGTTTTGCATTATCTTCATTCTGTAAAGTTAGATATGCTCAATTGCATTGCATGTGCTTACAAATAAAATTTTAAAACATTTTAAGATGTTTCAGGTTAGATCTGACTTGTTTTGTGTGGTTTTGCATTGTCTTCATTCTGTAAAGGTAGATGAGCTCAATTGCATTGCATATGGTTACAAATACGATTTTACAACATTTCATGTTGTTTCAGGTACGAATGAACTTGGTATCAAGATTTTAATGAATTGCTAGGTTTTCTTGCACATAGTAATGTAAGGTCTTCACCTATGACAGAGAATGATCTTAAGTATAGTGTGGTAGCAAATCAAGCTGAGAGAAGCTTGTTTTGTATGGTTTTGCAATATCTTCATTCTGTAATGTTAGATGAGCTCAATTGCATTGCATATGAATACACATACAATTTGACAACATTTCATGTTGTTTCAGGTGCGAATGAACTTGGTTTCAAGAGTTTGATGAATGGTGATGTTTTCTTGTAAATATACATGTAAACTCTTCACCTATGAAAGAGAATGCCCTTAAGTATAGTGTGGGAGCAAATCAGGCTGAGAGAAGCTTGTTTTGTATGGTTTTGCAATATCTTCATTCTGTAAAGTTACATATGCTCAACTGCATTACACATGCTTAAAAATACAAATTGACAACATTTCATGATGTTTCTGGTTAGATCTGACTTGTTTTGTGTGGTTTTGCAATATCTTCATTCTGTAAAGGTAGATGAGCTCAATTGCATTGCATATGCTTACAAATACAATCTGACAACATTTCATGTTGTTTCAGGTGCGAGTGAACTTGGTTACAAGAGTTTGATAAATGGTGATGTTTTCTTGTAAATATACATGTAAACTCTTCACCTATGAAAAAGAATGCCCTTAAGTATAGTGTGAGAGCAAATCAGGCTGAGAGAAGCTTGTTTTGTATGGTTTTGCAATATCTTCATTCTGTAATGTTAGATATGCTCAATTGCATTGCATGTGCTAACAAATACAATTTTAAAACATTTTAAGATGTTTCAGGTTAGATCTGACTTGTTTTGTGTGGTTTTGCAATATCTTCATTCTGTAAAGGTAGATGAGCTCAATTGCATTGCATATGCTTACAAATACAATCTGACAACATTTCATGTTGTTTCAGGTGCGAGTGAACTTGGTTACAAGAGTTTGATAAATGGTGATGTTTTCTTGTAAATATACATGTAAACTCTTCACCTATGTAAAAGAATGCCCTTAAGTATAGTGTTGGAGCAAATCAGGCTGAGAGAAGCTTGTTTTGTATGGTTTTGCAATATCATCATTCTGTAAAGTTCCATATGCTCAACTGCATTACACATGCTTACAAATACAAATTGACAACATTTCATGTTGTTTCAGATGATAATGAACTTGGTTTCAAGATTTTAATGAATTGTTATGTTTTCTTGCACATAGTAATGTAAGGTCTTCACCTATTACAGAGAATGATCTTAAGTGTAGTGTGGGAGCAAATCAGGCTGAGAGAAGCTTGTTTTGTATAGTTTTGCAATATCATCATTCTGTAAAGTTCGATATGCTCAATTGCATAGCATATGGTTACAAATACAATTTTAAAACATTTTAAGATGTTTCAGGTTAGATCTGACTTGTTTTGTGTGGTTTTGCAATATCTTCATTCTGTAAAGTTTGATAAGCTCAATTGCATTGCATATGGTTACAAATACGATTTTACAACATTTCATGTTGTTTCAGGTACGAATGAACTTGGTTTCAAGATTTTAATGAATTGCTAGGTTTTCTTGCACATAGTAATGTAAGGTCTTCACATATGACAGAGAATGATCTTAAGTATAGTGTGGGAGCAAATCAAGCTGAGAGAAGCTTATTTTGTATGGTTTTGCAATATCTTCATTCTGTAAAGTTAGATATGCTCGATTGCATTGCATGTGCTTACAAATACAATTTTATAACATTTTAAGATGTTTCAGGTTAGATCTGACTTGTTTTGTGTGGTTTTGCAATATCTTCATTCTGTAAAGGTAGATGAGCTCAATTGCATTGCATATGGTTACAAATACGATTTTACAACATTTCATGTGTACGAATGAACTTGGTTTCAAGATTTTAATGAATTGTTAGGTTTTCTTGCACATAGTAATGTAAGGTCTTCACCTATGACAGAGAATGATCTTAAGTATAGTGTGGGAGCAAATCAAGCTGAGAGAAGCTTGTTTTGTATGGTTTTGCAATATCTTCATTCTGTAAAGGTAGATGAGCTCAATTGCATTGCATATGGTTACAAATACGATTATACAACATTTCATGTTGTTTCAGGTGTGAATGAACTTGGTTTCATGAGTTTGATAAATGGTGATGTTTTCTTGTAAATATACATGTAAACTCTTCACCTATGAAAGAGAATGCCCTTAAGTAAAGTGTGGGAGCAAATCAGGCTGAGAGAAGCTTGTTTTGTATGGTTTTGCAATATCTTCATTCTGTAAAGTTAGATATTCTCAATTGCATTGCATGTGCTTACAAATACAATTTTAAAACATTTTAAGATGTTTCAGGTTAGATCTGACTTGTTTTGTATGGTTTTGCAATATCTTCATTCTGTAAAGTTAGATATGCTCAACTGCATTACACATGCTTACAAATACAAATTGACAACATTTCATGATGTTTCAGGTTAGATCTGACTTGTTTTGTGTGGTTTTGCAATATCTTCATTCTGTAAAGGTAGATGAGCTCAATTGCATTGCATATGCTTACAAATACAATTTTACAACATTTCATGTTGTTTCAGGTACGAATGAACTTGGTTTCAAGATTTTATTGAATTGTTAGGTTTTCTTGCACATAGTAATGTAAGGTCTTCACCTATGACAGAGAATGATCTTAAGTATAGTGTAGTAGCAAATCAAGCTGAGAGAATCTTGTTTTGTATGGTTTTGCAATATCTTCATTCTGTATTGTTAGATGAGCTCAATTGCATAGCATATGGTTACACATACAATTTTACAACATTTCATTTGGTTTCAGGTAAGAATTAACTTGGTTTCAAGACTTTAATTAATTGTTGTGTTTCATGGCAAATAGTAATGTAAGGTCTTCACCCAAGAGACAGAATGATCTCAAGTACAGTGTGGGAGCAAATCAAGCTGAGAGAAGTTTGTTTTGTATGGTTTTGCAATATCTTCATTCTGTAAAGTTAGATGAGCTCAATTGCATTGCATATAAATACAAATACATTTTTACAACATTTCATGTTGTTTCAGGTGAGAATTAACTTGGTTTCAAGATTTTAATGAATTGTTAGCTTTTTTTGCACATAGTAATGTAAGGTCTTCACCTATGACAGAGAATGATCTCAAGTACAGTGTGGGAGCAAATCAAGCTGAGAGAAGCTTGTTTTGTATGGTTTTGCAATATCATCATTCTGTTAAAGTTACATATGCTCAACTGCATTACACATGCTTACAAATACAATTTGACAACATTTCATGTTGTTTCAGGTGAGAATGAACTTGGTTTCAAGATTTTAATGAATTGTAATGTTTTCTTGTAAAAATACATGTAAACTCTTCACCTATTACAGAGAATGCCCTTAAGTATAGTGTGGGAGCAAATCAGGCTGAGAGAAGCTTGTTTTGTATGGTTTTGCATTATCTTCATTCTGTAAAGTTAGATATGCTCAATTGCATTGCATGTGCTTACAAATACAATTTTAAAACATTTTAAGATGTTTCAGGTTAGATCTGACTTGTTTTGTGTGGTTTTGCATTGTCTTCATTCTGTAAAGTTTGATAAGCTCAATTGCATTGCATATGGTTACAAATACGATTTTACAACATTTCATGTTGTTTCAGGTACGAATGAACTTGGTATCAAGATTTTAATGAATTGCTAGGTTTTCTTGCACATAGTAATGTAAGGTCTTCACCTATGACAGAGAATGATCTTAAGTATAGTGTGGTAGCAAATCAAGCTGAGAGAAGCTTGTTTTGTATGGTTTTGCAATATCTTCATTCTGTAATGTTAGATGAGCTCAATTGCATTGCATATGAATACAAATACAATTTGACAACATTTCATGTTGTTTCAGGTGCGAATGAACTTGGTTTCAAGAGTTTGATGAATGGTGATGTTTTCTTGTAAATATACATGTAAACTCTTCACCTGTGAAAGAGAATGCCCTTAAGTATAGTGTGGGAGCAAATCAGGCTGAGAGAAGCTTGTTTTGTATGGTTTTGCAATATCTTCATTCTGTAAAGTTACATATGCTCAACTGCATTACACATGCTTACAAATACAAATTGACAACATTTCATGATGTTTCTGGTTAGATCTGACTTGTTTTGTGTGGTTTTGCAATATCTTCATTCTGTAAAGGTAGATGAGCTCAATTGCATTGCATATGCTTACAAATACAATTTTACAACATTTCATGTTGTTTCAGGTACGAATGAACTTGGTTTCAAGATTTTATTGAATTGTTAGGTTTTCTTGCACATAGTAATGTAAGGTCTTCACCTATGACAGAGAATGATCTTAAGTATAGTGTGGTAGCAAATCAAGCTGAGAGAATCTTGTTTTGTATGGTTTTGCAATATCTTCATTCTGTATTGTTAGATGAGTTCAATTGCATTGCATATGGTTACACATACAATTTTACAACATTTCATTTGGTTTCAGGTAAGAATTAACTTGGTTTCAAGACTTTAATTAATTGTTGTGTTTCATGGCATATAGTAATGTAAGGTCTTCACCCAAGAGACAGAATGATCTCAAGTACAGTGTGGGAGCAAATCAAGCTGAGAGAAGTTTGTTTTGTATGGTTTTGCAATATCTTCATTCTGTAAAGTTAGATGAGCTCAATTGCATTGCATATAAATACAAATACATTTTTACAACATTTCATGTTGTTTCAGGTGAGAATTAACTTGGTTTCAAGATTTTAATGAATTGTTAGGTTTTTTTGCACATAGTAATGTAAGGTCTTCACCTATGACAGAGAATGATCTCAAGTACAGTGTGGGAGCAAATCAAGCTGAGAGAAGCTTGTTTTGTATGGTTTTGCAATATCATCATTCTGTTAAAGTTACATATGCTCAACTGCATTACACATGCTTACAAATACAATTTGACAACATTTCATGTTGTTTCAGGTGAGAATGAACTTGGTTTCAAGATTTTAATGAATTGTAATGTTTTCTTGTAAAAATACATGTAAACTCTTCACCTATTACAGAGAATGCCCTTAAGTATAGTGTGGGAGCAAATCAGGCTGAGAGAAGCTTGTTTTGTATGGTTTTGCATTATCTTCATTCTGTAAAGTTAGATATGCTCAATTGCATTGCATGTGCTTACAAATACAATTTTAAAACATTTTAAGATGTTTCAGGTTAGATCTGACTTGTTTTGTGTGGTTTTGCATTGTCTTCATTCTGTAAAGGTAGATGAGCTCAATTGCATTGCATATGCTTACAAATACAATCTGACAACATTTCATGTTGTTTCAGGTGCGAGTGAACTTGGTTACAAGAGTTTGATAAATGGTGATGTTTTCTTGTAAATATACATGTAAACTCTTCACCTATGAAAAAGAATGCCCTTAAGTATAGTGTGAGAGCAAATCAGGCTGAGAGAAGCTTGTTTTGTATGGTTTTGCAATATCTTCATTCTGTAAAGTTAGATATGCTCAATTGCATTGCATGTGCTAACAAATACAATTTTAAAACATTTTAAGATGTTTCAGGTTAGATCTGACTTGTTTTGTGTGGTTTTGCAATATCTTCATTCTGTAAAGGTAGATGAGCTCAATTGCATTGCATATGCTTACAAATACAATCTGACAACATTTCATGTTGTTTCAGGTGCGAGTGAACTTGGTTACAAGAGTTTGATAAATGGTGATGTTTTCTTGTAAATATACATGTAAACTCTTCACCTATGTAAAAGTATGCCCTTAAGTATAGTGTTGGAGCAAATCAGGCTGAGAGAAGCTTGTTTTGTATGGTTTTGCAATATCATCATTCTGTAAAGTTACATATGCTCAACTGCATTACACATGCTTACAAATACAAATTGACAACATTTCATGTTGTTTCAGATGATAATGAACTTGGTTTCAAGATTTTAATGAATTGTTATGTTTTCTTGCACATAGTAATGTAAGGTCTTCACCTATTACAGAGAATGATCTTAAGTGTAGTGTGGGAGCAAATCAGGCTGAGAGAAGCTTGTTTTGTATAGTTTTGCAATATCATCATTCTGTAAAGTTCGATATGCTCAATTGCATAGCATATGGTTACAAATACAATTTTAAAACATTTTAAGATGTTTCAGGTTAGATCTGACTTGTTTTGTGTGGTTTTGCAATATCTTCATTCTGTAAAGTTTGATAAGCTCAATTGCATTGCATATGGTTACAAATACGATTTTACAACATTTCATGTTGTTTCAGGTACGAATGAACTTGGTTTCAAGATTTTAATGAATTGTTAGGTTTTCTTGCACATAGTAATGTAAGGTCTTCACCTATGACAGAGAATGATCTTAAGTATAGTGTGGTAGCAAATCAAGCTGAGAGAATCTTGTTTTGTATGGTTTTGCAATATCTTCATTCTGTATTGTTAGATGAGCTCAATTGCATTGCATATGGTTACAAATACGATTTTACAACATTTCATTTGGTTTCAGGTAAGAATTAACTTGGTTTCAAGACTTTAATTAATTGTTGTGTTTCATGGCAAATAGTAATGTAAGGTCTTCACCTAAGAGACAGAATGATCTCAAGTACAGTGTGGGAGCAAATCAAGCTGAGAGAAGTTTGTTTTGTATGGTTTTGCAATATCTTCACTCTGTAAAGTTAGATGAGCTCAATTGCATTGCATATGAATACAAATACATTTTTACAACATTTCATGTTGTTTCAGGTGAGAATTAACTTGGTTTCAAGATTGTAATGAATTGTTAGGTTTTTTTGCACATAGTAATGTAAGGTCTTCACCTATGACAGAGAATGATCTTAAGTATAGTGTGGGAGCAAATCAAGCTGAGAGAAGCTTGTTTTATATGGTTTTGCAATATCATCATTCTGTTAAAATTACATATGCTCAACTGCATTACACATGCTTACAAATACAATTTGACAACATTTCATGTTGTTTCAGGTGAGAATGAACTTGGTTTCAAGATTTTAATGAATTGTAATGTTTTCTTGTAAAAATACATGTAAACTCTTCACCTATTACAGAGAATGCCCTTAAGTATAGTGTGGGAGCAAATCAGGCTGAGAGAAGCTTGTTTTGTATGGTTTTGCATTATCTTCATTCTGTAAAGTTAGATATGCTCAATTGCATTGCATGTGCTTACAAATACAATTTTAAAACATTTTAAGATGTTTCAGGTTAGATCTGACTTGTTTTGTGTGGTTTTGCATTGTCTTCATTCTGTAAAGTTTGATAAGCTCAATTGCATTGCATATGGTTACAAATACGATTTTACAACATTTCATGTTGTTTCAGGTACGAATGAACTTGGTATCAAGATTTTAATGAATTGCTAGGTTTTCTTGCACATAGTAATGTAAGGTCTTCACCTATGACAGAGAATGATCTTAAGTATAGTGTGGTAGCAAATCAAGCTGAGAGAAGCTTGTTTTGTATGGTTTTGCAATATCTTCATTCTGTAATGTTAGATGAGCTCAATTGCATTGCATATGAATACAAATACAATTTGACAACATTTCATGTTGTTTCAGGTGCGAATGAACTTGGTTTCAAGAGTTTGATGAATGGTGATGTTTTCTTGTAAATATACATGTAAACTCTTCACCTATGAAAGAGAATGCCCTTAAGTATAGTGTGGGAGCAAATCAGGCTGAGAGAAGCTTGTTTTGTATGGTTTTGCAATATCTTCATTCTGTAAAGTTACATATGCTCAACTGCATTACACATGCTTACAAATACAAATTGAAAACATTTCATGATGTTTCTGTTTAGATCTGACTTGTTTTGTGTGGTTTTGCAATATCTTCATTCTGTAAAGGTAGATGAGCTCAATTGCATTGCATATGCTTACAAATACAATCTGACAACATTTCATGTTGTTTCAGGTGCGAGTGAACTTGGTTACAAGAGTTTGATAAATGGTGATGTTTTCTTGTAAATATACATGTAAACTCTTCACCTATGAAAAAGAATGCCCTTAAGTATAGTGTGAGAGCAAATCAGGCTGAGAGAAGCTTGTTTTGTATGGTTTTGCAATATCTTCATTCTGTAAAGTTAGATATGCTCAATTGCATTGCATGTGCTAACAAATACAATTTTAAAACATTTTAAGATGTTTCAGGTTAGATCTGACTTGTTTTGTGTGGTTTTGCAATATCTTCATTCTGTAAAGGTAGATGAGCTCAATTGCATTGCATATGCTTACAAATACAATCTGACAACATTTCATGTTGTTTCAGGTGCGAGTGAACTTGGTTACAAGAGTTTGATAAATGGTGATGTTTTCTTGTAAATATACATGTAAACTCTTCACCTATGTAAAAGAATGCCCTTAAGTATAGTGTTGGAGCAAATCAGGCTGAGAGAAGCTTGTTTTGTATGGTTTTGCAATATCATCATTCTGTAAAGTTACATATGCTCAACTGCATTACACATGCTTACAAATACAAATTGACAACATTTCATGTTGTTGCAGATGATAATGAACTTGGTTTCAAGATTTTAATGAATTGTTATGTTTTCTTGCACATAGTAATGTAAGGTCTTCACCTATTACAGAGAATGATCTTAAGTGTAGTGTGGGAGCAAATCAGGCTGAGAGAAGCTTGTTTTGTATAGTTTTGCAATATCTTCATTCTGTAAAATTCGATATGCTCAATTGCATAGCATATGGTTACAAATACAATTTTAAAACATTTTAAGATGTTTCAGGTTAGATCTGACTTGTTTTGTGTGGTTTTGCAATATCTTCATTCTGTAAAGTTTAATAAGCTCAATTGCATTGCATATGGTTACAAATACGATTTTCCAACATTTCATGTTGTTTCAGGTACGAATGAACTTGGTTTCAAGATTTTAATGAATTGTTAGGTTTTCTTGCACATAGTAATGTAAGGTCTTCACCTATGACAGAGAATGATCTTAAGTATAGTGTGGTAGCAAATCAAGCTGAGAGAATCTTGTTTTGTATGGTTTTGCAATATCTTCATTCTGTATTGTTAGATGAGCTCAATTGCATTGCATATGGTTACACATACAATTTTACAACATTTAATTTGGTTTCAGGTAAGAATTAACTTGGTTTCAAGACTTTAATTAATTGTTGTGTTTCATGGCAAATAGTAATGTAAGGTCTTCACCTAAGAGACAGAATGATCTCAAGTACAGTGTGGGAGCAAATCAAGCTGAGAGAAGTTTGTTTTGTATGGTTTTGCAATATCTTCATTCTGTAAAGTTAGATGAGCTCAATTGCATTGCATATGAATACAAATACATTTTTACAACATTTCATGTTGTTTCAGGTGAGAATTAACTTGGTTTCAAGATTGTAATGAATTGTTAGGTTTTTTTGCACATAGTAATGTAAGGTCTTCACCTATGACAGAGAATGATCTTAAGTATAGTGTGGGAGCAAATCAAGCTGAGAGAAGCTTGTTTTATATGGTTTTGCAATATCATCATTCTGTTAAAATTACATATGCTCAACTGCATTACACATGCTTACAAATACAATTTGACAACATTTCATGTTGTTTCAGGTGAGAATGAACTTGGTTTCAAGATTTTAATGAATTGTAATGTTTTCTTGTAAAAATACATGTAAACTCTTCACCTATTACAGAGAATGCCCTTAAGTATAGTGTGGGAGCAAATCATGCTGAGAGAAGCTTGTTTTGTATGGTTTTGCAATATCTTCATTCTGTAAAGTTAGATATGCTCAATTGCATTGCATGTGCTTACAAATACAATTTTAAAACATTTTAAGATGTTTCAGGTTAGATCTGACTTGTTTTGTGTGGTTTTGCAATATCTTCATTCTGTAAAGTTTGATAAGCTCAATTGCATTGCATATGGTTACAAATACGATTGTACAGCATTTCATGTTGTTTCAGGTACGAATGAACTTGTTTTCAAGATTTTAATGAATTGTTAGGTTTTCTTGCACATAGTAATGTAAGGTCTTCACCTAAGAGACAGAATGATCTTAAGTATAGTGTGATAGCAAATCAAGCTGAGAGAAGCTTGTTTTGTATGGTTTTGCAATATCTTCATTCTGTAATGTTAGATGAGCTCAATTGCATTGCACATGAATACAAATACAATTTGACAACATTTCATGTTGTTTCAGGTGCGAATGAACTTGGTTTCAAGAGTTTGATAAATGGTGATGTTTTCTTGTAAATATACATGTAAACTCTTCACCTATGAAAGAGAATGCCCTTAAAGTATAGTGTGGGAGCAAATCAGGCTGAGAGAAGCTTGTTTTGTATGGTTTTGCAATATCTTCATTCTGTAAATTTAATGTGCTTCACTGCATTACATATGCTTACAAATACAATTTGACAACATTTCATGATGTTTCAGGTTAGATCTGACTTGTTTTGTGTGGTTTTGCAATATCTTCATTCTGTAAAGGTAGATGAGCTCAATTGCATTGCATATGCTTACAAATACAATCTGACAACATTTCATGTTGTTTCAGGTGCGAGTGAACTTGGTTACAAGAGTTTGATAAATGGTGATGTTTTCTTGTAAATATACATGTAAACTCTTCACCTATGAAAAAGAATGCCCTTAAGTATAGTGTGAGAGCAAATCAGGCTGAGAGAAGCTTGTTTTGTATGGTTTTGCAATATCTTCATTCTGTAAAGTTAGATATGCTCAATTGCATTGCATGTGCTAACAAATACAATTTTAAAACATTTTAAGATGTTTCAGGTTAGATCTGACTTGTTTTGTGTGGTTTTGCAATATCTTCATTCTGTAAAGGTAGATGAGCTCAATTGCATTGCATATGCTTACAAATACAATCTGACAACATTTCATGTTGTTTCAGGTGCGAGTGAACTTGGTTACAAGAGTTTGATAAATGGTGATGTTTTCTTGTAAATATACATGTAAACTCTTCACCTATGTAAAAGAATGCCCTTAAGTATAGTGTTGGAGCAAATCAGGCTGAGAGAAGCTTGTTTTGTATGGTTTTGCAATATCATCATTCTGTATTGTTAGATGAGCTCAATTGCATTGCATATGGTTACAAATACGATTTTACAACATTTCATGTTGTTTCAGGTACGAATGAACTTGGTTTCAAGATTTTAATGAATTGTTAGGTTTTCTTGCACATAGTAATGTAAGGTCTTCACCTATGACAGAGAATGATCTTAAGTATAGTGTGGTAGCAAATCAAGCTGAGAGAATCTTGTTTTGTATGGTTTTGCAATATCTTCATTCTGTATTGTTAGATGAGCTCAATTGCATTGCATATGGTTACACATACAATTTTACAACATTTCATTTGGTTTCAGGTAAGAATTAACTTGGTTTCAAGACTTTAATTAATTGTTGTGTTTCATGGCAAATAGTAATGTAAGGTCTTCACCTAAGAGACAGAATGATCTCAAGTACAGTGTGGGAGCAAATCAAGCTGAGAGAAGTTTGTTTTGTATGGTTTTGCAATATCTTCATTCTGTAAAGTTAGATGAGCTCAATTGCATTGCATATGAATACAAATACATTTTTACAACATTTCATGTTGTTTCAGGTGAGAATTAACTTGGTTTCAAGATTGTAATGAATTGTTAGGTTTTCTTGCACATAGTAATGTAAGGTCTTCACCTAAGAGACAGAATGATCTTAAGTATAGTGTGATAGCAAATCAAGCTGAGAGAAGCTTGTTTTGTATGGTTTTGCAATATCTTCATTCTGTAATGTTAGATGAGCTCAATTGCATTGCACATGAATACAAATACAATTTGACAACATTTCATGTTGTTTCAGGTGCGAATGAACTTGGTTTCAAGAGTTTGATAAATGGTGATGTTTTCTTGTAAATATACATGTAAACTCTTCACCTATGAAAGAGAATGCCCTTAAAGTATAGTGTGGGAGCAAATCAGGCTGAGAGAAGCTTGTTTTGTATGGTTTTGCAATATCTTCATTCTGTAAATTTAATGTGCTTCACTGCATTACATATGCTTACAAATACAATTTGACAACATTTCATGATGTTTCAGGTTAGATCTGACTTGTTTTGTGTGGTTTTGCAATATCTTCATTCTGTAAAGGTAGATGAGCTCAATTGCATTGCATATGCTTACAAATACAATCTGACAACATTTCATGTTGTTTCAGGTGCGAGTGAACTTGGTTACAAGAGTTTGATAAATGGTGATGTTTTCTTGTAAATATACATGTAAACTCTTCACCTATGAAAAAGAATGCCCTTAAGTATAGTGTGAGAGCAAATCAGGCTGAGAGAAGCTTGTTTTGTATGGTTTTGCAATATCTTCATTCTGTAAAGTTAGATATGCTCAATTGCATTGCATGTGCTAACAAATACAATTTTAAAACATTTTAAGATGTTTCAGGTTAGATCTGACTTGTTTTGTGTGGTTTTGCAATATCTTCATTCTGTAAAGGTAGATGAGCTCAATTGCATTGCATATGCTTACAAATACAATCTGACAACATTTCATGTTGTTTCAGGTGCGAGTGAACTTGGTTACAAGAGTTTGATAAATGGTGATGTTTTCTTGTAAATATACATGTAAACTCTTCACCTATGTAAAAGAATGCCCTTAAGTATAGTGTTGGAGCAAATCAGGCTGAGAGAAGCTTGTTTTGTATGGTTTTGCAATATCATCATTCTGTATTGTTAGATGAGCTCAATTGCATTGCATATGGTTACAAATACGATTTTACAACATTTCATGTTGTTTCAGGTACGAATGAACTTGGTTTCAAGATTTTAATGAATTGTTAGGTTTTCTTGCACATAGTAATGTAAGGTCTTCACCTATGACAGAGAATGATCTTAAGTATAGTGTGGTAGCAAATCAAGCTGAGAGAATCTTGTTTTGTATGGTTTTGCAATATCTTCATTCTGTATTGTTAGATGAGCTCAATTGCATTGCATATGGTTACACATACAATTTTACAACATTTCATTTGGTTTCAGGTAAGAATTAACTTGGTTTCAAGACTTTAATTAATTGTTGTGTTTCATGGCAAATAGTAATGTAAGGTCTTCACCTAAGAGACAGAATGATCTCAAGTACAGTGTGGGAGCAAATCAAGCTGAGAGAAGTTTGTTTTGTATGGTTTTGCAATATCTTCATTCTGTAAAGTTAGATGAGCTCAATTGCATTGCATATGAATACAAATACATTTTTACAACATTTCATGTTGTTTCAGGTGAGAATTAACTTGGTTTCAAGATTGTAATGAATTGTTAGGTTTTCTTGCACATAGTAATGTAAGGTCTTCACCTAAGAGACAGAATGATCTTAAGTATAGTGTGATAGCAAATCAAGCTGAGAGAAGCTTGTTTTGTATGGTTTTGCAATATCTTCATTCTGTAATGTTAGATGAGCTCAATTGCATTGCACATGAATACAAATACAATTTGACAACATTTCATGTTGTTTCAGGTGCGAATGAACTTGGTTTCAAGAGTTTGATAAATGGTGATGTTTTCTTGTAAATATACATGTAAACTCTTCACCTATGAAAGAGAATGCCCTTAAAGTATAGTGTGGGAGCAAATCAGGCTGAGAGAAGCTTGTTTTGTATGGTTTTGCAATATCTTCATTCTGTAAATTTAATGTGCTTCACTGCATTACATATGCTTACAAATACAATTTGACAACATTTCATGATGTTTCAGGTTAGATCTGACTTGTTTTGTGTGGTTTTGCAATATCTTCATTCTGTAAAGGTAGATGAGCTCAATTGCATTGCATATGCTTACAAATACAATCTGACAACATTTCATGTTGTTTCAGGTGCGAGTGAACTTGGTTACAAGAGTTTGATAAATGGTGATGTTTTCTTGTAAATATACATGTAAACTCTTCACCTATGAAAAAGAATGCCCTTAAGTATAGTGTGAGAGCAAATCAGGCTGAGAGAAGCTTGTTTTGTATGGTTTTGCAATATCTTCATTCTGTAAAGTTAGATATGCTCAATTGCATTGCATGTGCTAACAAATACAATTTTAAAACATTTTAAGATGTTTCAGGTTAGATCTGACTTGTTTTGTGTGGTTTTGCAATATCTTCATTCTGTAAAGGTAGATGAGCTCAATTGCATTGCATATGCTTACAAATACAATCTGACAACATTTCATGTTGTTTCAGGTGCGAGTGAACTTGGTTACAAGAGTTTGATAAATGGTGATGTTTTCTTGTAAATATACATGTAAACTCTTCACCTATGTAAAAGAATGCCCTTAAGTATAGTGTTGGAGCAAATCAGGCTGAGAGAAGCTTGTTTTGTATGGTTTTGCAATATCATCATTCTGTATTGTTAGATGAGCTCAATTGCATTGCATATGGTTACACATACAAATTGACAACATTTCATGTTGTTTCAGATGATAATGAACTTGGTTTCAAGATTTTAATGAATTGTTATGTTTTCTTGCACATAGTAATGTAAGGTCTTCACCTATTACAGAGAATGATCTTAAGTGTAGTGTGGGAGCAAATCAGGCTGAGAGAAGCTTGTTTTGTATAGTTTTGCAATATCATCATTCTGTAAAATTCGATATGCTCAATTGCATAGCATATGGTTACAAATACAATTTTAAAACATTTTAAGATGTTTCAGGTTAGATCTGACTTGTTTTGTGTGGTTTTGCAATATCTTCATTCTGTAAAGTTTGATAAGCTCAATTGCATTGCATATGGTTACAAATACGATTTTACAACATTTCATGTTGTTTCAGGTACGAATGAACTTGGTTTCAAGATTTTAATTAATTGTTAGGTTTTCTTGCACATAGTAATGTAAGGTCTTCACCTATGACAGAGAATGATCTTAAGTATAGTGTGGTAGCAAATCAAGCTGAGAGAATCTTGTTTTGTATGGTTTTGCAATATCTTCATTCTGTATTGTTAGATGAGCTCAATTGCATTGCATATGGTTACACATACAATTTTACAACATTTCATTTGGTTTCAGGTAAGAATTAACTTGGTTTCAAGACTTTAATTAATTGTTGTGTTTCATGGCAAATAGTAATGTAAGGTCTTCACCTAAGAGACAGAATGATCTCAAGTACAGTGTGGGAGCAAATCAAGCTGAGAGAAGTTTGTTTTGTATGGTTTTGCAATATCTTCATTCTGTAAAGTTAGATGAGCTCAATTGCATTGCATATGAATTCAAATACATTTTTACAACATTTCATGTTGTTTCAGGTGAGAATTAACTTGGTTTCAAGATTTTAATGAATTGTTAGGTTTTTTTGCACATAGTAATGTAAGGTCTTCACCTATGACAGAGAATGATCTCAAGTACAGTGTGGGAGTAAATCAAGCTGAGAGAAGCTTGTTTTGTATGGTTTTGCAATATCATCATTCTGTTAAAGTTACATATGCTCAACTGCATTACACATGCTTACAAATACAATTTGACAACATTTCATGTTGTTTCAGGTGAGAATGAACTTGGTTTCAAGATTTTAATGAATTGTAATGTTTTCTTGTAAAAATACATGTAAACTCTTCCCCTATTACAGAGAATGCCCTTAAGTATAGTGTGGGAGCAAATCAGGCTGAGAGAAGCTTGTTTTGTATGGTTTTGCAATATCTTCATTCTGTAAAGTTAGATATGCTCAATTGCATTGCATGTGCTTACAAATACAATTTTAAAACATTTTAAGATGTTTCAGGTTAGATCTGACTTGTTTTGTGTGGTTTTGCATTATCTTCATTCTGTAAAGTTTGATAAGCTCAATTGCATTGCATATGGTTACAAATACGATTTTACAACATTTCATGTTGTTTCAGGTACGAATGAACTTGGTTTCAAGATTTTAATGAATTGTTAGGTTTTCTTGCACATAGTAATGTAATGTCTTCACCTATGACAGAGAATGATCTTAAGTATAGTGTGGTAGCAAATCAAGCTGAGAGAAGCTTGTTTTGTATGGTTTTGCAATATCTTCATTCTGTAATGTTAGATGAGCTCAATTGCATTGCACATGAATACAAATACAATTTGACAACATTTCATGTTGTTTCAGGTGCGAATGAACTTGGTTTCAAGAGTTTGATAAATGGTGATGTTTTCTTGTAAATATACATGTAAACTCTTCACCTATGAAAGAGAATTCCCTTAAGTATAGTGTGGGAGCAAATCAGGCTGAGAGAAGCTTGTTTTGTATGGTTTTGCAATATCTTCATTCTGTAAATTTAATGTGCTTCACTGCATTACATATGCTTACTAATACAATTTGACAACATTTCATGATGTTTCAGGTTAGATCTGACTTGTTTTGTGTGGTTTTGCAATATCTTCATTCTGTAAAGGTAGATGAGCTCAATTGCATTGCATATGCTTACAAATACAATCTGACAACATTTCATGTTGTTTCAGGTGCGAGTGAACTTGGTTACAAGAGTTTGATAAATGGTGATGTTTTCTTGTAAATATACATGTAAACTCTTCACCTATGAAAAATAATGCCCTTAAGTATAGTGTGAGAGCAAATCAGGCTGAGAGAAGCTTGTTTTGTATGGTTTTGCAATATCTTCATTCTGTAAAGTTAGATATGCTCAATTGCATTGCATGTGCTAACAAATACAATTTTAAAACATTTTAAGATGTTTCAGGTTAGATCTGACTTGTTTTGTGTGGTTTTGCAATATCTTCATTCTGTAAAGGTAGGTGAGCTCAATTGCATTGCATATGCTTACAAATACAATCTGACAACATTTCATGTTGTTTCAGGTGCGAGTGAACTTGGTTACAAGAGTTTGATAAATGGTGATGTTTTCTTGTAAATATACATGTAAACTCTTCACCTATGTAAAAGAATGCCCTTAAGTATAGTGTTGGAGCAAATCAGGCTGAGAGAAGCTTGTTTTGTATGGTTTTGCAATATCATCATTCTGTAAAGTTACATATGCTCAACTGCACTACACATGCTTACAAATACAAATTGACAACATTTCATGTTGTTTCAGATGATAATGAACTTGGTTTCAAGATTTTAATGAATTGTTATGTTTTCTTGCACATAGTAATGTAAGGTCTTCACCTATTACAGAGAATGATCTTAAGTGTAGTGTGGGAGCAAATCAGGCTGAGAGAAGCTTGTTTTGTATAGTTTTGCAATATCATCATTCTGTAAAGTTCGATATGCTCAATTGCATAGCATATGGTTACAAATACAATTTTAAAAAATTTTAAGATGTTTCAGGTTAGATCTGACTTGTTTTGTGTGGTTTTGCAATATCTTCATTCTGTAAAGTTTGATAAGCTCAATTGCATTGCATATGCTTACAAATACGATTTTACAACATTTCATGTTGTTTCAGGTACGAATGAACTTGGTTTCAAGATTTTAATGAATTGTTAGGTTTTCTTGCACATAGTAATGTAAGGTCTTCACCTATGACAGAGAATGATCTTAAGTATAGTGTGGTAGCAAATCAAGCTGAGAGAATCTTGTTTTGTATGGTTTTGCAATATCTTCATTCTGTATTGTTAGATGAGCTCAATTGCATTACATATGGTTACACATACAATTTTACAACATTTCATTTGGTTTCAGGTAAGAATTAACTTGGTTTCAAGACTTTAATTAATTGTTGTGTTTCATGGCAAATAGTAATGTAAGGTCTTCACCTAAGAGACAGAATGATCTCAAGTACAGTGTGGGAGCAAATCAAGCTGAGAGAAGTTTGTTTTGTATGGTTTTGCAATATCTTCATTCTGTTAAAATTACATATGCTCAACTGCATTACACATGCTTACAAATACAATTTGACAACATTTCATGTTGTTTCAGGTGAGAATGAACTTGGTTTCAAGATTTTAATGAATTGTAATGTTTTCTTGTAAAAATACATGTAAACTCTTCCCCTATTACAGAGAATGCCCTTAAGTATAGTGTGGTAGCAAATCAAGCTGAGAGAAGCTTGTTTTGTATGGTTTTGCAATATCTTCATTCTGTAATGTTAGATGAGCTCAATTGCATTGCACATGAATACAAATACAATTTGACAACATTTCATGTTGTTTCAGGTGCGAATGAACTTGGTTTCAAGAGTTTGATAAATGGTGATGTTTTCTTGTAAATATACATGTAAACTCTTCACCTATGAAAGAGAATGCCCTTAAGTATAGTGTGGTAGCAAATCAAGCTGAGAGAAGCTTGTTTTGTATGGTTTTGCAATATCTTCATTCTGTAAATTTAATGTGCTTCACTGCATTACATATGCTTACAAATACGATTTGACAACATTTCATGATGTTTCAGGTTAGATCTGACTTGTTTTGTGTGGTTTTGCAATATCTTCATTCTGTAAAGGTAGATGAGCTCAATTGCATTGCATATGCTTACAAATACAATCTGACAACATTTCATGTTGTTTCAGGTGCGAGTGGACTTGGTTACAAGAGTTTGATAAATGGTGATGTTTTCTTGTAAATATACATGTAAACTCTTCACATATGAAAAAGAATGCCCTTAAGTATAGTGTGAGAGCAAATCAGGCTGAGAGAAGCTTGTTTTGTATGGTTTTGCAATATCTTCATTCTGTAAAGTTAGATATGCTCAATTGCATTGCATGTGCTAACAAATACAATTTTAAAACATTTTAAGATGTTTCAGGTTAGATCTGACTTGTTTTGTGTGGTTTTGCAATATCTTCATTCTGTAAAGGTAGATGAGCTCAATTGCATTGCATATGCTTACAAATACAATCTGACAACATTTCATGTTGTTTCAGGTGCGAGTGAACTTGGTTACAAGAGTTTGATAAATGGTGATGTTTTCTTGTAAATATACATGTAAACTCTTCACCTATGTAAAAGAATGCCCTTAAGTATAGTGTTGGAGCAAATCAGGCTGAGAGAAGCTTGTTTTGTATGGTTTTGCAATATCATCATTCTGTAAAGTTACATATGCTCAACTGCATTACACATGCTTACAAATACAAATTGACAACATTTCATGTTGTTTCAGATGATATTGAACTTGGTTTCAAGATTTTAATGAATTGTTATGTTTTCTTGCACATAGTAATGTAAGGTCTTCACCTATGACAGAGAATGATCTTAAGTATAGTGTGGTAGCAAATCAAGCTGAGAGAATCTTGTTTTGTATGGTTTTGCAATATCTTCATTCTGTATTGTTAGATGAGCTCAATTGCATTGCATATGGTTACACATACAATTTTACAACATTTCATTTGGTTTCAGGTAAGAATTGACTTGGTTTCAAGACTTTAATTAATTGTTGTGTTTCATGGCAAATAGTAATGTAAGGTCTTCACCTAAGAGACAGAATGATCTCAAGTACAGTGTGGGAGCAAATCAAGCTGAGAGAAGTTTGTTTTGTATGGTTTTGCAATATCTTCATTCTGTAAAGTTAGATGAGCTCAATTGCATTGCATATGAATACAAATACATTTTTACAACATTTCATGTTGTTTCAGGTGAGAATTAACTTGGTTTCAAGATTTTAATGAATTGTTAGGTTTTTTTGCACATAGTAATGTAAGGTCTTCACCTATGACAGAGAATGATCTCAAGTACAGTGTGGGAGTAAATCAAGCTGAGAGAAGCTTGTTTTGTATGGTTTTGCAATATCATCATTCTGTTAAAGTTACATATGCTCAACTGCATTACACATGCTTACAAATACAATTTGACAACATTTCATGTTGTTTCAGGTGAGAATGAACTTGGTTTCAAGATTTTAATGAATTGTAATGTTTTCTTGTAAAAATACATGTAAACTCTTCCCCTATTACAGAGAATGCCCTTAAGTATAGTGTGGGAGCAAATCAGGCTGAGAGAAGCTTGTTTTGTATGGTTTTGCAATATCTTCATTCTGTAAAGTTAGATATGCTCAATTGCATTGCATGTGCTTACAAATACAATTTTAAAACATTTTAAGATGTTTCAGGTTAGATCTGACTTGTTTTGTGTGGTTTTGCATTATCTTCATTCTGTTAAGTTTGATAAGCTCAATTGCATTGCATATGGTTACAAATACGATTTTACAACATTTCATGTTGTTTCAGGTACGAATGAACTTGGTTTCAAGATTTTAATGAATTGTTAGGTTTTCTTGCACATTGTAACGTAAGGTCTTCACCTATGACAGAGAATGATCTTAAGTATAGTGTGGTAGCAAATCAAGCTGAGAGAAGCTTGTTTTGTATGGTTTTGCAATATCTTCATTCTGTAATGTTAGATGAGCTCAATTGCATTGCACATGAATACAAATACAATTTGACAACATTTCATGTTGTTTCAGGTGCGAATGAACTTGGTTTCAAGAGTTTGATAAATGGTGATGTTTTCTTGTAAATATACATGTAAACTCTTCACCTATGAAAGAGAATGCCCTTAAGTATAGTGTGGGAGCAAATCAGGCTGAGAGAAGCTTGTTTTGTATGGTTTTGCAATATCTTCATTCTGTAAATTTAATGTGCTTCACTGCATTACATATGCTTACAAATACAATTTGACAACATTTCATGATGTTTCAGGTTAGATCTGACTTGTTTTGTGTGGTTTTGCAATATCTTCATTCTGTAAAGGTAGATGAGCTCAATTGCATTGCATATGCTTACAAATACAATCTGACAACATTTCATGTTGTTTCAGGTGCGAGTGAACTTGGTTACAAGAGATTGATAAATGGTGATGTTTTCTTGTAAATATACATGTAAACTCTTCACCTATGAAAAAGAATGCCCTTAAGTATAGTGTGAGAGCAAATCAGGCTGAGAGAAGCTTGTTTTGTATGGTTCTGCAATATCTTCATTCTGTAAAGTTAGATATGCTCAATTGCATTGCATGTGCTAACAAATACAATTTTAAAACATTTTAAGATGTTTCAGGTTAGATCTGACTTGTTTTGTGTGGTTTTGCAATATCTTCATTCTGTAAAGGTAGATGAGCTCAATTGCATTGCATATGCTTACAAATACAATCTGACAACATTTAATGTTGTTTCAGGTGCGAGTGAACTTGGTTACAAGAGTTTGATAAATGGTGATGTTTTCTTGTAAATATACATGTAAACTCTTCACCTATGTAAAAGAATGCCCTTAAGTATAGTGTTGGAGCAAATCAGGCTGAGAGAAGCTTGTTTTGTATGGTTTTGCAATATCATCATTCTGTAAAGTTACATATGCTCAACTGCACTACACATGCTTACAAATACAAATTGACAACATTTCATGTTGTTTCAGATGATAATGAACTTGGTTTCAAGATTTTAATGAATTGTTATGTTTTCTTGCACATAGTAATGTAAGGTCTTCACCTATTACAGAGAATGATCTTAAGTGTAGTGTGGGAGCAAATCAGGCTGAGAGAAGCTTGTTTTGTATAGTTTTGCAATATCATCATTCTGTAAATTTAATGTGCTTCACTGCATTACATATGCTTACAAATACAATTTGACAACATTTCATGATGTTTCAGGTTAGATCTGACTTGTTTTGTGTGGTTTTGCAATATCTTCATTCTGTAAAGGTAGATGAGCTCAATTGCATTGCATATGCTTACAAATACAATTTTAAAACATTTTAAGATCTTTCAGGTTAGATCTGACTTGTTTTGTGTGGTTTTGCAATATCTTCATTCTGTAAAGGTAGATGAGCTCAATTGCATTGCATATGGTTACAAATACGATTTTACAACATTTCATGTTGTTTCAGGTACGAATGAACTTGGTTTCAAGATTTATAGAATTGTTAGGTTTTCTTGCACATAGTAATGTAAGGTCTTCACCTATGACAGAGAATGATCTTAAGTATAGTGTGGTAGCATATCAAGCTGAGAGAAGCTTGTTTTGTATGGTTTTGCAATATCTTCATTCTGTAATGTTAGATGAGCTCAATTGCATTGCACATGCTTACAAATACAATTTGACAACATTTCATGTTGTTTCAGGTGAGAATGAACTTGGTTTCAAGATTTTAATGAATTGCTAGGTTCTCTTGCACATAGTAATGTAAGGTCTTCACCTATGACAGAGAATGATCTTAAGTATAGTGTGGGAGCAAATCAAGCTGAGAGAAGCTTGTTTTGTATGGTTTTGCAATAGCATCATTCTGTAATGTTAGATGAGCTCAATTGCATTGCATATGGTTATAAATACATTTTTACAACATTTCATTTGGTTTCAGGTTAGAATTAACTTGGTTTCAAGACTTTAATTAATTGCTGTGTTTCATGGCAAATAGTAATGTAAGGTCTTCACCTAAGAGACAGAATGATCTTAAGTACAGTGTGGGAGCAAATCAAGCTGAGAGAAGTTTGTTTTGTATGGTTATGCAATATCTTCATTCTGTAAAGTTAGATATGCTCAATTGAATAGCATATGGTTACAAATACAATTTTACAACATTTAAAGTTGTTTCAGGTTAGATCTGACTTGCATTGTATGGTATTGCAATATATTCATTCTGTAAAGTTTGATGAGCTCAATTGCATTGCATATGGCTACAAATACGATTTCACAACATTTCATGTTGTTTCAGGTACGAATGAACTTGGTTTCAAGATTATAATTAATTGTAATGTTTTCTTTTAAATATACATGTAAACTCTTCACCTATTACAGAGAATGCCCTTAAGTATAGTGTGGGAGCAAATCAAGCTAAGAGAAGCTTGTTTTGTATGGTTTTGCAATATCATCATTCTGTTAAAGTTACATATGCTCAACTGCATTACACATGCTTACAAATACAATTTGACAACATTTCATGTTGTTTCAGGTGAAAAAGAACTTGGTTTCAAGATTTTAATGAATTGCTAGGTTTTCTTGCACATAGTAATGTAAGGTCTTCACCAATGACAGAGAATGATCTTAAGTATATTGTGGGAGCAAATCAAGCTGAGAGAAGCTTGTTTTGAATGGTTTTGCAATATCTTCATTCTGAAAAAGTTAGATGAGCTCAATTGCTTTGCATATGGTTACAAATACAATTTTACAACATTTTATGTTGTTTCAGGTGAGAAAGAACTTGGTTTCAAGATTTTAATGAATTGTAATGTATTCTTGTAAAAATACATGTAAACTCTTCACCTATTACAGAGAATGCCCTTAAGTATAGTGTGGGAGCAAATCAGGCTGAGAGAAGCTTGTTTTGTATGGTTTTGCAATATCTTCATTCTGTAATGTTAGATGAGCTCAATTGCATTGCATATGGTTACAAATACAATTTTACAACATTTCATGTTGTTTCAGGTACAAATGAACTTGGTTTCAAGATTTTAATGAATTGTTAGGTTTTCTTGCACATAGTAATGTAAGGTCTTCACCTATGACAGAGAATGATCTTAAGTATAGTGTGGGAGAAAATCAAGCTGAGAGAAGCTTGTTTTGTATGGTTTTGCAATATCTTCATTCTGTAAAATTAGATATGCTCAGTTGCATTGCATGTGCTTACAAATACAATTTAAAGACATTTTAAGATGTTTCAGGTTAGATCTGACTTGTTTTGTGTGGTTTTGCAATATCTTCATTCTGTAAAGTCTGATAAGCTCAATTGCATTGCATATGGTTACAAATACGATTTTACAGCATTTCATGTTGTTTCGGGTACGAATGAACTTGGTTTCAAGATTTTAATGAATTGTTAGGTTTTCTTGCACATAGTAATGTAAGGTCTTCACCTATGACAGAGAATGATCTTAAGTATAGTGTGGGAGCAAATCAAGCTGAGAGAAGCTTGTTTTGTATGGTTTTGCAATATCATCATTCTGTTAAAGTTACATATGCTCAACTGCATTACACATGCTTACAAATACAATTTGACAACATATCATGTTGTTTCAGGTGAGAATGAACTTGGTTTCAAGATTTTAATGAATTGCTAGGTTTTCTTGCACATAGTAATGTAAGGTCTTCACCTATGACAGAGAATGATCTTAAGTATAGTGTGGGAGCAAATCAAGCTGAGAGAAGCTTGTTTTGTATGGTTTTGCAATATCTTCATTCTGTAATGTTAGATGAGCTCAATTGCATTGCATATGGTTACAAATACAATTTTACAACATTACATGTTGTTTCAGGTACAAATTAACTTGGTTTCAAGATTTTAATGAATTGTTAGGTTTTCTTGCACATAGTAATGTAAGGTCTTCACCTATGACAGAGAATGATCTTAAGTATAGTGTGGGAGAAAATCAAGCTGAGAGAAGCTTGTTTTGTATGGTTTTGCAATATCTTCATTCTGTAATGTTAGATGAGCTCAATTGCATTGCATATGGTTACAAATACAATTTTACAACATTTCATTTGGTTTCAGGTTAGAATTAACTTGGTTTCAAGACTTTAATTAATTGTTGTGTTTCATGGCAAATAGTAATGTAAGGTCTTCACCTAAGAGACAGAATGATCTTAAGTACAGTGTGGGAGCAAATCAAGCTGAGAGAAGTTTGTTTTGTATGGTTTTGCAATATCTTCATTCTGTAAAGGTAGATGAGCTCAATTGCATTGCATATGCTTACAAATACAATCTGACAACATTTCATGTTGTTTCAGGTGCGAGTGAACTTGGTTACAAGAGTTTGATAAATGGTGATGTTTTCTTGTAAATATACATGTAAACTCTTCACCTATGTAAAAGAATGCCCTTAAGTGTAGTGTGGGAGCAAATCAAGCTGAGAGAAGCTTGTTTTGTATGGTTTTGCAATATCTTCATTCTGTAAAGGTAGATGAGCTCAATTGCATTGCATATGCTTACAAATACAATCTGACAACATTTCATGTTGTTTCAGATGATAATGAACTTGGTTTCAAGATTTTAATGAATTGTTAGGTTTTCTTGCACATAGTAATGTAAGGTCTTCACCTATTAAAGAGAATGATCTTAAGTGTAGTGTGGGAGCAAATCAAGCTGAGAGAAGCTTGTTTTGTATGGTTTTGCAATATCATCATTCTGTTACAGTTACATATGCTCAATTGCATTACACATGCTTACAAATACAATTTGACAACATTTCATGTTTTTTCAGGTGAGAATGAACTTGGTTTCAAGATTTTAATGAATTGTAATGTTTTCTTGTAAAAATACATGTAAACTCTTCACCTATTACAGAGAATGCCCTTAAGTATAGTGTGGGAGCAAATCAGGCTGAGAGAAGCTTGTTTTGTATGGTTTTGCAATATCTTCATTCTGTAAAGTTAGATATGCTCAATAGCATTGCATGTGCTTACAAGTACAATTTTAAAACATTTTAAGATGTTTCAGGTTAGATCTGACTTGTTTTGTGTGGTTTTGCAATATCTTCATTCTGTAAAGGTAGATGAGCTCAATTGCATTGCATATGCTTTCAAATACAATCTGACAACATTTCATGTTGTTTCAGGTGCGAGTGAACTTGGTTACAAGAGTTTGATAAATGGTGATGTTTTCTTGTAAATATACATGTAAACTCTTCACCTATGTAAAAGAATGCCCTTAAGTATAGTGTTGGAGCAAATCAGGCTGAGAGAAGCTTGTTTTGTATGGTTTTGCAATATCATCATTCTGTAAAGTTACATATGCTCAACTGCATTACACATGCTTACAAATACAAATTGACAACATTTCATGTTGTTTCAGATGATAATGAACTTGGTTTCAAGATTTTAATGAATTGTAATGTTTTCTTGTAAGAATACATGTAAACTCTTCACCTATTACAGAGAATGCCCTTAAGTGTAGTGTGGGAGCAAATCAGGCTGAGAGAAGCTTGTTTTGTATAGTTTTGCAATATCATCATTCTGTAAAGTTCGATATGCTCAATTGCATAGCATATGGTTACAAATACAATTTTAAAACATTTTAAGATGTTTCAGGTTAGATCTGACTTGTTTTGTGTGGTTTTGCAATATCTTCATTCTGTAAAGTTTGATAAGCTCAATTGCATTGCATATGGTTACAAATACGATTTTACAACATTTCATGTTGTTTCAGGTACGAATGAACTTGGTTTCAAGATTTTAATGAATTGTTAGGTTTTCTTGCACATAGTAATGTAAGGTCTTCACCTATGACAGAGAATGATCTTAAGTATAGTGTGGTAGCAAATCAAGCTGAGAGAATCTTGTTTTGTATGGTTTTGCAATATCTTCATTCTGTATTGTTAGATGAGCTCAATTGCATTGCATATGGTTACACATACAATTTTACAACATTTCATTTGGTTTCAGGTAAGAATTAACTTGGTTTCAAGACTTTAATTAATTGTTGTGTTTCATGGCAAATAGTAATGTAAGGTCTTCACCTAAGAGACAGAATGATCTCAAGTACAGTGTGGGAGCAAATCAAGCTGAGAGAAGTTTGTTTTGTATGGTTTTGCAATATCTTCATTCTGTAAAGTTAGATGAGCTCAATTGCATTGCATATGAATACAAATACATTTTTACAACATTTCATGTTGTTTCAGGTGAGAATTAACTTGGTTTCAAGATTTTAATGAATTGTTAGGTTTTTTTGCACATAGTAATGTAAGGTCTTCACCTATGACAGAGAATGATCTCAAGTACAGTGTGGGAGTAAATCAAGCTGAGAGAAGCTTGTTTTGTATGGTTTTGCAATATCATCATTCTGTTAAAGTTACATATGCTCAACTGCATTACACATGCTTACAAATACAATTTGACAAAATTTCATGTTGTTTCAGGTGAGAATGAACTTGGTTTCAAGATTTTAATGAATTGTAATGTTTTCTTGTAAAAATACATGTAAACTCTTCCCCTATTACAGAGAATGCCCTTAAGTATAGTGTGGGAGCAAATCAGGCTGAGAGAAGCTTGTTTTGTATGGTTTTGCAATATCTTCATTCTGTAAAGTTAGATATGCTCAATTGCATTGCATGTGCTTACAAATACAATTTTAAAACATTTTAAGATGTTTCAGGTTAGATCTGACTTGTTTTGTGTGGTTTTGCAATATCTTCATTCTGTAAAGGTAGATGAGCTCAATTGCATTGCATATGGTTACAAATACGATTTTACAACATTTCATTTGGTTTCAGATTAGAATTAACTTGGTTTCAAGACTTTAATTAATTGTTGTTTTTCATGGCAAATAGTAATGTAAGGTCTTCACCTAAGAGAGAGAATGATCTTAAGTACAGTGTGGGAGCAAATCAAGCTGAGAGAAGTTTGTTTAGTATGGTTTTGCAATATCCTAATTCTGTAAAGTTAAATGAGCTCAATTGCATTGCATATGAATACAAATAAAATTTTTCAACATTTTATGTTGTTTCAGGTGAGAATGAACTTGGCTTCAAGATTTTAATGAATTGTAATGTTTTCTTGTAAAAATACATGTAAACTCTTCACCTATTACAGAGAATGCCCTTAAGTATAGTGTGGGAGCAAATCAGGCTGAAAGAAGCTTGTTTTGTATGGTTTTGCAATATCTTTATTCTGTTAAAGTTGCATATGCTCAATTGCATTGCATGTGCTTACAAATACAATTTTAAAACATTTTAAGATGTTTCAGGTTAGATCTGACTTGTTTTGAGTGGTTTTGCAATATCTTCATTCTGTAAAGGTAGATGAGCTCAATTGCATTTCATATGGTTACAAATACGATTTTACAACATTTCATGTTGTTTCAGGTACGAATGAACTTGGTTTCAAAAGTTTGATAAATGGTGTTTTCTTGTAAATATACATGTAAACTCTTCACCTATGAAAGAGAATGCCCTTAAGTATAGTGTGGGAGCAAATCAGGCTAAGAGAAGCTTGATTTGTATGGTTTTGGAATATCATCATTCTGTAAAGTTACATATGCTCAACTGCATTACAATTGCTTAGAAATACGATTTGACAACATTTCATGTTGTTTCAGGTGAGAATGAACTTGGTTTCAAGATTTTAATGAATTGTTATGTTTTCTTGTAATTATACATGTTAACTCTTCACCTATTTCAGAGAATGCCCTTAAGTATAGTGTGGGAGCAAATCAAGCTAAGAGAAGCTTGTTTTGTATGGTTTTGCAATATCATCATTCTGTTAAAGTTACATATGCTCAACTGCATTACACATGCTTACCAATACAATTTGATAACATTTCATGTTGTTTCAGGTGAGAATGAACTTGGTTTCAAGATTTTAATGAATTGCTAGGTTTTCTTGCACATAGTAATGTAAGGTCTTCACCTATGACAGAGAATGATCTTAAGTATAGTGTGGGAGCAAATCAAGCTGAGAGAAGCTTGTTTTGTATGGTTTTGCAATATCTTCATTCTGTAAAGTTAGATGAGCTCAATTGCATTGCATATGGTTACAAATACAATTTTACAACATTTCATTTGGTTTCAGGTTTGAATTAACTTGGTTTCATGACTTAAATGAATTGTAATGTTTTCTTGTAAATATACATGTAAACTCTTCACCTATTAAAGAGAATGCCCTTAAGTATAGTGTGGGAGCAAGTCAAGATAAGAGAAGCTTGTTTTGTATGGTTTTGCAATATCATCATTCTGTTAAAGTTACATATGCTCAACTGCATTACACATGCTTACAAATACAATTTGACAACATTTCATGTTGTTTCATGTGAGAATGAACTTGGTTTCAAGATTTTAATGAATTGCTAGGTTTTCTTGCACATAGTAATGTAAGGTCTTCACCTATGACAGAGAATGATCTTAAGTATAGTGTGGGAGCAAATCAAGCTAAAAGAAGCTTGTTTTGTATGGTTTTGCAATATCTTCATTCTGTAAAGTTAGATGAGCTCAATTGAATTGCATATGGTTACAAATACAATTTTACAACATTTGATGTTGTTTCAGGTGAGAATGAACTTGGTTTCAAGATTATAATTAATTGTAATGTTTTCTTGTAAATATACATGTAAGCTCTTCACCTATGAATGAGATTGCCCTTTAAGTATAAAGTGGTAGCAAATCAGGCTGAGAGAAGCTTGTTTTGTATGGTTTTGCAATATCATCAATCTGTAAAGTTAGATATGCTCAATTGCATTGCATGTGCTTACTAATACAATTTTACAACATTTTAAGATGTTTCAGGTTAGATCTGACTTGTTTTGTATGGTTTTGCTATATCTTCATTCTATAAAGTTAGATGAGCTCAATTGCATTGCATATGATTAGAAATACAATTTTACAACATTTCATTTTGTTTCAGGTTAGAATTAACTTGGTTTCAAGTCTTTGATTAATTGTTATGTTTCATGGAAAATAGTAATGAAAGGTCTTCACCTAAGAAAGAGAATGATCTTAAGTATAGTGTGGGAGCAAATCAAGCTGAGAGAAGCTTGTTTTGTATGGTTTTGCAATATCATCATTCTGTAAAGTTACATATGCTCAACTGCATTACATATGCTTCCAAAAAGAATTTGACAACATTTCATGTTGTTTCAGGTGAGAATGAACTTGGTTTCAAGATTTTAATGAATTGCAATGTTTTCTTGTAAATATACATGTAAACTCTTCACCTGTGAAAGAGATTGCCCTTAAGTTTAGTGTGGGAGCAAATCAGGCTGAGAGAAGCTTATTTTTGTATGGTATTGCAGTATTATCATTCTGTAAAGTTAGATATGCTCAACTGAATTGCATTTGCTTACAAATACAATTTTACAACAGTTTATGTCGTTTCAGGTTAGAGCTAACTTGCTTTGTATGGTATTGCAATATCTTCATTCTGTAAAATTAGATGTGCTTCACTGCATTACAAATGCTTAAAAATACAATTTAACAACATTTCATGTTGATTCAGGTTAGATCTGATTTGTTTTGTGTGGTTTTGCAATATCTTCATTCTGTAAAGATAGATATGCTCAATTGCATTGCATGTGCTTACAAATACAATTTTACAACATTTTAAGATGTTTCAGGTTAGATCTGACTTGTTTTGTATTGTTTTGCAATATCTTCATTCTGTAAAGTTAGATGAGCTCAATTGCATTGCATATGGTTACAAATACAATTTTACAACATTTCATTTGGTTTCAGGTTTGAATTAACTTGGTTTCATGACTTAAATGAATTGTAATGTTTTCTTGTAAATATACATGTAAACTCTTCACCTATTAAAGAGAATGCCCTTAAGTATAGTGTGGGAGCAAGTCAAGATAAGAGAAGCTTGTTTTGTATGGTTTTGCAATATCATCATTCTGTTAAAGTTACATATGCTCAACTGCATTACACATGCTTACAAATACAATTTGACAACATTTCATGTTGTTTCATGTGAGAATGAACTTGGTTTCAAGATTTTAATGAATTGCTAGGTTTTCTTGCACATAGTAATGTAAGGTCTTCACCTATGACAGAGAATGATCTTAAGTATAGTGTGGGAGCAAATCAAGCTAAAAGAAGCTTGTTTTGTATGGTTTTGCAATATCTTCATTCTGTAAAGTTAGATGAGCTCAATTGAATTGCATATGGTTACAAATACAATTTTACAACATTTGATGTTGTTTCAGGTGAGAATGAACTTGGTTTCAAGATTATAATTAATTGTAATGTTTTCTTGTAAATATACATGTAAGCTCTTCACCTATGAATGAGATTGCCCTTTAAGTATAAAGTGGTAGCAAATCAGGCTGAGAGAAGCTTGTTTTGTATGGTTTTGCAATATCATCAATCTGTAAAGTTAGATATGCTCAATTGCATTGCATGTGCTTACTAATACAATTTTACAACATTTTAAGATGTTTCAGGTTAGATCTGACTTGTTTTGTATGGTTTTGCTATATCTTCATTCTATAAAGTTAGATGAGCTCAATTGCATTGCATATGATTAGAAATACAATTTTACAACATTTCATTTTGTTTCAGGTTAGAATTAACTTGGTTTCAAGTCTTTGATTAATTGTTATGTTTCATGGAAAATAGTAATGAAAGGTCTTCACCTAAGAAAGAGAATGATCTTAAGTATAGTGTGGGAGCAAATCAAGCTGAGAGAAGCTTGTTTTGTATGGTTTTGCAATATCATCATTCTGTAAAGTTACATATGCTCAACTGCATTACATATGCTTCCAAAAAGAATTTGACAACATTTCATGTTGTTTCAGGTGAGAATGAACTTGGTTTCAAGATTTTAATGAATTGCAATGTTTTCTTGTAAATATACATGTAAACTCTTCACCTGTGAAAGAGATTGCCCTTAAGTTTAGTGTGGGAGCAAATCAGGCTGAGAGAAGCTTATTTTTGTATGGTATTGCAGTATTATCATTCTGTAAAGTTAGATATGCTCAACTGAATTGCATTTGCTTACAAATACAATTTTACAACAGTTTATGTCGTTTCAGGTTAGAGCTAACTTGCTTTGTATGGTATTGCAATATCTTCATTCTGTAAAATTAGATGTGCTTCACTGCATTACAAATGCTTAAAAATACAATTTAACAACATTTCATGTTGATTCAGGTTAGATCTGATTTGTTTTGTGTGGTTTTGCAATATCTTCATTCTGTAAAGATAGATATGCTCAATTGCATTGCATGTGCTTACAAATACAATTTTACAACATTTTAAGATGTTTCAGGTTAGATCTGACTTGTTTTGTATTGTTTTGCAATATCTTCATTCTGTAAATTTAGATGTGCTTCACTGCATTACATATGCTTACAAATACAATTTTACAACATATCATGTTGTTTCAGGTGAGAATGAACTTGGTTTCAAGATTTTAATGAATTGTAATGTTTTCTTGTAAAAATACATGTAAACTCTTCACCTATTACAGAGAATGCCCTTAAGTATTGTGTGGGAGCAAATCAGGCTGAGAGAAGCTTGTTTTGTATGGTTTTGCAATATCTTCATTCTATAAAGTTAGATATGCTCAATTGCATTGCATGTGCTTACAAATAAAATTTTAAAACATTTTAAGATGTTTCAGGTTAGAGCTAACTTGTTTTGTATGTTTTTGCAATATCTTCATTTTGTAAAATTAGATGTGCTTCACTGCATTACAAATGCTTAAAAATACAATTTAACAACATTTCATGTTGTTTCAGGTTAGATCTGATTTGTTTTGTGTGGTTTTGCAATATGTTCATTCTGTAAGGATAGATATGCTCAATTGCATTGCATGTGCTTACAAATACAATTTTACAACATTTTAAGATGTTTCAGGTTAGATCTGACTTGTATTGTATTGTTTTGCAATATCTTCATTCTGTAAATTTAGATGTGCTTCACTGTATTACATATGCTTACAAATACAATTTTACAACATGTCATGTTGTTTCAGGTGAGAATGAACTTGATTTCAAGAATTTGATGAATTGTAATGTTGTTTTGCAAATTTAAATGTAAACTCTTCACCTATGACAGAGAATGCCCTTAAGTATAGTGTGGGAGCAAATCAGGCTGAGAGAAGTTTGTTTTGTATGTTTTTGCAATATCATCATTCTGTAAAGTTAGACATGCTCAATTGCATTACATATGTTTTTAAATACAATTTTACAACTTTTCATGTTGTTTCAGGTGAGAATAAACTTGGTTTCAAGATATTGATGAATTGTAATGTTTTCTTGTAAATACACATGTAAGGTCTTCAGCTATGACAGAGAATGCTTTTCTAATGCTAGTGTAGGAGCAAAACAGGCTAAGAGAATCTTGATTTGGAGAGAGTGAATGACATCCATACTCGTATATAAATGTTATGGGTTGTTACATCAAATCATGTGATTTAAATCACCTAACTCCGAAACATGATATCCCAACGAACAGATGTCCTATCCACTCCAAATTTTAGTTGGGCACCCCCAATTTACCCTGGCATGTTCGTGCCAAACTTCAGACCCCTGTCTTCAAAGGGAAAGGTTATTGGAAGTTTTGAAAGTGATCAGAGTGTATGGCATCCAAACACGCATATAAACGTACGGGTTGTTACATCCAATCATGTGATATAAATCCCTAACTCCGAAACATGATGTCTAAACTATCAGGTGTCCTATCCACTCCAAATTTTAGTTGGGCAACCCCTATGTACCCTGTCATGTCTGTGCCAAATTTCAGAACACTGTTTTCAATGGGGCAGGTTTCAGGAAGTTTTGAAAGTGATTTGAGTGTTTGGCATCCAATCCCACATATAAACGTATGGGTTATTAGATCCAATCATGTGATATAAATCCCTAACTCTGAAACTTGATGTCGAAACAAACAAGTGTCCTATTCACTCCAAATTTTAGTTGGGCACCCCCAATTTACCCTGTCATGTCTGTGCCAAATTTCAGACCCCTGTATTCAAAGGGTATATTGTAGGAAGTCTTGAAAGTGATCTGAGTGTATGGCATCCATAGTCGCATATATATGTATGGGTTGTTACATCCAATCATGTGAAATAAATCCCTAACTTTGAAACATGATGTCCAAACTATCAGGTGTCCTATCCACTCCAAATTTTAGGTGGGAACCTCCAATGTATGCCGGCATGTCTGAGTCAAATCTCAGACCCCTGTATTCAAAGGGAAAGGCTTTATGAAGTTTTGAAAGTGATCTGAGTATATGGCATCCATACTCGCATACCTATGAAAGAGAATGCCCAAAAGTATAGTGTGGGAACAAATCAGGCTGAGAAGCTTGTTTTGTATTGTTTTGCAATATCATCATTCTGTAAAGTTACATTTGCTCAACTGCATTACATATGCTTACAAATACAATTTTACAACATGTCTTGCTGTATCAGGTCAGAACTGACTTAGTTTCAAGAGTTTGATAAATGGTGATGTTGTCTTGCAAATACACATGTAAGGTCTTCACCTATGAAAGAGAATGCCCTTAAGTATAGTGTGGGAGCAAATCAGGCTGAGAGAAGCTTGTTTTGTAATGTTTTGCAATATCTTTATTCTGTAAAGTTACATATGCTCAACTGCATTGCATATGGTTTCAAATACAATTGAACAACATTTCATGTTGTTTTAGGTTAGATCTGACTTATTTTGTATGGTTTTGCAATATCTTCATTCTGTTAAGTTAAATATGCTCAACTGCATTACATATGCTTACAAATACAATTGAACAACATTTCATGTTGTTTCAGGTGAGAATTAACTTGGTTTCAAGATTTTAATGAATTGAAATGTTTTCTTGTAAATACACATGTAAGGTCTTCACTTATGAAAGAGAATGCCCATAAGTATAGTGTGGGAGCAAATCAGGCTAAGAGAAGCTTGTTTTGGATGGTTTTGCAATATCTTCATTCTGTAAATTTAGATGTGCTTCACTGCATTACATATGCTTACAAATACAATTTGACAACATTTTATGTTGTTTCAGTATAGAACTGACTTGTTTTGTGTGGTTTTGCAATATCTTCATTCTGTAAAGGTAGATGTGCTCAATTGCATTGCATATGCTTACAAATTAAATTTGACAACATTTCTTGCTGTATCAGGTCAGAACTGACTTGGTTTCAAGAGTTTGATAAATGGTGATGTTTTCTTGTAAATATACATGTAAACTCTTCACCTATGAAGGAGAATGCCCTTAAGTATAGTGTGGGAGCAAATCAGGCTGAGAGAAGCTTGTTTTGTATGGTTTTGCAATATCATCATTCTGTAAAGTTAGATATGCTCAATTGCATTGACTGTGCTTACAAATACAATTTTACAAAATTTTAAGATGTTTCAGGTTTGATCTGACTTGTTTTGTATGGTTTTGCAATATCTTCATTCTGTAAAGTTAGATGAGCTCAATTGCATTGCATATGGTTACAAATTCAATTTTACATCATTTCATGTTGTTTCAGGTGAGAATGAACTTGGTTTCAAGATTTTCATGAATTGTAATGTTTTCTTGTAAATATACATGTATACTCTTAACCTATGAAAGAGATTGTCCTTAAGTATAGTGTGGGATCAAATCAGGCTGAGAGAAGCTTGTTGTGTATGGTTTTGCAATATCATCATTCTGTAAAGTTAGATATGCTCAATTGCATTGCATATACTTTACGTAACTTCCTTATTTTCTCTCATATTCCATTCAATCGCCATCAAAACTCTTGTGCTGAAAGTGGCAGCACATTTCTTTCACTCATACCAAACTCCCTTTTTTCAGCTTCCCAAGCCTCATCAACTTTTAAACCCCTTGTCAACTTCCTCAAACATTCATCAACATCGCTCAGACTCTCTGAAAACATCACTCTGTATCCTAACAGCTGTTCTTTCTCCTTTTCCTAATTTCTTACTAGACAATTCAAGTTATATTTATTGACATGTATTATTACTTTTTATACACATATTTTGCTCCATTATTTGAGTTAATAAATTCAGATATTTGCCTAATAAAATATATTTTTAGAAAATAAGCATTTTAATTTATTTCAATAATGATTCCCAGATACCTCAGGAAAACTAATTTTCAAAACATTTGTTCAGTCAATGATTTCACCAATGAAGAGCCTGCTTGGGCACTAAGACTGTCCGCCTCATATATGTCTTTATTGTGTCACTTCCTCCTATTGAAGTCCAATCTACACCGGTACAGGTTCAGAAGAACTGTTCCCAAAGCCAGATTGAACTGATCAATAGTTCATTTCTTACCTACACCTTGTATTTAGGGATCTTATATCTGGGGATTTCAAAAACTCTTCATTGTGGAACTCACAGCTACCAAATGACCACACCTTTAATTTCCTGGAGTATCTGGTTATCTATGTATTCATATCTTCACCAAATTTCTCAGATTCCCATTTCAAAAATTCGCTCTAATTCAATTTTCCACATTTCATTTTTTATTTCTGGTTCGTAAAACTCATTCTAATAGTATTTGTATGTTTTATTTTCTCCTTCAAAATTATGCAATACTAATTTTAGCTCACTTATTCAATGCTCATAATTTATATTTCTATAGTATCCTTAAAATTCTTACCCTTTGACTAATTCACTCATCTTAAATCCAAGGTCTAATTTTAACTTTTATTTCAGGTATTTTATGCAATGCACCAATAACCAAATATTTTCTAAAATAAGACTATAATATGTCACTATACTGCTTACATTCTCCTGCTATGGATTTTACATCAGGCTGTCACTCAGGTCTGCACCAGAGTGCTGCTCCTGTGGATTCCAGCCTTTAGTTTTCCTTTAATTTAACTTTACAGAATTTGTCCATAATATGATTTTTAACAAACAAATTCTTGTTCTTCTGAGTCTTAGAGGACACCGTTACTATTTATTTACTTTATTAGTATTATTAATCTATGTATTTAGTGTATATTTTTTATTACTTTAACATTATTCTTATAATAGAATGCATTATTAATTTCTTATTTCTGATGCTTTATGCACTCTGTATACAGTTAAATGTCTAAATCCTCATTAATCTGTTGTTAAAACATCAATAACTGTGTAATTGTAAATATAATTCTGAAATTATTGGTTACTTCCCTTCTCAGTCTTATTCTGGACTATGCACAATATTAAAAATACAAAGCATACAAAACAGACATTTACCTTACATAACCTTCAGACTATTATGTTTATATATATGTACATAAACACACAAAGCACATACAGATTGAAATCCAAAGATAATTCAGATATTAGATTAGTGGTTTGTTTTGTTGACCCTGCAGCGTCTCAAACAGCCCTTAGCATTTATTTATTCATTATATTGTTCTTATTAAAAATCAGATATAAAATAATCTTTGAATTACACTACTTTGGGGTTTTCTTGATCTATTATGATCAATTTCTTCTCTAAATTCTTATTATTCAGACAAAGAATTATAGAAACTGTCGGTTTTTATCTTGTCTTTACCATTTTAAGTTTAACATTTTAAACTTGTAGGAATTCACATACAGACACGTATTTTAACGCCATTATGCCAATCCTACCTTTGCCAACGATGGGGCTATATCGCTGGACTTTATGTACCTCAGGTTCCGTCTGGCTTTGACTGCCACTGACTGTCTCAGCGTACAAAGGTTTCCTTGCTTAACCTGGGGCTCAGCAGGCCTCGTCGTACCTTTCGGTTCCCTTGGTATCTCTCCCCGCAGATCTATCTTACCTGGAGTTCACCCTACTGTGAACCTCCGCTGTACAGTCAACATTTCTATTTTTTTTACCTCAACCTCTCCACAGGTTCTCTTTAAATTACAATCTGAGAGCCTCACACAATCCCGAGATCAAATCTAAATATACAGGGTGGTCATTTTTAAAGCTACTCACCCATATTTTGGTCCCGGGAGTGGAGGCAAGTTCAGATCCTCGTTCGTGACGCCAAGTTGTAGAACCGTCTCAGAAATAAGTGGAGAAGTCGCGGAGATAAAGCAAATAGAACTTTAATCGAGCCGGCTCGGAAGCCCCACGTCAGAAATAATTCCTTCAGTGAGACTTAATGTTTACAAACATGAGTACAACTTTATAGGAAAAATGACGTAACATCTTATGGCCGTTCATCCAATCGGAACATACAGGACCATGTCCGTTTACGATCTGTCCTCCCGTGAAGAGGTGATGGATACAAAAAGCAGATGTCCGTCTTTGATGTGCACTAGGAAGATGCGATCCCACGGTGGTCATTTACCTAGTGTCAATCGCTCATTAACAGAAACATTCCTGCCTATCTTGAGAAACGATTAAGTCATAAACAAATTCACAGCAGACATCTGTAGGCAATTTCAGCACTGTGTAATCTTTCATTACTGACAGGAGATTCTAACAAACCAACCTTGTTGACCCTTTACTTGTCCTGCTAAATCTAATCTGCTCAGTCTGTATACAAACTACTTCTAATGCTAGTATTAATATAAAACATTATATAATTATCACAAAACACTTTCTTCAACATCCTATACAGTGTCTTAACTGAGGTCTGGGTCTGATTGGTACTTATTCCTCGTTCTGCATAGAAGATGATGACTGCATCGTGCCATCCAGAGGTTCGTCTGTGCCTCATTGGCTCGTGTTGGCTGCATCTTTCTTGTTTAATGGATTAAAGTTCTGATTGGTACTTATTCCTCCTTCAGCCGGTTCAAACACTTGTCACCTGAGCATTGGTCCTACAGTGGTAGAGTTCTAGCCTGACACGTGGGAGTCCTGGGATCGATTTCGGCCATTGCATTTTCCTCGTTCTGCATAGACGACGATGACTACATCGTCCCATCCGGACGTTCCTGATACCCGCGCCTTTGTAATCCCGAGGTCTGGGTCTCATCGGTATTAATTCCTCATTCATCCACTTGATACCCTTCTCACCTGAGCATTGGTCCTACAGACGTAGAGACCTCACCTGCCACTCGGGAGGCCTTTGCTTGATTCGCGGCCAATGGTTTTCCCCGTTCTATATAGAAGAGGATGGCTATTATTGTAAGAACCAGACATTTGTGTCTGTCTCTCTCTCTCACTCACTCATCTATCTATAAAGATTGGTACTTCTTTCTACATCGTCCCATCCGGACGTTCCTGTTTCCCGCGCCTTAGTAATCCCGAGGTCTTGGTCTGATTGGTACTTATTCCTCGTTCAACCACTTGAAACCCTTGTCACCTGAGCAATGGTCCTACAGTGGTAGAGTTCTCGCCTGACACGCGGGACGCCTGGGATCGATTCTCGGCCAATGCATTTTCCTCGTTCTGCATAGACGACAATGACTACTTCGTCCCATCCGGACGTTCCTGATACCCACGCCTTAGTTATCCCAAGGTCTGGGTCTGATTGGGACTTATTCCTCCTGCATAGAAGACGATGACTGCATCGTGCCATCCAGACATTCATCTGTGCCTCATTGGCTCGTGTTGACTGCATCTTTCTTGTTTAATGGGTTAATGTTCTGATTGGTACTTATTCCTCCTTCAGTCGGTTCAAACACTTGTCACCTGAGTATTGGTCCTACAGTGGTAGAGATCTCACCTGCCACTCGGGAGGTGTCTGCTTGATTCGCGGCCAATTTTTTTCCCCGTTCTATATAGAAGAGGTTGGCTATTATTGTAGGAACTAGAGATTTGTGTCTCTCTCTCTGTCACTCACTCACTCATCTATCTATAATGATTGTTACTTATTCCTCGTTCAACCACTTTAATCCCTTGTCACCTGAGCATTGGTCCTACAGTGGTAGAGATCTCACCTGCCACTCAGGAGGCCTTTGCTTGATTCGCGGCCAATGGCTTTCCCCGTTCTATATAGAAGAGGATGGCAAATAATTGCAACAACCAGACATTTGTGTCTGTCTCACTCACTCACTCATCTATCCAATTATCTTTAATGATTGGTACTTCTTTCCCATTCAACCACTTAAAACTACATCGTCCCATCCGGACGTTCCTGTAACCCCGTAGTAATCCCGAGATCTAAGTCTCATAGGTACTTATTCCTCTGTAGCGTTATTTTGGGTGTATTTTGATAAGAGCATTTTGGCTCTGAGCTGAAGCACTGATCTAAAGAAGACCTCTCCCCCCCAAAGTTATCAGATTTCCTTAACTCATCAGCTTGGAACTGGTTTGCATCAAAGTGACAGTTTACAGGAGGATGTCACCGAGAAGAGGCCAAATAGTTTGTAATTCTGCTATGAGATGTCTGGAGAAAGGGGCCTGTAGGTGATCAAAACTCTTTGAAGTGGACGAGAGCCGAAATCCCGACATAAAGCTACGAACCCGGGCCAACCGGCATTTCCAAAGGATGGCATGGATTGACATCAGTCATAAATCAAGCCCCCCTCCAATAGGACACTGGGGGATGAAACCGAAATCCAATCTCAAGAACTCAAGAACCAATCACCTATTGATCTGACAGACTATAAGGAACAGCGCACGGTCTCTCTCTCTCTCTCTCTCACCTGAACCAGAAACTCGCTGCCACAGCCAGAAACCAACCAAGTCTTTGCCGGCAACAGAAGAGTTAAACTGGGAGAAGGAGATTGAGCCGTACGAAGAATTCTTTTAAAGGACTTTATTAAATAAAGAACTTTACAGACTGCGCTGCCCGCCTGTGCCCACCTGATCAGTGGAGTTTTACAGCTGGACAATTGACTAAGTCGACTGTATACGAAAGTGTCAGTCATTTAAATAGCTATTTGAGTCTTAAGAAACTTGACCCTTGGAACAAACAGGGCCCTGCTTTCCTCAAAGACTTTGTCTTCAAGTAACTACGGTGGAACCCTGCTTACAAGGAAGATTTTGTGCACAACCTTGGAGCCTTCAAACCAGTGGAAAATCTGTTTGGAAAAGACTCTACATTCGCGAAACCCCAACTTCCAGGTGAGTAGATAGTAGGGTTTTTTGGGCGAGGCCTATTTTGTTATGACGTATGCCCTAAGCTTATTAATATTCCTACGTCATAATTGGGGGGCGTGATTTTAGGTAGAGTTATTTCCTTAATTATTCCTATGTCATATCCGTCAGAAAGTGTACACCCATAAAACCCTGAACAACAAGGCCGCCCATAACCCATTGTTCTTGTTGCTCTTGTTGGTTAACTGTAGAGTGTGAATGGGTCGGCTCTTCCTGTAGTGGTTGGGTGGTCTTTTTTAAATATACATGTAATGGTTTAGTAAATCTAAACCGTTATAAGATCAACAAGTTCTGTTGTCTGTAATGGTCCCAGGTCTTAACAATGCCAGTTTTGAATAGTGCGTTTATCATATTCACACTGTCTCTGTCTCTGTCTGTCTCTCTCTCTCTCTCTCGCCCAATCATTTTATAAGATCAACAAGTTCTGTTGTCTGTAATGGTCCCAGGTCCTAACAATGCCTGTTTTGCATAGGGTACTTATGTTATCCACACTGTCTCTGTCTCTGTCTGTCTCTCTCTCTCTCTCGCCCAATCATTGTATAAGATCAACAAGTTCTGTTGTCTGTAATGGTGCCAGGTCCTAACAATGCCTGTTTTGCATAGGGTACTTATGTTATCCACACTGTATCTGGCTCTGTCTCTCCCCCCAAATTTAATTAAAAATAAAATTAAAAAAGAGTGTGTGTGTGTGTGGGTGTTTGTGTGTATAGGTTAATAGTTTTTGTAAAAAAAAAAAAAAGCTGTGGTTATTTTTTATCTCTCACATAATGTGTTCATTCGTTTTACTTAAATACATTCTAGGGTCTTAAAGCTCATAAGGGTTAGACTTAAGATAAGGATATGCTTTTAAGGTATTTTAGCGGTCTCAATCCCTGATGATAAGGAATCATTTAAAAAATAAAAACAACTGATCACTCAATGCTAAATAGATCACAACACTCAATGCTAAATCACTCACACCATGGGGGGTGGGGGTGGGCTCAGACAACAGTAGGTATGGCGTGTGGTATCAAAACATTCAGAATACTTTTAACCTATATAATTTATAAGCTTTGTAAAATAAACCCAAATATCTCTTTTGCTGGGATAAACGCTGTTCTGAGTAGTTTGTGACTTGTTTAATACCAAACAAAGCATCGCTATTAAAAAAAAAAAAAAAAAAATCACTGTAAAAGCGCTAGTTATTTTAAATCTTTATAGTTATTTTCTTGGCTCAGGTTGTTTTTTAGCGCTTATAAAGGCCTGAAATATTGTTAGTGGTTGTTGACTATAGGTCTAGATGCTTAAAAATGTTTTTTTGAGAGACCAAAAGGTTCTAATAAAAGTTTAGAGTAGAGAGGAGAGAGATCGTCTCCATCTTGGTTTCTATTTGAAATTTGATGCAGTGTCATTTTATTGGTTGGTTTTGATATGTTAATTGGTAACAGGGCGGCACAAAGGCCAGACCAGAACAATGCCTTACAAGCAGATCCGGCATGTGGCCATCAGTATAAGTATGAAGGTCTGGTCTTCAGCTCGACAGACTCATACTGACCTTTCGATTTAAGACTAAAGATCAACAATGTCCGGAAACAACATCAGCGACTTTTTAGGTAAGTCTTCAGATTATTTTCATTGACTCAGAGCGTGTTGTGTGCATGTATTGTAAATAAGGCTATAACATCTGTTTTAAGTTCTGTAAAATTATTTTTCAGCCAGTCAACAGGAGTTAATTCCCAACGCTGAGGAGATCATCTGGAACAACGACGGTAAGATTTTTGTGTTTGCGCTCATGGGTTCTTATGTATGGGTGTGTGTGGTTTTGAAGCGGCTCATTAGAGTTATGAAAACATTTTAATATATATTAATGCCGGTCTCTTTAATTACACAGAAACTATCGAAAGGCCTGTGATTAATGTGTCCGAGGATCGACCAAGAGAAATGGTTGTCCCTAGACAGGCTGTCTGCCGACCGGGTAAGAACTAAACCCCCGTTTGTTTGTATAACGTTTCTGTAAGATGTTTGAGTCCAGTTTTGTTAATTTAAAAAAATTATCCTTTCTAACAGTATTAAGAAACGTGGTTCGAGACAACGAAAGGCCTTCCACATCGAGGGCTTGTTTCGTTTTACCTTCGAGAACAGTAACCTTTCAAGAATCTGAAAGGCCGTCAGCCCCAGTATCTGATAGCTGTGAGTATATATCTGCAGTCTGTAAATAAGAGGTTAAAGCTTTTTATAAAGCGGTGTGGTTAAAGGTTAAACATGTCTCTTACCTTCACAGCGGTGCAAAAAGCTAAACCAGCCGAAAAACATAAGAAACGATTATTCTGTGGAGGTAAGTAAGATCTTTCAAACTTTAATGTTTTTAAAAGGGCTTTGTTTGCCCGTTGAGGGCTAATATTTAAGCGATGTGTGCCTGTTTCCTGTAGGGCGGGGGGTTCTGGGAAAGATCTTTAGAAGTCCGGACAGGTCTAGGCTTGTTTCTGGGGAACGTGTTTAGAAATGACCGATTGCCGTACCGTCTGGTTAGGAAGTTAAGCCGTCCGAAAGGGTTTAGTAAGTTGTTTGGCTTATCTCCCACTATTATACTTCTGTTTTAAAGTGGTTGTGGGAAAAGGCTTGAAGGTGTTCATTGTATTTAATATTTAAACAGATCGTGAAAACGTTTGTGAAACAGGAAGTCCCGGGATCAGGAAGCATTTACACTTGGAAGGTTCGTTTAAAAATTAAATGTTGTTGTGTGTGTGTGTGTATAAAAGTGTTTTATTAACAATATTACAGTTTTTAAAGAAACATTTAAGAAACAGTTTATTTACAGCGGCTTCTCTGTTTTACATTTATTATCAAGTCCTAAGTCCCGTTTCTTGGCTACAGAAACGCGGAACAGTACCCCGCGCTTGGCCAGGGTGTCACCGCAAAGGCCTTCATGGTCTCCGTCCGTGAGTATACGCTCGCTCCCTGCCTCCTTCGACCGAGATTTACCGGAGCGACCATCCTTTGAAGCTGAGCCAGGCCACCAGCCTACTTCCAGCTACTTCCTGAAGGTCGGCATGAGTTGCTACATACTTTGTTACAAAATCAAAGACTTGTGTTAGTGGGGCAAAACCTGGTGATAGAGTGCCAAAACACCCTTATTAATACCCTTACTAACTAATTGTACCGTATTTAATGTTTTAATAGACACAAAACGCCTTACTATTGTGGGTTGTTGGAAAAATAAAAAATAAATTAAAAAATGTCCGGACTTGGTAAAAGAACTCACGAACTAAAGGATTATGAACAAGCTAGGGCCCCAAAAAGACCTTCCCGAGAGAACATCCCCGGCCCTGTTGTGAACTCCTCTGATGTCCCAATGAACCTGGAACTATTACAAATGATAAATGATTTAAATAACCCCCAATTACCACCGATAGAAGGTGAATTAACAGACTTACGGGTGAACCCCGACCTGTTACTGATGGTCAATGATCTAAATAACCCCCTCCCACCGGTAGCGCCTATAGAGGTTCACCCCCTAGTTCACCCTGATTTGTTTGAAATGGTGGAGGCTTTGGAGGAGCTACCCCGACCAAATTCTGCCCCTATTATAAATTATTTGAGTCAATTAGAACACAGGATGGCTGCAGAAGCAGCCGTCACTATAGAGGAGGATCTTGACATTAACCGGTTGGATATCTTTGAAGGACTTTTACAGGCTTTAAATGAGCCTCCTCAAAAAGGGGGTTTTGTAGATGTCAGCGTTTTTTTGCAGAACTTTTAAATTGTGACAATTATGCAGAAATATTTGTCAACATACACGAGGCCTTGCAAAACATGCTTGAACAGGTTGCTGAAAGGGTCAGACCTCAAGATGTTGTACAGTTAGAACTCCGAGGGGATGATTTGTTTAGCAACCTATCTGTAATGCTGAGTGGAGATAATTTAGATGTTGATGAATTTCTGGCTAAAATCGAAGCGTTGTTGCAAAGTAACGCGGCCATCTTAGCTGATGAAAGTCTGTCTCTGGTAATGAATGTGGTTCGTAACCCTAAGGGTGGGGCGCTTAGAAGACTGTCGAAATGCTTGAAGAACGACATAATTAGGACCAAGCTCAGGCAATTAGTGGTGAGTTCCAGTGGGGACAATAAGCTCTGTTTTGCTTACAGTTTAATAAAACTACTCACCCCCGACATGCCTGAACCCCAAGCTCTGCAAGAGGCTTTAATGCTTCATCAGAGGGCCGGCTTAAACTCTCAACAGATGATTGCCTTTTCAGACATTACCAAGTTTGAGGAGTTGTTGTCTTTAAAAATTGTTGTGTGGTACCGTTGTGAGGTAAAGGAAGTATTTGTGAAATTTCAGACACATCCTGAAACCCATACACAGACTCTGTTTCTCTTCCTAAGTGATAGTCATTACTTTGGAATAAAGAGTTTGACGGCTTTTTTGGGTTGTTCGTATGTTTGTCATTGGTGTTATAAGGCCTTCAATGATAAGCTTAAGCACCGCTGTGACGGTTACTGTAACGTCTGTTTCAATCCGCAATGTCGTAAGGATTTGGCCCCTACCATCCGATGTAAAGATTGCTTAAGGATTTGTCTCTCAGCGTTCTGTTTTTCTGAGCATAAGGAACAGAGGGCCGCTGCTGAGGGGGTAAAAAAACGGAGTTATTGTGATCAAACTAAATATTGCCCGCAGTGTTGCCTCCAGTACCGTTTTCATGAGGTTAAACCACACAAATGTCTGGAGCCGAGATGCAGGATCTGTAATGCTGATTTAACCCCGGGGTCCGAGCACCAGTGCTTTATTCAGCCGGTTAAAAAGGAGCCTCCGCACAACCGGTATGTCTTTTTTTATTTTGAATGTCGGCAAGAAAACGGGGTCCATGTTGCTAATTATATACACTGTATTGACATGTTGGATCGTGAGTGGTCAGCTAGCGGTGAGAGTTGTGTCAAGGATTTCTTTACGCGGTATCGCGGTCCAAAATACCTCAATTACACATTTATTGCCCACAATGCTAAGGGTTATGATTCTTACATTTTGATGAAGTATCTGGTGGAAAATGGGGTGACCCCAAAAATAATAGCTCAGATCATGTGTTTCACTGACGAAGCTTTCAACCAACGTTACATAGACTCGTTAAATTTCCTCCCCATGAAATTGAGCGCTTTGCCTAAAGCTCTGGGTTTTGAGGCTCAGAAGAAAGGTTGGTTCTGCCATTTTTTTAATACTAAGGACACTCAAAATTATCGAGGGTCCTACCTGCCCGTCTCTTATTATGGGGTTGATACTATGATGTCTCATGAGAGGGAGGAATTCTTTAAATGGTACAATATGGTTAAGGGAGGTGTTTTTGATTTCAGAGAAGAGATGGCCGCTTATTGTAAAAATGATGTGGTGATCCTTAAAGAAGCCTGTGTGCGTTTCCGTGCTGAGGTTATCAACACCTCGGGTCTCGACCCTTTGCAAAGTGTGACCATAGCGTCTCTCTGCATGAAAATGTATCGGTCCAATTTCTTGCAGAAAAACGCTATAGCGGTCACCACTTCTGACAACTATCGTGCTAGACAAAATAACTTTTCGACTGTCTCCATACAGTGGCTGGAATACCTGAGTGCCAGGGATAACATCTTCATCAGACATGCTTTAAATCAAGGGGAAGTCAAAATGGGGCCTTACTACTTAGACGGTTTTAGCGGCGTACCGCTTATGAGTTTGCTGGTTGTATTTACCATGGCTGTCCTCAGTGCTTCGACCCAAACACCTTTAACACCGTAACACAAAAACTCTGCGGTGATATGTACTATGATTTCCAGGAACGAATTGAAACTTTAAAAAACACTTATGGTTTGAACGTGCTGGTGATTTGGGAACACGAGTGGACGATCCTGAAGCAACAGGATGCGGGGGTACAACGGTTTATGGAAACATTGGACTTTCCTGAACGTCTAGAGCCCCGGGATGCGTTATTTGGGGGTCGTACCAACGCCCTCTGTTTACATTATGAGGTAAAGGAGGGTGAGAGAGTAGATTACTATGATTTCACCAGTCTGTACCCTTATGTCAACAAGACCAAAATGTACCCGGTGGGGCATCCAACCATTGTTTATCATGACTTTCTCGAAATCGGACATTACTTTGGTTTGATCAAGGTCACCATGTACCCTCCTCGTGAGCTGTTCTTACCAGTGTTGCCTTGCAGGTGTTCGGGAAAATTGATGTTCCCTCTGTGTAGAACGTGTGTGGAAACTGAAAATCAGACTACCTCTTGTCTGCACAGTGATGAAGAGAGAGCGCTGACGGGTGTCTGGTGTAGCATTGAGCTTGACAAGGCGGTGGAGAAAGGTTACAGAGTCGGTAAGGTGTATGAGGTTTGGCATTTTTCTGAAAAATCTGATACTCTTTTTGCTGAGTACATTATGACCCATCTGAAAGGGAAACAGGAGGCATCGGGCTATCCCTCATGGTGTGTTGACGCCGCGGCCAAAGAGCGATACGTTCAGCAATATTTTGAAAAGGAAGGGATCCGTCTAGAGCCGGGGAACATAACTGTAAACCCCGCCAAGAGACAAATGTCCAAACTGATTTTAAACAGTCTGTGGGGTCAGTTTGGGGAAAGAAATAACCGTCTAAACACAACCTTGATTAAAACCCCTGAACAGTTTATAGAATTTATGTTTTCCAAACAACATGCTGTATCACACTTTCAATTCTTAAATGACCATGTGGCACAGGTCCAGTGGAGGGCCCCTAAAGATTTCCCCACCAAACAGGGGAACGTTAATGTTTTCATAGTGGTTTTTACCACGGCTTACGCCCGGCTTGAACTGTACAACTTAATGGATCAGTTGCAGGAACGCACGCTCTATCATGATACTGACTCTGTAATCTTTGTCACCAGGCCAGGGGATTGGGTCCCGCCCCTCGGGGACTACCTTGGGGAGTTAACGAGCGAACTAGATCCTCAGGACCACATAGTGGAGTTTGTTTCAGGGGGTCCTAAGACTTACGCATACAGAACGGCTGCGGATAAGACCTGTATGAAAGTTATGGGTTTCACTCTGAACCATTGTAACAACAAGCTCATTAACATCAAGTCTCTGACGACCCTGGTACAAAGTTTTGTAACCGAGAAAGACACCTCCTCGTGAGATTATTACTGCCGGAAATCAGATCTATCGCAATAAAAAAGGGGTACACGTTGGAAAATAGATCACTAAACAAATGGTTCAGGGTGGTGTACAATAAAAGAGTGTTGAAGACTGATTATACCACTCTGCCTTATGGATATTAGCGGTGGTTTTGATAACAGACTTCAACACCCTTTCTCCTGTATTATAGCCGGTCCCTCCAATTCGGGTAAGAGCTATCTTATAAAGAACATCATAGAAGATGTGGACGCAACCGTGTCCCAAGCTCTTGACAACATAGTGTGGTGTTACTCTTGCTGGCAACCTCTCTACGATGATTTGGCTTCTAAAAAAAATAATCTGAAATTTGTGCAAGGTCTCCCCGCCTCGTTGTGTGACGATGACCTGTTCCCGCCCGGACAAACTAATCTAGTGATCCTTGATGACCTGATGGAGCAGGCCGGTGACAACAGTGAAGTGGAAAAAGCTTTCACAAAGTGCACTCATCATAGGAATTTAAGTATTATTTATTTAGTTCAAAATCTATTTTTTCAAGGTAAAAAAAGCCGCACTATTAATTTAAACGCCAATTATATAATTCTTTTTAAAAACCCCAGAGATAAACTACAGGTCACCGTCTTGGCTCGTCAAATGTACCCAAACCAGACCAAGTTCTTTTTGGAGGCATTGAGGATGCCACCAAAAAACCCTACGGGTACTTGATTGCGGACTTAAAAGCACAAACCCCAGAAGACTTTCGCCTCAGAACAGGTTTGTGCCCGCCCGATTGGCCGGCAGTGTATGTGCTAAAGAAAAGGAAATAAATAAGAATGTCTGTTCGGATTAAAAGAAATCTGCCGCTTTTGCAAATGTTATTTGAGGGGAGCCCACACCATAGGAAAGCTGTGCTGGCAGGGGCCCCCTCGGATTTGATGGAGACCCTGTGTGAAATAGCTTTTAACATCTTACGCGGTAATATACCCCTAACCCCTTCTCAACATTCTAAACTCAAAAAACAAAAAGCGGTTATCAAGATCATCGCTAATAAGAAGTATTCTATTAAAAGAAAAAGAAAGAAGATTAATCAAACCGGGGGTTTTATTGGCCCGCTGTTGAGCATAGCCGTGCCTTTCCTAACCAGTCTTCTAGCTTCCAGAGTGGATTAATAATGGAATATGCTCAGAAAATGTTTTTGATCCCTCAGGAGCAGCTTGAGAAACTGAGAAAAAATGTTGTCGGGCCAGAGCCCATTAGACAAACGGCCAAAAACAACCTGGACTCTGAAATGAAAGCTATACTGGCCAGGGCCGATTTAAATCAGTATTCCAAAGCCCAGTTGTATAGCAACACGTTACAGCGCTACCTCCGTCTGGTTAGACAGGGTGAAAAAGATCAAAACACTTTAACTTTAACCATGGCCTCTCAAGAAAATGGTTCTGGGGCTGATGCGGGGGCTATGGTTGATAAAGATGTTGCGGTGACCGAACCTGTTGAGAGTTCAGAGGGAGATGTTGTAACTGATGTTTTGAGAAACATGCCGTCCAGATACAAAAGACATGCAGAATATATCCTGCACAAAATGGTTCAGAAACCGCGGGTAACGGCTTGGAATGAACAGGGTGAATTTGTTTTTAAAGGACAACTGATCAAAGGTTCACACATGTTTGATTTGTTGAAGAGTGTCACTAGCACTAATAAGGTACCCGATAGTCGCCGACCTGTAGGCTGGAATGCTTTCCTATGCTTTTCCAACAGTTCCTAACCAGGAAACGCGACAAAAAATCCGTCTGTGTAAAGAGGTGGAGACTGATCTGACTCCGATATCTCATTACTCTGACCGTGCTGAGCGACCATCCTCAGGATCTATCCATCGTTGTGAAGCTTATTAATCTCATGTTTTTATTTGTCCCCCCTGTAAATAATGACCCGACAAACATTTTTTTTTTTTTTTTTTTCAAATGTTGTACATTTATTTATAACATAACCCCTGCTTTGTATAAGAATTGTGTTGAATAAAAACAAAACTAATGATTCAAAGGCTGTTTTCATTATTTTTTCACCTTAACACGCATGACATCTTTTAAAATCCTCACAAGAACACCCCCTCTGTATACATGGCAGGCTAGGGTCATAAGTCATTGTGTTATAAGGGGGGGTCCACAGTGTCCTGACAAACTCTGCCACTTTTTTATCATTTTAGCCTAAATCCTCACTGTACAAGGCCATAATATTGGGGTATGACCTTCCTTTAGATCTATGATATAAGAAAAACACACAGTGTTGACCACAAGTGAAGGTCTGAAGACTTTGTACTTGACGACCGCTGTAAATGGTTTCTTGACAGTTGTTGAGCAGAAAGTTATTGATCTTCTGAGGGAAAGTCTGAAATCCGGGGGGTTTCCATAGGAATAAAAAAATTCACCACGGTGGTCCTCCCTTAGATAAATAGCCAGCCAATGTTCTCCGGGCATATTTTTAGGGTGTGTGTTGATTATGTACATTGCAGGTAAATTCTTGATCTTAAATTTAGGCAGCTGGTCGCAGGCGTAGACTCCTTGAAACAGTTTCCGTGAGCCGGCCAGGGCATTCATGATGTGGTTGAGCTCTCTGGTGTTCATTTTAATAATAATCATACAGAACATTTCTCCTCTGATTCACCTCAATAATGTTGTCAAACACAGCGTACACGACCATATTTACAGTGCGTGGTAGAGGCTGCTTGAAATGCATCTCCAAACGCATATTGCCCATCTTCATCAGTGAAAAATGTTGTCCACACTCTTCGTCAGGGGTCAGGTTGAAACCGTACAGGGTGTAACCGCTGCAGTATTCCCGGCGATCGATCAGCAGAGGTTGATCCTTGAGATGGCGACCCGTAGCCAGTACTAGACTGTAATATTCACGAACCGCATTGCCGTTTTCAAAGTCAGGTTGAAAAGGTCTGGATGGAACCTGCACACCATCGACGTACAACGCTATAAATTCCGCGTTATAATGTTTAAAGTTAAAGGGGTTCTTGTTGTAAACCCCGGTAAATGCATCATTATCCACGAGACCTATAATAACCTGTTTTGGGAGCTGTCCTAGAAACAGATTTTCCTGTTTCATCACCCGTGTCCCTGCGGGGATACTGTGGACTTTCATATAGACTCTTTCGATCGGGTACTTGGTGTTTGCCGTCATTAACGCCTGCACATGTCCTAGTTTAACCGCCGGGGAGACGGACACTTTTTTCACAAACAGCGAGGCCGATAATATGGTCAGTTTATATTTTTCAGTATCAGGGGTCATCAGACAAAAAGCACTTTTACTACAGATCATTTTAATTTTAATGTCTACCCCGTTGAGCATGAGTTTTTCTTGGAAAAATATGTCTGCATGGATATGCCCCATTAGCTCAAAGGTCCGCCCTTCTGTTGAAAAGGCCGTTCTTTTTTGCAAACCCTTATTGAGTCCCTCTGGATCCTTGTCGTCCATAGCTTCCGGTGTGTCTTTGAAGAAAAGGCCGGGGCTGAACTGTTTGCTTAGGGTCTCCTCACTATAATTAAGGATACACTGCATCATGGCTCTATAGGGGTAAGTATTGCTGCTTTGACTAATGAGCCGATCTCCCAGGGTCACATCCACCTGTGAAAACATGGTGGCCACCGGGTAATTGATGACCCCAGCATTGGCCGTCTTCTCGATTGCATCGCCATCCTCATCAGTCACTTTACAGTTCATTAAAATAAATGTGTTATTCAAATCAATTTAATCCTCGCCATTGCCGGCTATAAAAAACTCCAGAGGGGCCGTGTCTGAAATTGCGGAAAGAGGGGGAATCTCTACATATATGCTCTTATCTATACTCGTTTGAGTGTATGGAACTGTAAACAGATCCAGTTCTGATTTGACGCATTCTTCCGATAGACTGTGGACAAAAGACATGTTTAAAAGATGTATCCTGAGGCTCTATTTGTCTTTCTTTGAGACTTTCTTTTTGCAGGTTTTTTCTTGTGCTGCTTCCTTCTCCGAGTGTTTCCACGATATGTTGGAGAATGAGCGATTCTTCGTTTTTTGTTAGCCACGGATCTTCGTCGCCCTGGTGGACACATGCTGTTTCTTCTTTTACCCCCCCTCCTCGCCATTACCATGAGACCCAAACCCTCCTGATGCTCATGGCTAGCTGCCCGGTTCATAACATTGGTGAACACATCACTAACAATGTTTTTAGCCGCTGATTTCAAGTGGGGTCTGGCTATAGCAAAGCCTCTCTTAAGCAGGGGTACGGCCATTCTAAAGAGACCACGAAAGAGCCCTCCTAGACCGGCACCATACATTGTGGGGGCTCCTACAAAACCGGGCAAGCCGTTCCCGGCTTGCGTCTTGTAATAATCCACATAGGCGCTAGGATCTACATAACCCCTCGAGGTAGCCATTTTAATAATGTACACACTGTTTCAGGGGTCGAAAATGTAGTTTGACAATAACGTTGATATTCTGATCCGATTTTACTTCGATCGTGATGTTGTCAAAGTGGGTCTTTGAGACTGGTACGTAGTGTGGCTTGTCATAAGTAATTGTGACCATGTCATTGCTTTTACCTTTAATAAGTACATTTCTCAAAAGGGGGACATAACTATCCCCGACCCTCTGGTGGGTTATGATATCCGTATACACATAAAGAGTGTAAAAGCCGCCCCTGATGTCAGCCGGGAAGGGGGCCACCACTTCTGAGAACCTGCTCTCTGTGTCAGAATAGAACCCTAATATACGCCCCAGTTGGCCGCTGGTTTGAATGCTAATACCTGGTTTTGACACCTTGTACACTCTGTTTTTAATAGGGTTGTAATATAGCTTGATGTTGGGGGTGCCTTCTGAGAACTGTTTATGCATCTCATCTAATATTTTATCCACATTGTCATAATAACCTCCTTGTATCGTGAATGTCCATTGACTCTTTTTAACATCATCAAAAATGGCGAAGGTGGCATCCTTATCTTGTAAAACAGCCCAAGTGTAAGGATACTGTATTTCCGCCAACCCCACTTCCCACGACCCCCTTAGATCTATAGATTTTCCAAATTGTACCGTGTAACTGGATATTTCATTTTTAGGATATATATCGAGAGAGGCGTTACTGGGTAGAGTCACCATCCATCCATCTTGAGTATCGAAAGTAATGCCCCCAACACACCCGCGGGCATGTTGTTATAAGGATTGAATATCGCAAACCTGTTGTTCCGGGACCCAACTATTGAACTTTTCAGGCCATCCAAGCCATTTCACCAACACATATTTTTTCCGGTTCTGGGTTTTTTCAGCTAATATCTTTTCAACTCTGTATACACTGTCTTTACCCACAATAATTTTTTGTAACTCGGTTTCGTAAAACGTTCCTTCTATATCCTCCCCATCATAGTCTTTTAACCGGTACACGGGGGGGTCTCTAGCCAACTGTTCGGTAACTGTAAAATATTAGTCAGAAAATGTTTGTTCATAACCTTTGGCAAAAGTACTCCTTAGCTTTGAAACGCGAACCACATCACCGATGTTGAACTTCAGTCTTCTGTAGAACACGTTGAAATAGAACAGGAAATAGTTATGGTCTGGTTCAAACAAACAACTGTGTCTCAAATGACTGGGGTGATTCACGTCACACCCCCGACAGACTTCTTTCAGAGCTCGGTCGATGAGAGCACTCAGAATATACACCAGGGTGCTTTTAACCACTCTGCTTACTTGGTCACATACCCCGGGCATAAATCCTGCGTCTTCATCACGCCCCCGGGACAGTCCGATGCTCATTGGGTCGCCTGGTGGTTTGTGGGGTGTTTCTACATCCATTGGACTGACCCCCTCCTGAGACGCACAGACGGTAGACAGTTCGGCAAAAATCGAGGCCCCCCATGAGCTCCAGAGGCTGGGGATCACCGAGACTCATTTGGACATCCATCGCACCGCATGTTGTTTCGTCCTGAGGGACCGGGGTCTGAGGTCTTGGAGGGTAACCGCAGTCAGAGGGTTCCGGAGTGTATACAAAATCTGGGGAATAGAACCAGGGGAGATCCCGGGTTTGAAGAGGCATGTAGAGCCTGTCGACGTCCGCAGCTTTCGGGTAAGACATTCTCTTTAATTTTAAACCATGAATGAATTGTTGCGCCTTTTATCCTATCTCTTCACTACGTCACGACACACCGTCCTCTTAGAAAAGAGTAGCCCCTGAGCCGTCAGACCCCCCTCCAAAACCCCACACGTCGTCTGTTTTATCATCGTCCTTGTCCTTCAAGGGGGATATATAATCCATAATCCATCATATTCTCCTTCTAACCGAATCCAGTTGCGAACATTTGGTCAAGATGTCAAAACCGTCATTTATATAGGTTATGACCTCTTTCAAGAACGGCCAGTCCATGGCGTCAAACATAATTTCAGTAACCTGTTTTTCTGGATCCTCCACACCCCCTTCAATAGGGTTTGTAATCAGGGTACTGCTAAACAAAACCTTACGATCTGTAGTTAGAGATAGACTCTTCACCACTCTACCATAGTTCGGCAAGCTTTCCCATTCACACCTTTCAAAACCCTGAGTCGGAGACTCCGTTTCGCATTCTCTTGGACCCTCTTGCAAGCCTTCTAGAGTCTTATCCACAAGCCCCAGATCTCTCCAGGCCATCACCTTCAACCAGTCCTCATAAGAGTATTCAATTACCATCTCAAAAGGTTCCAACGTACCCTCCTTCTCTCCCAAAGCAAAAAGCTCCACTCCAACATAGCTGGGGTCCCTTTTAAAGCGGTAACCCCGTCGACCCCCCCAGAACAACACCCAGGAGCATTCAATCTTCAAATTGGTGAGTACAGGAACCCTTGCCCGGGATTGTTTCTTGCGGGGTTTCATGTTGATGTCGCTGGACATGTTGAATAAGCGGGATGTATCAGATGCTGAGAATTAAAGAGGTATTGCCTAAAAGCAGCGCGGGTTCTTAAATAAAGAGGAGAGTTTCGGGGCGTTGCCTTCAGAGGGGTGGGGGTATTTATGGGTGGCCTTGTTGTTAAGGGTTTTATGGGTGTACACTTTCTGACGGATATGACATAGGAATAATTAAGGAAATAACTCTACCTAAAATCACGCCCCCCAATTATGACGTAGGAATACTAATAAGCTTAGGGCATACGTCATAACAAAATAGGCCGCGCCCAAAAAACCCTACTATCTACTCAGGTGCATCGACTGAGTGGAAGTTCTTGGACAAAGCCGAACCGGACTGCCTTTGTTCCAACCACACGGACCTCGTGCCGTGTGCTGTTATCTGAGCCCGAAGCCAGAGAGGCCTCTCTGCGACAAAGTTCAGATAAGTTTAACAGTTTGGAGTTCATGATTCATGACATTTGAGAAATCAAAAAGAAATTTTTATTTGTGATTCATAACTCTAGAATGTGTAATATCATTTAGTTTTCTTAAATATAAATGTGTGTTGCATTAAACTGTTTTGTTGATAATTTTAGAAATAAAATCTGTCAACGCCGAGAAATATCTTCTCATTCCTGTTTAACTGGTGAGTCTGAAATTGACACAAGTTATTAGACATTAGATTATTGGTGGCCCTGCCTATCCTTAATCATTGAATAATAATCAGTTAAGGGAAATTGTGGTAACAAATAATGATAGGATCTTTCTCAGCACCTAAACGTAAATGAGACTGATATATATATATAATGAGAAGTTACCTGACATAAATACTAACCTGGTTAGTTATTTAATGCCTGACTAATAATACTAACGAGAGATTCACCTTCGTCTTACTAACCGGTAATATAGTCAATGTGTTTATAACCTTTTTTGTTTAAGGACTTGTGTTATCATATGTGATCCCATGGTCTTTGATTTTGTCACGGAAGTGATTTGTCTTTGATTTGTTGATCTAGAGTTGAATTTTAATCAGTTTTTCCGTTTTGTATAATTAGTGTCTGTCTCACTCACTCATCTATCTATAATGATTGGTACTTCAATCTACATCGTCCTATCCGGACGTTCCTGTTTCCCGCGCCTTAGTAATCCTGAGGTCTGGGTCTGATTGGTACTTTTTCCTCCTTCTGCATAGACGACGATGACTGCATCGTGCCATCCAGAGGTTCGTCTGTGCCTCATTGGCTCGTGTTGGCTGCATCTTTCATGTTTAATGGGTTAAAGTTCTGATTGGTAATTATTCCTCGTTCAACCACTTGAAACCCTTGTCACCTGAGCATTGCTCCTACAGTGGTAGAGATCTCACCTGCCACTCGGGAGGTATATGCTTGATTCGCGGCCAATGGTTTTCCCCATTCTATGTAGAAGAGGATGGCAATTATTGTAACAACCAGACATTTGTGTCTGTCTCTCTCTTTCAATCACTCATCTATCTATAGAGATTGGTACCTCTTTCTACATCGTCCCATCCGGACGTTCCTGTTTCCCGGGCCTTAGTTATCCCGAGGTCTGGGTATGATTGGAACTTATTCCTCTTTCAACCATTTGAAACCCTTGTCACCTGAGCATTGGTCCTACAGTGGTAGAGATCTCCCCTGCCACTCGGAGGTGTCTGCTTGATTCGTGGCCAATTTTTTTCTCCGTTCTATATAGAAGAGGATGGGAATTATTGTAACAACCAGACATTTGTGTCTGTCTCTCTCTCTCTTTCACTCACTCACTCATCTATCTATAATGATTGGTACTTCTTTCTACATCATCCCATCCGGACGTTCCTGTTTCCCGCGCCTTAGTAATCCCGAGGTCTTGGTCTGATTGGTACTTATTCCTCGTTCATCCACTTGATACCCTTGTCACCTGAGCATTGGTCCTACAGTGGTAGAGATCTCAGCTGCCACGTGGGAATTCATTGCTTGATTCGCGGCCAATGGTTTTCCCCGTTCTATATAGTAGAGGATGGCAAATAATTGCTACAACCAGACATTTGTGTCTGTCTCACTCACTCACTCATCTATCCAATTATCTTTAATGATTAGTACTTCTTTCCCATTCAACCACTTAAAATTTTCATAACCTGAGCATTGGTTGTTCAGTGGTAGAATTCTCGCCTGCCACGTGGGAGGCCCGGGTTCGATTCCCAGCCAATGCATTTTCCTCGTTCTGCAAAGAAGACAATGATTACATCATCCCATCCGGACGTTACTGTAACCCGTGATTTAGTAATCCCGAGATCTAAGTCTCATCGGTACTTACCCTCGTTCATCCACTTGAAACCCTTGTCACCTGAGCATTGGTCCGACAGTGGTAGAGATCTCAACTGCCACTCGGGAGGTTGTTGCTTGATTCGCGGCCAATGGTTTTCCCCATTCTATGTAGAGGAGGATGGCTATTATTGTAACAACCAGACATTTGTGTCTGTCTCTCTCTCTCTTTCACTCACTCACTCATCTATCTATAATGATTGGTACTTCTTTCATCTTCGTCCCATCTGGACATTCCTGATACCCGCGCCTTAGTAATCCTGAGGTCTGGGTCTGATTGGTACTTTTTCCTCCTTCTGCATAGATGACGATGACTGCATCGTGCCATCCAGAGGTTCGTCTGTGCCTCATTGGCTCGTGTTGGCTGCATCATTCATGTTTTATGGGTTAGAGTTCTGATTGGTACTTATTCCTCCTCCAGCCGGTACAAACACTTATCACCTGAGAATTGGTCCTACAGTGGTAGAGATCTCACCTGCCACTCGGGAGGTGTCTGCTTGATTCGCGGCCAATTTTTTTCTCCGTTCTATATAGAAGAAGTTAGCTATTATAGTAACAACCAGACATTTGTCTCTCTCTCTCTGTCACTCACTCAGTCATCTATCTATAATGATTGATACTTATTCCTTGTTCAACTACTCGAAACCCTTGTCACCTGAGCATTGGTCCTACAGACGTAGAGACCTCACCTGCCACGCGGGAGTCCCGTGTTCGATTCCCGGCCAATGCATTTTCCTCGTTCTGCAAAGAAGACAATGATTACATCGTCCCATCCGGACGTTACTGTAACCTGTGACTTAGTAATCCCGAGATCTAAGTCTCATCGGTACTTATTCCTCGTTCATCCACTTGAAACCCTTGTCACCTGAGCATGTGTGCTACAGTGGTAGATATCTCACCTTCCACTCGGGAGGTTGTTGCTTGATTCGCGGCCAATGGTTTTCCCCATTCTATGTAGAAGAGGATGGCTATTATTGTAACAACCAGACATTTGTGTCTGTCTCTCTCTCTCACTCACTCATCTATCTATAGAGATTGTTACTTATTCCTCGTTCATCCACTTGATACCCTTGTCACCTGAGCATTGGTCCTACAGTGGTAGAGATCTCAGCTGCCACGCAGGAATTCATTGCTCGATTCGCGGCCAATGGTTTTCCCCGTTCTATATAGAACAGGATGGCAAATAATTGCAACAACCAGACATTTTTGTCTGTCTCTCTCTCTCACTCACTCATCTATCTATAAAGATTGGTACCTCTTTCTACATCGTCCCATCCGGACGTTCCTGTTTCCCGTGCCTTAGTTATCCCGAGGTCTGGGTATGATTGGTACTTTTTCCTCCTTCAGCATAGATGACGATGACTGCATCGTGCCATCCAGAGGTTCGTCTGTGCCTCATTGGCTCGTGTTGGCTGCATCATTCATGTTTTATGGGTTAAAGTTCTGATTGGTAGTTATTCCTCCTTCAGCCGGTTCAAACACTTGTCACCTGAGCATTGGTCCTACAGTGGTAGAGATCTCACCTTCCACTCGGGAGGTGTCTGCTTGATTCGCGGCCAATGGTTTTCCCCGTTCTATATAGTAGAGGATGGCAAATAATTGCAACAACCAGACATTTGTGTCTGTCTCACTCACTCATCTATCCAATTATCTTTAATGATTAGTACTTCTTTCCCATTCAACCACTTAAGATTTTCATAACGTGAGCATTGGTTGTTCAGTGGTACAATTCTCGCCTGCCACGCGGGAGGCCCGGGTTCGATTCCCGGCCAATGCATTTTCCTCGTTCTGCAAAGAAGACAATGATTACATCATCCCATCCGGACGTTACTGTAACCCTTGATTTAGTAATCCCGAGATCTAAGTCTCATCGGTACTTATTCCTCGATCATCCACTTGAAACCCTTGTCACCTGAGCATTGGTCCGACAGTGGTAGAGATCTCACCTGCCACTCGGGAGGTTGTTGCTTGATTCGCGGCCAATGGTTATCCTCGATCTCTATAGAAGAGGATGGCTATTATTGTAACAACCAGACATTTGTGTCTGTCTCTCTCTCTCTCACTAACTCAGTCATCTATTTATAATGATTGGTACTTCTTTCATCTTCGTCCCATCTGGACATTCCTGATACCCGCGCCTTAGTAATCCTGAGGTCTGGGTCTGATTGGTACTTTTTCCTCCTTCTGCATTGATGACGATGACTGCATCGTGCCATCCAGAGGTTCGTCTGTGCCTCATTGGCTCGTGTTGGCTGCATCATTCATGTTTTATGGGTTAGAGTTCTGATTGGTACTTATTCCTCCTCCAGCCGGTTCAAACACTTATCACCTGAGAATTGGTCCTACAGTGGTAGAGATCTCACCTGCCACTCGGGAGGTGTCTGCTTGATTCGCGGCCAATTTTTTTCTCCGTTCTATATAGAAGAAGTTAGCTATTATAGTAACAACCAGACATTTGTCTCTCTCTCTCTGTCACTCACTCAGTCATCTATCTATAATGATTGATACTTATTCCTTGTTCAACTACTCGAAACCCTTGTCACCTGAGCATTGGTCCTACAGACGTAGAGACCTCACCTGCCACGCGGGAGTCCCGTGTTCGATTCCCGGCCAATGCATTTTCCTCGTTCTGCAAAGAAGACAATGATTACATCGTCCCATCCGGACGTTACTGTAACCTGTGACTTAGTAATCCCGAGATCTAAGTCTCATCGGTACTTATTCCTCGTTCATCCACTTGAAACCCTTGTCACCTGAGCATTTGTGCTACAGTGGTAGATATCTCAGCTGCCACGCGGGAATTCATTGCTCGATTCGCGGCCAATGGTTTTCCCCGTTCTATATAGTAGAGGATGGCAAATAATTGCAACAACCAGACATTTGTGTCTGTCTCACTCACTCACTCATCTATCCAATTATCTTTAATGATTAGTACTTCTTTCCCATTCAACCACTTAAGATTTTCATAACCTGAGCATTGGTTGTTCAGTGGTAGAATTCTCGCCTGCCACGTGGGAGGCCCGGGTTCGATTCCCGGCCAATGCATTTTCCTCGTTCTGCAAAGAAGACAATGATTACATCATCCCATCCGGACGTTACTGTAACCCGTGACTTAGTAATCCCGAGATCTAAGTCTCATCGGTACTTATTCCTCGTTCATCCACTTGAAACCCTTGTCACCTGAGCATTGGTCCGACAGTGGTAGAGATCTCACCTGCCACTCGGGAGGTTGTTGCTTGATTCGCGGCCAATGGTTTTCCCCATTCTATGTAGAGGAGGATGGCTATTATTGTAACAACCAGACATTTGTGTCTGTCTCTCTCTCTCTTTCACTCACTCACTCATCTATCTATAATGATTGGTACTTCTTTCATCTTCGTCCCATCTGGACATTCCTGATACCCGCGCCTTAGTAATCCTGAGGTCTGGGTCTGATTGGTACTTTTTCCTCCTTCTGCATAGATGACGATGACTGCATCGTGCCATCCAGAGGTTCGTCTGTGCCTCATTGGCTCGTGTTGGCTGCATCATTCATGTTTTATGGGTTAGAGTTCTGATTGGTACTTATTCCTCCTCCAGCCGGTACAAACACTTATCACCTGAGAATTGGTCCTACAGTGGTAGAGATCTCACCTGCCACTCGGGAGGTGTCTGCTTGATTCGCGGCCAATTTTTTTCTCCGTTCTATATAGAAGAAGTTAGCTATTATAGTAACAACCAGACATTTGTCTCTCTCTCTCTGTCACTCACTCAGTCATCTATCTATAATGATTGATACTTATTCCTTGTTCAACTACTCGAAACCCTTGTCACCTGAGCATTGGTCCTACAGACGTAGAGACCTCACCTGCCACGCGGGAGTCCCGTGTTCGATTCCCGGCCAATGCATTTTCCTCGTTCTGCAAAGAAGACAATGATTACATCGTCCCATCCGGACGTTACTGTAACCTGTGACTTAGTAATCCCGAGATCTAAGTCTCATCGGTACTTATTCCTCGTTCATCCACTTGAAACCCTTGTCACCTGAGCATGTGTGCTACAGTGGTAGATATCTCACCTTCCACTCGGGAGGTTGTTGCTTGATTCGCGGCCAATGGTTTTCCCCATTCTATGTAGAAGAGGATGGCTATTATTGTAACAACCAGACATTTGTGTCTGTCTCTCTCTCTCACTCACTCATCTATCTATAGAGATTGTTACTTATTCCTCGTTCATCCACTTGATACCCTTGTCACCTGAGCATTGGTCCTACAGTGGTAGAGATCTCAGCTGCCACGCAGGAATTCATTGCTCGATTCGCGGCCAATGGTTTTCCCCGTTCTATATAGAACAGGATGGCAAATAATTGCAACAACCAGACATTTTTGTCTGTCTCTCTCTCTCACTCACTCATCTATCTATAAAGATTGGTACCTCTTTCTACATCGTCCCATCCGGACGTTCCTGTTTCCCGTGCCTTAGTTATCCCGAGGTCTGGGTATGATTGGTACTTTTTCCTCCTTCAGCATAGATGACGATGACTGCATCGTGCCATCCAGAGGTTCGTCTGTGCCTCATTGGCTCGTGTTGGCTGCATCATTCATGTTTTATGGGTTAAAGTTCTGATTGGTAGTTATTCCTCCTTCAGCCGGTTCAAACACTTGTCACCTGAGCATTGGTCCTACAGTGGTAGAGATCTCACCTTCCACTCGGGAGGTGTCTGCTTGATTCGCGGCCAATGGTTTTCCCCGTTCTATATAGTAGAGGATGGCAAATAATTGCAACAACCAGACATTTGTGTCTGTCTCACTCACTCATCTATCCAATTATCTTTAATGATTAGTACTTCTTTCCCATTCAACCACTTAAGATTTTCATAACGTGAGCATTGGTTGTTCAGTGGTACAATTCTCGCCTGCCACGCGGGAGGCCCGGGTTCGATTCCCGGCCAATGCATTTTCCTCGTTCTGCAAAGAAGACAATGATTACATCATCCCATCCGGACGTTACTGTAACCCTTGATTTAGTAATCCCGAGATCTAAGTCTCATCGGTACTTATTCCTCGATCATCCACTTGAAACCCTTGTCACCTGAGCATTGGTCCGACAGTGGTAGAGATCTCACCTGCCACTCGGGAGGTTGTTGCTTGATTCGCGGCCAATGGTTATCCTCGATCTCTATAGAAGAGGATGGCTATTATTGTAACAACCAGACATTTGTGTCTGTCTCTCTCTCTCTCACTAACTCAGTCATCTATTTATAATGATTGGTACTTCTTTCATCTTCGTCCCATCTGGACATTCCTGATACCCGCGCCTTAGTAATCCTGAGGTCTGGGTCTGATTGGTACTTTTTCCTCCTTCTGCATTGATGACGATGACTGCATCGTGCCATCCAGAGGTTCGTCTGTGCCTCATTGGCTCGTGTTGGCTGCATCATTCATGTTTTATGGGTTAGAGTTCTGATTGGTACTTATTCCTCCTCCAGCCGGTTCAAACACTTATCACCTGAGAATTGGTCCTACAGTGGTAGAGATCTCACCTGCCACTCGGGAGGTGTCTGCTTGATTCGCGGCCAATTTTTTTCTCCGTTCTATATAGAAGAAGTTAGCTATTATAGTAACAACCAGACATTTGTCTCTCTCTCTCTGTCACTCACTCAGTCATCTATCTATAATGATTGATACTTATTCCTTGTTCAACTACTCGAAACCCTTGTCACCTGAGCATTGGTCCTACAGACGTAGAGACCTCACCTGCCACGCGGGAGTCCCGTGTTCGATTCCCGGCCAATGCATTTTCCTCGTTCTGCAAAGAAGACAATGATTACATCGTCCCATCCGGACGTTACTGTAACCTGTGACTTAGTAATCCCGAGATCTAAGTCTCATCGGTACTTATTCCTCGTTCATCCACTTGAAACCCTTGTCACCTGAGCATTTGTGCTACAGTGGTAGATATCTCAGCTGCCACGCGGGAATTCATTGCTCGATTCGCGGCCAATGGTTTTCCCCGTTCTATATAGTAGAGGATGGCAAATAATTGCAACAACCAGACATTTGTGTCTGTCTCACTCACTCACTCATCTATCCAATTATCTTTAATGATTAGTACTTCTTTCCCATTCAACCACTTAAGATTTTCATAACCTGAGCATTGGTTGTTCAGTGGTAGAATTCTCGCCTGCCACGTGGGAGGCCCGGGTTCGATTCCCGGCCAATGCATTTTCCTCGTTCTGCAAAGAAGACAATGATTACATCATCCCATCCGGACGTTACTGTAACCCGTGACTTAGTAATCCCGAGATCTAAGTCTCATCGGTACTTATTCCTCGTTCATCCACTTGAAACCCTTGTCACCTGAGCATTGGTCCGACAGTGGTAGAGATCTCACCTGCCACTCGGGAGGTTGTTGCTTGATTCGCGGCCAATGGTTTTCCCCATTCTATGTAGAGGAGGATGGCTATTATTGTAACAACCAGACATTTGTGTCTGTCTCTCTCTCTCTTTCACTCACTCACTCATCTATCTATAATGATTGGTACTATTTTCATCTTCGTCCCATCTGGACATTCCTGATACCCACGCCTTAGTAATCCTGAGGTCTGGGTCTGATTGGTACGTTTTCCTCCTTCTGCATAGATGACGATGACTGCATCGTGCCATCCAGAGGTTTGTCTGTGCCTCATTGGCTCGTGTTGGCTGCATCATTCATGTTTTATGGGTTAGAGTTCTGATTGGTACTTATTCCTCCTCCAGCCGGTACAAACACTTATCACCTGAGAATTGGTCCTACAGTGGTAGAGATCTCACCTGCCACTCGGGAGGTGTCTGCTTGATTCGCGGCCAATTTTTTTCTCCGTTCTATATAGAAGAAGTTAGCTATTATAGTAACAACCAGACATTTGTCTCTCTCTCTCTGTCACTCACTCAGTCATCTATCTATAATGATTGATACTTATTCCTTGTTCAACTACTCGAAACCCATGTCACCTGAGCATTGGTCCTACAGACGTAGAGACCTCACCTGCCACGCGGGAGTCCCGTGTTCGATTCCCGGCCAATGCATTTTCCTCGTTCTGCAAAGAAGACAATGATTACATCGTCCCATCCGGACGTTACTGTAACCCGTGACTTAGTAATCCCGAGATCTAAGTCTCATCGGTACTTATTCCTCGTTCATCCACTTGAAACCCTTGTCACCTGAGCATTGGTCCGACAGTGGTAGAGATCTCACCTGCCACTCGGGAGGTTGTTGCTTGATTCGCGGCCAATGGTTATCCCCGATCTATATAGAAGAGGATGGCTATTATTGTAACAACCAGACATTTGTGTCTGTCTCTCTCTCTCACTAACTCAGTCATCTATTTATAATGATTGGTACTTCTTTCTACTTCGTCCCATCTGGACCTTCCTGATACCCGCGCCTTAGTAATCCTGAGGTCTAAGTCTGATTGGTACTTATTCCTCGTTCATCCACTTGATACCCTTGTCACCTGAGCATTGGTCCTACAGTGGTAGAGATCTCAGCTGCCACGCAGGAATTCATTGCTCGATTCGCGGCCAATGGTTTTCCCCGTTCTATATAGAACAGGATGGCAAATAATTGCAACAACCAGACATTTTTGTCTGTCTCTCTCTCTCACTCACTCATCTATCTATAAAGATTGGTACCTCTTTCTACATCGTCCCATCCGGACGTTCCTGTTTCCCGTGCCTTAGTTATCCCGAGGTCTGGGTATGATTGGTACTTTTTCCTCCTTCAGCATAGATGACGATGACTGCATCGTGCCATCCAGAGGTTCGTCTGTGCCTCATTGGCTCGTGTTGGCTGCATCATTCATGTTTTATGGGTTAAAGTTCTGATTGGTAGTTATTCCTCCTTCAGCCGGTTCAAACATTTGTCACCTGAGCATTGGTCCTACAGTGGTAGAGATCTCACCTTCCACTCGGGAGGTGTCTGCTTGATTCGCGGCCAATGGTTTTCCCCTTTCTATATAGTAGAGGATGGCTATTATTGTAACAACCAGACATTTGTGTCTGTCTCTCTCTCTCTTTCACTCACTCACTCATCTATCTATAATGATTGGTACTTCTTTCTAAATCATCCCATCCGGACGTTCCTGTTTCCCGCGCCTTAGTAATCCCGAGGTCTTGGTCTGATTGGTACTTATTCCTCGTTCATCCACTTGATACCCTTGTCACCTGAGCATTGGTCCTACAGTGGTAGAGATCTCACCTGCCACTCGGGAGGTTGTTGCTTGATTCGCAGCCAATGGTTATCCCCGATCTATATAGAAGAGGATGGCTATTATTGTATCAACCAGACATTTGTGTCTGTCTCTCTCTCTCACTAACTCAGTCATCTATTTATAATGATTGGTACTTCTTTCTACTTCGTCCCATCTGGACCTTCCTGATACCCGCGCCTTAGTAATCCTGAGGTCTAAGTCTGATTGGTACTTATTCCTCGTTCATCCACTTGATACCCTTGTCACCTGAGCATTGGTCCTACAGTGGTAGAGATCTCAGCTGCCACGCGGGAATTCATTGCTTGATTCGCGGCCAATGGTTTTCCCCGTTCTATATAGTAGAGGATGGCAAATAATTGCTACAATCAGACATTTGTGTCTGTCTCACTCACTCACTCATCTATCCAATTATCTTTAATGATTAGTACTTCTTTCCCATTCAACCACTTAAAATTTTCATAACCTGAGCATTGGTTGTTCAGTGGTAGAATTCTCGCCAGCCACGCGGGAGGCCCGGGTTCGATTCCCAGCCAATGCATTTTCCTCGTTCTGCAAAGAAGACAATGATTACATCATCCCATCCGGACGTTACTGTAACCCGTGATTTAGTAATCCCGAGATCTAAGTCTCATCGGTACTTACCCTCGTTCATCCACTTGAAACCCTTGTCACCTGAGCATTGGTCCGACAGTGGTAGAGATCTCACCTGCCACTCGGGAGGTTGTTGCTTGATTCGCGGCCAATGGTTTTCCCCATTCTATGTAGAAGAGGATGGCTATTATTGTAACAACCAGACATTTGTGTCTGTCTCTCTCTCTCTTTCACTCACTCACTCATCTATCTATAATGATTGGTACTTCTTTCTACATCGTCCCATCCGGACGTTCCTGTTTACCGCGCCTTAGTAATCCCGAGGTCTTGGTCTGATTGGTACTTATTCCTTATGGTTTTCCCCATTCTATGTAGAAGAGGATGGGAATTATTGTAACAACCAGACATTTGTGTCTGTCTCTCTCTCTCTCACTAACTCAGTCATCTATTTATAATGATTGGTACTTCTTTCATCTTCGTCCCATCTGGACATTCCTGATACCCGCGCCTTAGTAATCCTGAGGTCTGGGTCTGATTGGTACTTTTTCCTCCTTCTGCATAGATGACGATGACTGCATCGTGCCATCCAGAGGTTCGTCTGTGCCTCATTGGCTCGTGTTGGCTGCATCATTCATGTTTTATGGGTTAGAGTTCTGATTGGTACTTATTCCTCCTCCAGCCGGTTCAAACACTTATCACCTGAGAATTGGTCCTACAGTAGTAGAGATCTCACCTGCCACTCGGGAGGTGTCTGCTTGATTCGCGGCCAATTTTTTTCTCCGTTCTATATAGAAGAAGTTAGCTATTATAGTAACAACCAGACATTTGTCTCTCTCTCTCTGTCACTCACTCAGTCATCTATTTATAATGATTGGTACTTCTTTCTACTTCGTCCCATCTGGACCTTCCTGATACCCGCGCCTTAGTAATCCTGAGGTCCAAGTCTGATTGGTACTTATTCCTCGTTCATCCACTTGATACCCTTGTCACCTGAGCATTGGTCCTACAGTGGTAGAGATCTCAGCTGCCACGCAGGAATTCATTGCTCAATTCGCGGCCAATGGTTTTCCCCGTTCTATATAGAACAGGATGGCAAATAATTGCAACAACCAGACATTTTTGTCTGTCTCTCTCTCTCACTCACTCATCTATCTAAAAAGATTGGTACCTCTTTCTACATCGTCCCATCCGGACGTTCCTGTTTCCCGTGCCTTAGTTATCCCGAGGTCTGGGAATGATTGGTACTTTTTCCTCCTTCAGCATAGATGACGATGACTGCATCGTGCCATCCAGAGGTTCGTCTGTTCCTCATTGGCTCGTGTTGGCTGCATCATTCATGTTTTATGGGTTAAAGTTCTGATTGGTACTTATTCCTCCTTCAGCCGGTTCAAACACTTGTCACCTGAGCATTGGTCCTACAGTGGTAGAGATCTCACCTGCCACTCGGGAGGTGTCTGCTCGATTTGCGGCCAATGGTTTTCCCCGTTCTATATAGTAGAGGATGGCAAATAATTGCAACAACCAGACATTTGTGTCTGTCTCACTCACTCATCTATCCAATTATCTTTAATGATTAGTACTTCTTTCCCATTCAACCACTTAAGATTTTCATAACGTGAGCATTGGTTGTTCAGTGGTACAATTCTCGCCTGCCACGCGGGAGGCCCGGGTTCGATTCCCGGCCAATGCATTTTCCTCGTTCTGCAAAGAAGACAATGATTACATCATCCCATCCGGACGTTACTGTAACCCTTGATTTAGTAATCCCGAGATCTAAGTCTCATCGGTACTTATTCCTCGATCATCCACTTGAAACCCTTGTCACCTGAGCATTGGTCCGACAGTGGTAGAGATCTCACCTGCCACTCGGGAGGTTGTTGCTTGATTCGCGGCCAATGGTTATCCTCGATCTCTATAGAAGAGGATGGCTATTATTGTAACAAACAAACATTTGTGTCTGTCTCTCTCTCTCTCACTAACTCAGTCATCTATTTATAATGATTGGTACTTCTTTCATCTTCGTCCCATCTGGACATTCCTGATACCCGCGCCTTAGTAATCCTGAGGTCTGGGTCTGATTGGTACTTTTTCCTCCTTCTGCATTGATGACGATGACTGCATCGTGCCATCCAGAGGTTCGTCTGTGCCTCATTGGCTCGTGTTGGCTGCATCATTCATGTTTTATGGGTTAGAGTCCTGATTGGTACTTATTCCTCCTCCAGCCGGTTCAAACACTTATCACCTGAGAATTGGTCCTACAGTGGTAGAGATCTCACCTGCCACTCGGGAGGTGTCTGCTTGATTCGCGGCCAATTTTTTTCTCCGTTCTATATAGAAGAAGTTAGCTATTATAGTAACAACCAGACATTTGTCTCTCTCTCTCTGTCACTCACTCAGTCATCTATCTATAATGATTGATACTTATTCCTTGTTCAACTACTCGAAACCCTTGTCACCTGAGCATTGGTCCTACAGACGTAGAGACCTCACCTGCCACGCGGGAGTCCCGTGTTCGATTCCCGGCCAATGCATTTTCCTCGTTCTGCAAAGAAGACAATGATTACATCGTCCCATCCGGACGTTACTGTAACCTGTGACTTAGTAATCCCGAGATCTAAGTCTCATCGGTACTTATTCCTCGTTCATCCACTTGAAACCCTTGTCACCTGAGCATTTGTGCTACAGTGGTAGATATCTCAGCTGCCACGCGGGAATTCATTGCTCGATTCGCGGCCAATGGTTTTCCCCGTTCTATATAGTAGAGGATGGCAAATAATTGCAACAACCAGACATTTGTGTCTGTCTCACTCACTCACTCATCTATCCAATTATCTTTAATGATTAGTACTTCTTTCCCATTCAACCACTTAAGATTTTCATAACCTGAGCATTGGTTGTTCAGTGGTAGAATTCTCGCCTGCCACGTGGGAGGCCCGGGTTCGATTCCCGGCCAATGCATTTTCCTCGTTCTGCAAAGAAGACAATGATTACATCATCCCATCCGGACATTACTGTAACCCGTGACTTAGTAATCCCGAGATCTAAGTCTCATCGGTACTTATTCCTCGTTCATCCACTTGAAACCCTTGTCACCTGAGCATTGGTCCGACAGTGGTAGAGATCTCACCTGCCACTCGGGAGGTTGTTGCTTGATTCGCGGCCAATGGTTTTCCCCATTCTATGTAGAGGAGGATGGCTATTATTGTAACAACCAGACATTTGTGTCTGTCTCTCTCTTTCACTCACTCACTCATCTATCTATAATGATTGGTACTTCTTTCATCTTCGTCCCATCTGGACATTCCTGATACCCGCGCCTTAGTAATCCTGAGGTCTGGGTCTGATTGGTACTTTTTCCTCCTTCTGCATAGATGACGATGACTGCATCGTGCCATCCAGAGGTTCGTCTGTGCCTCATTGGCTCGTGTTGGCTGCATCATTCATGTTTTATGGGTTAGAGTTCTGATTGGTACTTATTCCTCCTCCAGCCGGTACAAACACTTATCACCTGAGAATTGGTCCTACAGTGGTAGAATTCTCGCCTGCCACGTGGGAGGCCCGGGTTCGATTCCCGGCCAATGCATTTTCCTCGTTCTGCAAAGAAGACAATGATTACATCATCCCATCCGGACGTTACTGTAACCCGTGACTTAGTAATCCCGAGATCTAAGTCTCATCGGTACTTATTCCTCGTTCATCCACTTGAATCCCTTGTCACCTGAGCATTGGTCCGACAGTGGTAGAGATCTCACCTGCCACTCGGGAGGTTGTTGCTTGATTCGCGGCCAATGGTTATCCCCGATCTATATAGAAGAGGATGGCTATTATTGTAACAACCAGACATTTGTGTCTGTCTCTCTCTCTCACTAACTCAGTCATCTATTTATAATGATATTCCTTCCTGATGATATGATGATATGACCTTCCTGATACCCGCGCCTTAGTAATCCTGAGGTCTAAGTCTGATTGGTACTTATTCCTCGTTCATCCACTTGATACCCTTGTCACCTGAGCATTGGTCCTACAGTGGTAGAGATCTCAGCTGCCACGCAGGAATTCATTGCTCGATTCGCGGCCAATGGTTTTCCCCGTTCTATATAGTAGAGGATGGCAAATAATTGCTACAATCAGACATTTGTGTCTGTCTCACTCACTCACTCATCTATCCAATTATCTTTAATGATTAGTACTTCTTTCCCATTCAACCACTTAAAATTTTCATAACCTGAGCATTGGTTGTTCAGTGGTAGAATTCTCGCCAGCCACGCGGGAGGCCCGGGTTCGATTCCCAGCCAATGCATTTTCCTCGTTCTGCAAAGAAGACAATGATTACATCATCCCATCCGGACGTTACTGTAACCCGTGATTTAGTAATCCCGAGATCTAAATCTCATCGGTACTTACCCTCGTTCATCCACTTGAAACCCTTGTCACCTGAGCATTGGTCCGACAGTGGTAGAGATCTCACCTGCCACTCGGGAGGTTGTTGCTTGATTCGCGGCCAATGGTTTTCCCCATTCTATGTAGAAGAGGATGGCTATTATTGTAACAACCAGACATTTGTGTCTGTCTCTCTCTCTCTTTCACTCACTCACTCATCTATCTATAATGATTGGTACTTCTTTCTACATCGTCCCATCCGGACGTTCCTGTTTCCCGCGCCTTAGTAATCCCGAGGTCTTGGTCTGATTGGTACTTATTCCTTATGGTTTTCCCCATTCTATGTAGAAGAGGATGGGAATTATTGTAACAACCAGACATTTGTGTCTGTCTCTCTCTCTCTCACTAACTCAGTCATCTATTTATAATGATTGGTACTTCTTTCATCTTCGTCCCATCTGGACATTCCTGATACCCGCGCCTTAGTAATCCTGAGGTCTGGGTCTGATTGGTACTTTTTCCTCCTTCTGCATAGATGACGATGACTGCATCGTGCCATCCAGAGGTTCGTCTGTGCCTCATTGGCTCGTGTTGGCTGCATCATTCATGTTTTATGGGTTAGAGTTCTGATTGGTACTTATTCCTCCTCCAGCCGGTTCAAACACTTATCACCTGAGAATTGGTCCTACAGTAGTAGAGATCTCACCTGCCACTCGGGAGGTGTCTGCTTGATTCGCGGCCAATTTTTTTCTCCGTTCTATATAGAAGAAGTTAGCTATTATAGTAACAACCAGACATTTGTCTCTCTCTCTCTGTCACTCACTCAGTCATCTATTTATAATGATTGGTACTTCTTTCTACTTCGTCCCATCTGGACGTTCCTGATACCCGCGCCTTAGTAATCCTGAGGTCCAAGTCTGATTGGTACTTATTCCTCGTTCATCCACTTGATACCCTTGTCACCTGAGCATTGGTCCTACAAAGGTAGAGATCTCAGCTGCCACGCAGGAATTCATTGCTCGATTCGCGGCCAATGGTTTTCCCCGTTCTATATAGAACAGGATGGCAAATAATTGCAACAACCAGACATTTTTGTCTGTCTCTCTCTCTCACTCACTCATCTATCTAAAAAGAATGGTACCTCTTTCTACATCGTCCCATCCGGACGTTCCTGTTTCCCGTGCCTTAGTTATCCCGAGGTCTGGGAATGATTGGTACTTTTTCCTCCTTCAGCATAGATGACGATGACTGCATCGTGCCATCCAGAGGTTCGTCTGTTCCTCATTGGCTCGTGTTGGCTGCATCATTCATGTTTTATGGGTTAAAGTTCTGATTGGTACTTATTCCTCCTTCAGCCGGTTCAAACACTTGTCACCTGAGCATTGGTCCTACAGTGGTAGAGATCTCACCTGCCACTCGGGAGGTGTCTGCTCGATTCGCGGCCAATGGTTTTCCCCGTTCTATATAGTAGAGGATGGCAAATAATTGCAACAACCAGACATTTGTGTCTGTCTGACTCACTCACTCATCTATCCAATTATCTTTAATGATTAGTACTTCTTTCCCATTCAACCACTTAAGATTTTCATAACCTGAGCATTGGTTGTTCAGTGGTAGAATTCTCGCCTGCCACGTGGGAGGCCCGGGTTCGATTCCCGGCCAATGCATTTTCCTCGTTCTGCAAAGAAGACAATGATTACATCATCCCATCCGGACGTTACTGTAACCCGTGACTTAGTAATCCCGAGATCTAAGTCTCGTCGGTACTTATTCCTCGTTCATCCACTTGAAACCCTTGTCACCTGAGCATTGGTCCGACAGTGGTAGAGATCTCACCATCCACTCGGGAGGTTGTTGCTTGATTCGCGGCCAATGGTTATCCCCGATCTATATAGAAGAGGATGGCTATTATTGTAACAACCAGACATTTGTGTCTGTCTCTCTCTCTCACTAACTCAGTCATCTATTTATAATGATTGGTACTTCTTTCTACTTCGTCCCATCTGGACCTTCCTGATACCCGCGCCTTAGTAATCCTGAGGTCTAAGTCTGATTGGTACTTATTCCTCGTTCATCCACTTGATACCCTTGTCACCTGAGCATTGGTCCTACAGTGGTAGAGATCTCAGCTGCCACGCAGGAATTCATTGCTCGATTCGCGGCCAATGGTTTTCCCCGTTCTATATAGAACAGGATGGCAAATAATTGCAACAACCAGACATTTTTGTCTGTCTCTCTCTCTCACTCACTCATCTATCTATAAAGATTGGTACCTCTTTCTACATCGTCCCATCCGGACGTTCCTGTTTCCCGTGCCTTAGTTATCCCGAGGTCTGGGTATGATTGGTACTTTTTCCTCCTTCAGCATAGATGACGATGACTGCATCGTGCCATCCAGAGGTTCGTCTGTGCCTCATTGGCTCGTGTTGGCTGCATCATTCATGTTTTATGGGTTAAAGTTCTGATTGGTAGTTATTCCTCCTTCAGCCGGTTCAAACACTTGTCACCTGAGCATTGGTCCTACAGTGGTAGAGATCTCACCTTCCACTCGGGAGGTTGTTGCTTGATTCGCAGCCAATGGTTATCCCCGATCTATATAGAAGAGGATGGCTATTATTGTATCAACCAGACATTTGTGTCTGTCTCTCTCTCTCACTAACTCAGTCATCTATTTATAATGATTGGTACTTCTTTCTACTTCGTCCCATCTGGACCTTCCTGATACCCGCGCCTTAGTAATCCCGAGGTCTTGGTCTGATTGGTACTTATTCCTCGTTCATCCACTTGATACCCTTGTCACCTGAGCATTGGTCCTACAGTGGTAGAGATCTCACCTGCCACTCGGGAGGTTGTTGCTTGATTCGCAGCCAATGGTTATCCCCGATCTATATAGAAGAGGATGGCTATTATTGTATCAACCAGACATTTGTGTCTGTCTCTCTCTCTCACTAACTCAGTCATCTATTTATAATGATTGGTACTTCTTTCTACTTCGTCCCATCTGGACCTTCCTGATACCCGCGCCTTAGTAATCCTGAGGTCTAAGTCTGATTGGTACTTATTCCTCGTTCATCCACTTGATACCCTTGTCACCTGAGCATTGGTCCTACAGTGGTAGAGATCTCAGCTGCCACGCGGGAATTCATTGCTTGATTTGCGGCCAATGGTTTTCCCCGTTCTATATAGTAGAGGATGGCAAATAATTGCTACAATCAGACATTTGTGTCTGTCTCACTCACTCACTCATCTATCCAATTATCTTTAATGATTAGTACTTCTTTCCCATTTAACCACTTAAAATTTTCATAACCTGAGCATTGGTTGTTCAGTGGTAGAATTCTCGCCAGCCACGCGGGAGGCCCGGGTTCGATTCCCAGCCAATGCATTTTCCTCGTTCTGCAAAGAAGACAATGATTACATCATCCCATCCGGACGTTACTGTAACCCGTGATTTAGTAATCCCGAGATCTAAGTCTCATCGGTACTTACCCTCGTTCATCCACTTGAAACCCTTGTCACCTGAGCATTGGTCCGACAGTGGTAGAGATCTCACCTGCCACTCGGGAGGTTGTTGCTTGATTCGCGGCCAATGGTTTTCCCCATTCTATGTAGAAGAGGATGGCTATTATTGTAACAACCAGACATTTGTGTCTGTCTCTCTCTCTCTTTCACTCACTCACTCATCTATCTATAATGATTGGTACTTCTTTCTACATCGTCCCATCCGGACGTTCCTGTTTCCCGCGCCTTAGTAATCCCGAGGTCTTGGTCTGATTGGTACTTATTCCTTATGGTTTTCCCCATTCTATGTAGAAGAGGATGGGAATTATTGTAACAACCAGACATTTGTGTCTGTCTCTCTCTCTCTCACTAACTCAGTCATCTATTTATAATGATTGGTACTTCTTTCATCTTCGTCCCATCTGGACATTCCTGATACCCGCGCCTTAGTAATCCTGAGGTCTGGGTCTGATTGGTACTTTTTCCTCCTTCTGCATAGATGACGATGACTGCATCGTGCCATCCAGAGGTTCGTCTGTGCCTCATTGGCTCGTGTTGGCTGCATCATTCATGTTTTATGGGTTAGAGTTCTGATTGGTACTTATTCCTCCTCCAGCCGGTTCAAACACTTATCACCTGAGAATTGGTCCTACAGTGGTAGAGATCTCACCTGCCACTCGGGAGGTGTCTGCTTGATTCGCGGCCAATTTTTTTCTCCGTTCTATATAGAAGAAGTTAGCTATTATAGTAACAACCAGACATTTGTCTCTCTCTCTCTGTCACTCACTCAGTCATCTATTTATAATGATTGGTACTTCTTTCTACTTCGTCCCATCTTGACGTTCCTGATACCCGCGCCTTAGTAATCCTGAGGTCCAAGTCTGATTGGTACTTATTCCTCGTTCATCCACTTGATACCCTTGTCACCTGAGCATTGGTCCTACAGTGGTAGAGATCTCAGCTGCCACGCAGGAATTCATTGCTCGATTCGCGGCCAATGGTTTTCCCCGTTCTATATAGAACAGGATGGCAAATAATTGCAAAAACCAGACATTTTTGTCTGTCTCTCTCTCTCACTCACTCATCTATCTAAAAAGATTGGTATCTCTTTCTACATCGTCCCATCCGGACGTTCCTGTTTCCCGTGCCTTAGTTATCCCGAGGTCTGGGAATGATTGGTACTTTTTCCTCCTTCAGCATAGATGACGATGACTGCATCGTGCCATCCAGAGGTTCGTCTGTTCCTCATTGGCTCGTGTTGGCTGCATCATTCATGTTTTATGAGTTAAAGTTCTGATTGGTACTTATTCCTCCTTCAGCCGGTTCAAACACTTGTCACCTGAGCATTGGTCCTACAGTGGTAGAGATCTCACCTGCCACTCGGGAGGTGTCTGCTCGATTCGCGGCCAATGGTTTTCCCCGTTCTATATAGTAGAGGATGGCAAATAATTGCAACAACCAGACATTTGTGTCTGTCTCACTCACTCATCTATCCAATTATCTTTAATGATTAGTACTTCTTTCCCATTCAACCACTTAAGATTTTCATAACCTGAGCATTGGTTGTTCAGTGGTACAATTCTCGCCTGCCACGCGGGAGGCCCGGGTTCGATTCCCGGCCAATGCATTTTCCTCGTTCTGCAAAGAAGACAATGATTACATCATCCCATCCGGACGTTACTGTAACCCTTGATTTAGTAATCCCGAGATCTAAGTCTGATTGGTACTTATTCCTCGTTCAACCATTTCAAACCCTTGTCACCTGACCATTGGTCCGACAGTGGTAGAGATCTCACCTGCCACTCGGGAGGTTGTTGCTTGATTCGCGGCCAATGGTTATCCTCGATCTATATAGAAGAGGATGGCTATTATTGTAACAACCAGACATTTGTGTCTTTCTGTCTCTCTCTGTCACTCACTCAGTCATCTATTTATAATGATTGGTACTTCTTTCTACTTCGTCCCATCTGGACGTTCCTGATACCCGCGCCTTAGTAATCCTGAGGTCTGGGTCTGATTGGTACTTTTTCCTTCTTCTGCATAGACGACGATGACTGCATCGTGCCATCCAGAGGTTCGTCTGTGCCTCATTGGTCTCATTTCCGGTCAGGTCGGGGGTCCGGCAGGGTTGTCCCCTGTCGGCCCTGCTGTACGTCCTCTGCTTGGAGCCGTTCATGCAGGCGATCCGCCGGGACGTCCGGTTGACAGGTTTCCATCTCCCGGGTTCCGGCGAAGAGCAACTGAAGGCCCTGGCCTATATGGACGACGTGGCCGTGGTTTGCACGGACGCTCCGTCCGTGGCCAGGGTCGAGGAACTGCTGGACGGCTTCTGCAGGGCGACGGGGGCCGCTGTGAACAAGGCCAAGAGCGAGGTCTACCTCTCCAGGGCATGGCCTGTCGGCCGGGGCCGCCGACCGTGTTCCCTGTGAAGCCGTCTATCAAGGTTCTGGGGATCACGATCGACGGGACCAACACTGGCACCCGGAGCTGGGAAGAGGCCATAGCGATGGTCCAAAGGAAGATCCACGGCTGGAGCACAAGGACCTTGACGATGGCTGGTAAGGTGCTGGTCGTAAAGGCCATCCTCTTCCCGATACTCCTCTACGTAGGAATGATCTTCCCCCCAGACAAGGTCATCGCAATATTAGTGACCCGAATTATATTTCGGTTTGTCTGGGGGAGCAAAATGGAGAGGCTGAAAAGAGTGCAGATGGTGAAGGGTACCCTGGATGGAGGCAGGGGGGTCCCGGACGTTGTGCGGCTGATAAAGGCGCAGGGGCTGGCCTATGTGGTCAAGAACATCCAGGCTGCTGGCAAGAAAGTGAGTTTCATGAACCGCTTTTATTTTGCCAGCAGCCTGAGACCATTCGGCCTCTGCGCCATGGATAACACCAGGCCGCACTCATGGGATCCCCCGCCGTTCTACAGGGCGCTCCGAGCCTTTGTGCTCGAAGTAGGCCTCCATAAAGTCGTGCTGGCCTCCTGGGATTACAAGACCATCTGTAGTCAGATGAGATCTACCCAGGAGACCAGCCGGATAGAAGATTTCCCTCCCGAAACCTGCCGGTTTATCTGGGCTAACGCTACGCACGTTTGCCTCACGAATACGCAGAAAGATGTCTCCTGGATGGCTGTGAGTCGGTGTCTCCCCACCCGAGTGTTCATGCACAGAAGGGGCATAGCTCCTTATGACACCTGCCCCTATAAGGGTTGCCTGGGGAAGGAGACGGAGGCTCACATCTTTAGTGAGTGCCCCTCCGCCCACAGGGTCTGGCTCCTGTTTTCTCCGTTCCTCCACAGGTTTGCCGTTCCTGCGCGGGCGACGCCCAGCAGATCCTGTACGGTCCGGCCAGGGGAATATCAACATCCACCCTGAGGTGCTGGTGGCGTGTCGTCTGCGCAGTGAAGCAGGCACTGTGGGAGGGACGGAACATCTGTCTGTTCAACAAGCAGGAGTGGACCCGATCGTCATCGCGCGGAGGGGCATGGTGTTCGTAAGAGACTATGTCAATCTGGAGGTCCATCAGAGGGGCAAGGAGGAAGCCTATAAGAACTGGCACATACAAGATCTGGGGGAGCTCAGGATCCCATGACGGGACCCACCTCCGGGGACGGTCAGTTCCCCCTGCTGGAGCCCGAGTCCAAGATCTCTTAAAGATTTTATGGATGATTGTTTTTAAAAAAAAAAAAAAAAGATTTTAAAAAAAGAATCTTAATTGTTTTTAAAGATTTAGTTGCTTTTAAATCACATTGTTTAGGGTTTTTTGGTTTAAGTTTTGTTATATTCTTTTGTCAAATACATTGACGGTTTTGGGTTTAATTTAAAATGCATTGGACCTTTTTTGTTTGTTTTTTATTTTTCCCTTTTTAATTGTTTCTTTATTTTGTTCAATGCATTTTCAGTTATTTTCAATGTATTTGACCTTTATGTTGGTGAGCAGTTTTTGCTTTTATCACATTTGTTTTGTTGTTTAGGGCACGTTTATTTTTAAGTTAATTGTTTTGTTCCTTGTTAAAATCACAAAGATTTTAAAATTTTTTAAGTGATTTTAAGGACTGATATTTTAATGATTTTAATCACAAGTATTAAAAAAATTGAATTGTTATTATTTTATGAAATGAAAAATACTAAATTCAATAAAAATAGTGCCTCACTGGCTCGTGTTGGCTGCATCATTCATGTTTTATGGGTTAAAGTTCTGATTGGTACTTATTCCTCCTTCAGCCGGTTCAAACACTTATCACCTGAGAATTGGTCCTACAGTGGTAGAGATCTCACCTGCCACTCGGGAGGTGTCTGCTTGATTCGCGGCCAATTTTTTTCTCCGTTCTATATAGAAGAGGTTGGCTATTATTGTAACAACCAGACGTTTGTCTCTCTCTCTCTGTCACTCACTCACTCATCTATCTATAATGATTGTTACTTATTCCTTGTTCAACTACTCGAAACCCTTGTCACCTGAGCATTGGTCCTACAGACGTAGAGACCTCACCTGCCACTCGGGAGGCCTTTGCTTGATTCGCGGCCAATGGTTTTCCCCGTTCTATATAGTAGAGGATGGCAAATAATTGCAACAACCAGACATTTGTGTCTGTCTCACTCACTCACTCATCTTTCCTATTATCTTTAATGATTAGTACTTCTCTCCCATTCAACCACTTAAGATTTTCATAACCTGAGCATTGGTTGTTCAGTGGTAGAATTCTCGCCTGCCACGCGGGAGGCCCGGATTCGATTCCCGGCCTATGCATTTTCCTCGTTCTGCAAAGAAGTCAATGATAACCTCGTCCCATCCGGACGTTACTGTAACCCGTGACTTAGTAATCCCGAGATCTAAGTCTCATCGGTACTTATTCCTCGTTCATCCACTTGAAACCCTTGTCACCTGAGCATTAGTCCGACAGTGGTAGAGATCTCACCCGCCACTCGGGAGGTTGTTGCTTGATTCGCGGCCAATGGTTTTCCCCATTCTATGTAGAAGAGGATGGCTATTATTGTAACAACCAGACATTTGTGTCTGTCTCTCTCTCTCTTTCACTCACTCACTCATCTATCTATAATGACTGGTACTTCTTTCTACATCATCCCATCCGGACATTCCTGTTTCCCGCGCCTTAGTAATCCCGAGGTCTTGGTCTGATTGGTACTTATTCATCGTTCAACCATTTCAAACCCTTGTCACATGACCATTGGTCCGACAGTGGTAGAGATCTCACCTGCCACTCGGGAGGTTGTTGCTTGATTCGCGGCCAATGGTTATCCTCGATCTATATAGAAGAGGATGGCTATTATTGTAACAACCAGACATTTGTGTCTGTCTCTCTCTCTCTTTCACTCACTCACTCATCTATCTATAATGATTGTTACTTATTCCTTGTTCAACTACTCGAAACGCTTGTCACCTGAGCATTGGTCCTACAGACATAGAGACCTCACCTGCCACTCGGGAGGCCTTTGCTTGATTCGCAGCCAATGGTTTTCCCCGTTCTATATAGTAGAGGATGGCAAATAATTGCAACAACCAGAGATTTGTGTCTCTCTCACTCACTCACTCATCTATCCAATTATCTTTAATGATTGGTACTTCTTTTCCATTGAACCACTTAAGATTTTCATAACCTGAGCATTGGTTGTTCAGTGGTAGAATTCTCGCCTGCCACGCGGGAGGCCCGTGTTCGATTCCCGGCCAATGCATTTTCCTCGTTCTGCAAAGAAGACAATGATTACATCGTCCCATCCGGACGTTACTGTAACCCGTGACTTAGTAATCCCGAGATCTAAGTCTCATCGGTACTTATTCCTCCTTCATCCACTTGAAACCCTTGTCACCTGAGCATTGGTCCGACAGTGGTAGAGATCTCACCTGCCACTCGGGAGGTTGTTGCTTGATTCGCGGCCAATGGTTATCCTCGATCTATATAGAAGAGGATGGCTATTATTGTAACAACCAGACATTTGTGTCTTTCTGTCTCTCTCTCTCACTAACTCAGTCATCTATTTATAATGATTGGTACTTCTTTCTACTTCGTCCCATCTGGACGTTCCTGATACCCGCGCCTTAGTAATCCTGAGGTCTAGGTCTGATTGGTACTTTTTCCTCCTTCTGCATAGACGACGATGACTGCATCGTGCCATCCAGAGGTTCGTCTGTGCCTCATTGGCTCGTGTTGGCTGCATCATTCATGTTTTATGGGTTAAAGTTCTGATTGGTACTTATTCCTCCTTCAGCCGGTTCAAACACTTATCACCTGAGAATTGGTCCTACAGTGGTAGAGATCTCACCTGCCACTCGGGAGGTGTCTGCTTGATTCGCGGCCAATTTTTTTCTCCGTTCTATATAGAAGAGGTTAGCTATTATTGTAACAACCAGACATTTGTCTCTCTCTCTCTGTCACTCACTCACTCATCTATCTATAATGATTGTTACTTATTCCTTGTTCAACTACTCGAAACCCTTGTCACCTGAGCATTGGTCCTACAGACGTAGAGACCTCACCTGCCACTCGGGAGGCCTTTGCTTGATTCGTGGCCAATGGTTTTCCTCGTTCTATATAGTAGAGGATGGCAAATAATTGCAACAACCAGACATTTGTGTCTGTCTCACTCACTCACTCATCTATCCTATTATCTATAATGATTGGTACTTCTTTCCCATTCAACCACTTAAGATTTTCATAACCTGAGCATTGGCTGTTCAGTGGTAGAATTCTCGCCTGCCACGTGGGAGGCCCGGGTTCGATTCCCGGCCAATGCATTTTTCTCGTTCTGCAAAGAAGACAATGATTACATCGTCCCATCCGGACGTTACTGTAACCCGTGACTTAGTAATCCCGAGATCTGAGTCTCATCGGTACTTATTCCTCTTTCATCCACTTGAAACCCTTGTCACCTGAGCATTTGTGCTACAGTGGTAGAGATCTCACCTGCCACTCGGGAGGTTGTTGCTTGATTCGCGGCCAATGGTTTTCCCCATTCTATGTAGAAGAGGATGGCTATTATAGTAACAACCAGACATTTGTGTCTGTCTCTCTCTCTCACTAACTCAGTCATCTATTAATAATGATTGGTACTTCTTTCTACTTCATCCCATCTGGACGTTCCTGATACCCGCGCCTTAGTAATCCTGAGGTCTGGGTCTGATTGGTACTTATTCATCGTTCAACCATTTGAAACCCTTGTCACCTGACCATTGGTCCAACAGTGGTAGAGATCTCACCTTCCACTCGGGAGGTTGTTGCTTGATTCGCGGCCAATGGTTTTCCCCATTCTATGTAGAAGAGGATGGCTATTATTGTAACAACCAGAAATTTGTGTGTCTCTCTCTCTCTCTCACTCACTCATCTATCTGTAAAGATTGGTACCTCTTTCTACATCGTCCCATCCAGACGTTCCTGTTTCCCGTGCCCTAGTTATCCCGAGGTCTGGGTATGATTGGAACTTATTCCTCTTTCAACCATTTGAAACCCATGTCACCTGAGCATTGGTCCCACAGTGGTAGAGATCTCAGCTGCCACGCGGGAATTCATTGCTTGATTCGCGGCCAATGGTTTTCCCCGTTCTATATAGAACAGGATGGCAAATAATTGCAACAACCAGACATTTGTGTCTGTCTCTCTCTCTCACTCACTCATCTATCTATAAAGATTGGTACCTCTTTCTACATCATCCCATACGTACGTTCCTGTTTCCCGCGCCTTAGTAATCCCGAGGTCTTGGTCTGATTGGTACTTATTCATCGTTCAACCACTTCAAACCCTTGTCACCTGACCATTGGTCCGACAGTAGTAGAGATCTCACCTGCCACTCGGGAGGTTGTTGCTTGATTCGCGGCCAATGGTTATCCTCGATCAATATAGAACAGGATGGCTATTATTGTAACAACCAGACATTTGTGTCTGTCTCTCTCTTTCTTTCACTCACTCACTCATCTATCTATAATGATTGGTACTTCTTTCTACATCATCCCATCCGGACGTTCCTGTTTCCCGCGCCTTAGTAATCCCGAGGTCTTGGTCTGATTGGTACTTATTCATCGTTCAACCATTTCAAACCCTTGTCACCTGACCATTGGTCCGACAGTGGTAGAGATCTCACCTGCCACTCGGGAGGTTGTTGCTTGATTCGCGGCCAATGGTTATCCTCGATCTATATAGAAGAGGATGGCTATTATTGTAACAACCAGACATTTGTGTCTGTCTCTCTCTCTCACTAACTCAGTCATCTATTTATAATGATTGGTACTTCTTTCTACTTCGTCCCATCTGGACGTTCCTGATACCCGCGCCTTAGTAATCCTGAGGTCTGGGTCTGATTGGTACTTATTCATCGTTCAACCATTTGAAACCCTTGTCACCTGACCATTGGTCCAACAGTGGTAGAGATCTTACCTTCCACTCGGGAGGTTGTTGCTTGATTCGCGGCCAATGGTTTTCCCCATTCTATGTAGAAGAGGATGGCTATTATTGTAACAACCAGACATTTGTGTCTGTCTCTCTCTCTCTCTCACTCACTCATCTATCTGTAAAGATTGGTACCTCTTTCTACATCGTCCCATCCAGACGTTCCTGTTTCCCGTGCCTTAGTAATCCCGAGGTCTAAGTCTCATCGGTACTTATTCCTCGTTCATCCACTTAAAACCCTTGTCACTTGAGCATTTGTGCTACAGTGGTAGAGATCTCACCATCCACTCGGGAGGTTGTTGCTTGATTCGCGGCCAATGGTTATCCTCGATCTATATAGAAGAGGATGGCTATTATTGTAACAACCAGAGATTTGTGTCTGTCTCTCTCTCTCTTTCACTCACTCACTCATCTATCTATAATGATTGGTACTTCTTTCTACATCATCCCATCCGGACGTTCCTGTTTCCCGCGCCTTAGTAATCCCGAGGACTTGGTCTGATTGGTACTTATTCATCGTTCAACCATTTCAAACCCTTGTCACCTGACCATTGGTCCGACAGTGGTTGAGATCTCACCTGCCACTCGGGAGGTTGTTGCTTGATTCGCGGCCAATGGTTATCCTCGATCTATATAGAAGAGGATGGCTATTATTGTAACAACCAGACATTTGTGTCTCTCTCTCTCTGTCACTCACTCACTCATCTATCTATAATGATTGTTACTTATTCCTTGTTCAACCACTCGAAACCCTTGTCACCTGAGCATTGGTCCTACAGACGTAGAGACCTCACCTGCTACTCGGGAGGCCTTTGCTTGATTCGCGGCCAATGGTTTTCCCCGTTCTATGTAGTAGAGGATGGCAAATAATTGCATCAACCAGACATTTGTGTCTGTCTCTCTCTCTCACTCACTCATCTATCTATAAAGATTGGTACCTCTTTCTACATCATCCCATACGTACGTTCCTGTTTCCCGCGCCTTAGTAATCCCGAGGTCTTGGTCTGATTGGTACTTATTCATCGTTCAACCATTTCAAACCCTTGTCACTTGAGCATTTGTGCTACAGTGGTAGAGATCTCACCATCCACTCGGGAGGTTGTTGCTTGATTCGCGGCCAATGGTTATCCTCGATCTATATAGAAGAGGATAGCTATTATTGTAACAACCAGAGATTTGTGTTTGTCTCTCTCTCTCTTTCACTCACTCACTCATCTATCTATAATGATTGGTACTTCTTTCTACATCATCCCATCCGGACGTTCCTGTTTCCCGCGCCTTAGTAATCCCGAGGTCTTGGTCTGATTGGTACTTATTCCTCGTTCATCCACTTGATACCCTTGTCACCTGAGCATTGGTCCTACAGTGGTAGAGATCTCTGCTGCCACGCAGGAATTCATTGCTCGATTCGCGGCCAATGGTTTTCCCCGTTCTATATAGAACAGGATGGCAAATAATTGCAACAACCAGACATTTGTGTCTGTCTCTCTCTCTCACTCACTCATCTATCTATAAAGATTGGTACCTCTTTCTACATCGTCCCATCCGGACGTTCCTGTTTCCCGTGCCTTAGTTATCCCGAGGTCTGGGTCTGATTGGTACGTTTTCCTCCTTCTGCATAGACGACGATGACTGCATCGTGCCATCCAGAGGTTCGTCTGTGCCTCATTGGCTCGTGTTGGCTGCATCATTCATGTTTTATGGGTTAAAGTTCTGATTGGTACTTATTCCTCCTTCAGCCGGTTCAAACACTTGTCACCTGAGCATTGGTCCTACAGTGGTAGAGATCTCACCTGCCACTCGGGAGGTGTCTGCTTGATTCGCGGCCAATTTTTTTCTCCGTTCTATATAGAAGAGGTTAGCTATTATTGTAACAACCAGACATTTGTCTCTCTCTCTCTGTCACTCACTCACTCATCTATCTATAATGATTGTTACTTATTCCTTGTTCAACTACTCGAAACCCTTGTCACCTGAGCATTGGTCCTACAGACGTAGAGATCTCACCTGCCACGCGTGAGTCCCGTGTTCGATTCCCGGCCAATGCATTTTCCTCGTTCTGCAAAGAAGACAATGATTACATCGTCCCATACGGGCGTTACTGTAACCATGACTTAGTAATCCCGAGATCTAAGTCTCATCGGTACTTATTCCTCGTTCATCCACTTGAAACCCTTGTCACCTGAGCATTTGTGCTACAGTGGTAGAGATCTCACCTGCCACACGGGAGGTTGTTGCTTGATTCGCGGCCAATGGTTTTCCCCATTCTATGTAGAAGAGGATGGCTATTATTGTAACAACCAGACATTTGTGTCTGTCTCTCTCTCTCTCTCACTCACTCATCTATCTGTAAAGATTGGTACCTCTTTCTACATCGTCCCATCCAGACGTTCCTGTTTCCCGTGCCCTAGTTATCCCGAGGTCTGGGTTTGATTGGAACTTATTCCTCGTTCATCCACTTGAAACCCTTGTCACCTGAGCATTTGTGCTACAGTGGTAGATATCTCACCTTCCACTCGGGAGGTTGTTGCTTGATTCGCGGCCAATTTTTTTCTCCGTTCTATATAGAAGAAGTTAGCTATTATAGTAACAACCAGACATTTGTCTCTCTCTCTCTGTCACTCACTCAGTCATCTATCTATAATGATTGATACTTATTCCTTGTTCAACTACTCGAAACCCTTGTCACCTGAGCATTGGTCCTACAGACGTAGAGACCTCACCTGCCACGCGGGAGTCCCGTGTTCGATTCCCGGCCAATACATTTTCCTCGTTCTCCAAAGAAGAAAATGATTACATCGTCCCATCCGGACGTTACTGTAACCCGTGACTTAGTAATCCCGAGATCTAAGTCTCATCGGTACTTATTCCTCGTTCATCCACTTGAAACCCTTGTCACCTGAGCATTTGTGCTACAGTGGTAGAGATCTCACCTGCCACACGGGAGGTTGTTGCTTGATTCGCGGCCAATGGTTTTCCCCATTCTATGTAGAAGAGGATGGCTATTATTGTAACAACCAGACATTTGTGTCTGTCTCTCTCTCTCTCTCACTCACTCATCTATCTGTAAAGATTGGTACCTCTTTCTACATCGTCCCATCCAGACGTTCCTGTTTCCCGTGCCCTAGTTATCCCGAGGTCTGGGTTTGATTGGAACTTATTCCTCGTTCATCCACTTGAAACCCTTGTCACCTGAGCATTTGTGCTACAGTGGTAGATATCTCACCTTCCACTCGGGAGGTTGTTGCTTGATTCGCGGCCAATTTTTTTCTCCGTTCTATATAGAAGAAGTTAGCTATTATAGTAACAACCAGACATTTGTCTCTCTCTCTCTGTCACTCACTCAGTCATCTATCTATAATGATTGATACTTATTCCTTGTTCAACTACTCGAAACCCTTGTCACCTGAGCATTGGTCCTACAGACGTAGAGACCTCACCTGCCACGCGGGAGTCCCGTGTTCGATTCCCGGCCAATACATTTTCCTCGTTCTCCAAAGAAGAAAATGATTACATCGTCCCATCCGGACGTTACTGTAACCCGTGACTTAGTAATCCCGAGATCTAAGTCTCATCGGTACTTATTCCTCTTTCATCCACTTGAAACCCTTGTCACCTGAGCATTTGTGCTACAGCAGTAGAGATCTCACCATCCACTCGGGAGGTTGTTGCTTGATTCGCGGCCAATGGTTTTCCCCATTCTATGTAGAAGAGGATGGCTATTATTGTAACAACCAGACATTTGTGTCTGTCTCTCTCTCTCACTCACTCATCTATCTATAGAGATTGGTACCTCTTTCTAATTCGTCCCATCCGGACGTTCCTGTTTCCCGTGCCTTAGTTATCCCGAGGTCTAAGTCTGATTGGTACTTATTCATCGTTCAACCATTTGAAACCCTTGTCACCTGACCATTGGTCCGACAGTGGTAGAGATCTCACCTTCCATTCGGGAGGTTGTTGCTTGATTCGCGGCCAATGGTTTTCCCCATTCTATGTAGAAGAGGATGGCTATTATTGTAACAACCAGACATTTGTGTCTGTCTCTCTCTCTCTTTCACTCACTCACTCATCTATCTATAATGATTGGTACTTCTTTCTACATCATCCCATCCGGACGTTCCTGTTTCCCGCGCCTTAGTAATCCCGAGGTCTTGGTCTGATTGGTACTTATTCCTCGTTCATCCACTTGATACCCTTGTCACCTGAGCATTGGTCCTACAGTGGTAGAGATCTCAGCTGCCACGCAGGAATTCATTGCTCGATTCGCGGCCAATGGTTTTCCCCGTTCTATATAGAACAGGATGGCAAATAATTGCAACAACCAGACATTTGTGTCTGTCTCTCTCTCTCACTCACTCATCTATCTAAAAAGATTGGTACCTCTTTCTACATCGTCCCATCCGGACGTTCCTGTTTCCCGTGCCTTAGTTATCCCGAGGTCTGGGTCTGATTGGTACTTTTTCCTCCTTCTGCATAGACGACGATGACTGCATCGTGACATCCAGAGGTTCGTCTGTGCCTCATTGGCTCGTGTTGGCTGCATCATTCATGTTTTATGGGTTAAAGTTCTGATTGGTACTTATTCCTCCTTCAGCCGGTTCAAACACTTGTCACCTGAGCATTGGTCCTACAGTGGTAGAGATCTCACCTGCCACTCGGAGGTGTCTGCTTGATTCGTGGCCAATTTTTTTCTCCGTTCTATATAGAAGAGGATGGGAATTATTGTAACAACCAGACATTTGTGTCTGTCTCTCTCTCTCTCTTTCACTCACTCACTCATCTATCTATAATGATTGGTACTTCTTTCTACATCATCCCATCCGGACGTTACTGTAACCTGTGACTTAGTAATCCCGAGATCTAAGTCTCATCGTTACTTATTCCTCTTTCATCCACTTGAAACCCTTGTCACCTGAGCATTTGTGCTACAGTGGTAGATATCTCACCTTCCACTCGGGAGGTTGTTGCTTGATTCGCGGCCAATGGTTTTCCCCATTCTATGTAGAAGAGGATGGCTATTATTGTAACAACCAGACATTTGTGTCTGTCTCTCTCTCTCACTCACTCATCTATCTATAAAGATTGGTACCTCTTTCTACATCGTCCCATCCGGACGTTCCTGTTTCCAGTGCCTTAGTTATCCCGAGGTCTGGGTATGATTGGAACTTATTCCTCTTTCATCCACTTGAAACCCTTGTCACCTGAGCATTGGTCCGCCAGTGGTAGCGATCTCACCGGCCACTCGGGAGGTTGTTGCTTGATTCGCGGACAATGGTTATCCCCGATCTATATAGAAGAGGATGGCTATTATTGTAACAACCAGACATTTGTGTCTGTCTCTCTCTCTCACTAACTCAGTCATCTATTTATAATGATTGGTACTTCTTTCTACTTCGTCCCATCTGGACGTTCCTGATACCCGCGCCTTAGTAATCCTGAGGTCTAAGTCTGATTGGTACTTATTCATCGTTCAACCATTTGAAACCCTTGTCACCTGACCACTGGTCCGACAGTGGTAGAGATCTCACCTTCCACTAGGGAGGTTTTGCTTGATTCGCGGCCAATGGTTTTCCCCATTCTATGTAGAAGAGGATGGCTATTATTGTAACAAACAGACATTTGTGTCTGTCTCTCTCTCTCTTTCACTCACTCACTCATCTATCTATAATGATTGTTACTTATTCCTTGTTCAACTACTCGAAACCCTTGTCACCTGAGCATTGGTCCTACAGACGTAGAGACCTCACCTGCCACTCGGGAGGCCTTTACTTGATTCGCGGCCAATGGTTTTCCTCGTTCTATATAGTAGAGGATGGCAAATAATTGCAACAACCAGACATTTGTGTCTGTCTCACTCACTCACTCATCTATCCTATTATCTATAATGATTAGTACTTCTTTCCCATTCAACCACTTAAGATTTTCATAACCTGAGCATTGGTTGTTCAGTGGTAGAATTCTCGCCTGCCACGCGGGAGGCCCGGGTTCGATTCCCGGCCAATGCATTTTCCTCGTTCTGCAAGAAGACAATGATTACATCGTCCCATACGGGCGTTACTGTAACCTGTGACTTAGTAATCCCGAGATCTAAGTCTCATCGGTACTTATTCCTCGTTCATCCACTTGAAACCCTTGTCACCTGAGCATTTGTGCTACAGTGGTAGATATCTCACCTTCCACTCGGGAGGTTGTTGCTTGATTCGCGGCCCATGGTTTTCCCCATTCTATTTAGAAGAGGATGGCTATTATTGTAACAACCAGACATTTGTGTCTGTCTCTCTCTCTCACTCACTCATCTATCTATAAAGATTGGTACCTCTTTCTACATCGTCCCATCCGGACGTTCCTGTTTCCAGTGCCTTAGTAATCCCGAGGTCTTGGTCTGATTGGTACTTATTCATCGTTCAACCATTTCAAACCCTTGTCACCTGACCATTGGTCCGACAGTGGTAGAGATCTCACCTGCCACTCGGGAGGTTGTTGCTTGATTCACGGCCAATGGTTATCCTCGATCTATATAGAAGAGGATGGCTATTATTGTAACAACCAGACATTTGTGTCTGTCTCTCTATCTCTCTCACTTACTCTGTCATCTATTTATAATGATTGGTACTTCTTTCTACTTCGTCCCATCTGGACGTTCCTGATACCCGCGCCTTTGTAATCCTGAGGTCTGGGTCTGATTGGTACTTTTTCCTCCTTCTGCATAGACGATGATGACTGCATCGTGCCATCCAGAGGTTCGTCTGTGCCTCATTGGCTCGTGTTGGCTGCATCATTCATGTTTTATGGGTTAAAGTTCTGATTGGTACTTATTCCTCCTTCACCCGGTTCAAACACCTATCACCTGAGAATTGGTCCTACAGTGGTAGAGATCTCACCTGCCACTCGGAGGTGTCTGCTTGATTCGTGGCCAATTTTTTTCTCCGTTCTATATAGAAGAGGATGGGAATTATTGTAACAACCAGACATTTGTGTCTGTCTCTCTCTCTCTCTTTCACTCACTCACTCATCTATCTATAATGATTGGTACTTCTTTCTACATCATCCCATCCGGACGTTCCTGTTTCCCGCGCCTTAGTAATCCCGAGGTCTTGGTCTGATTGGTACTTATTCATCGTTCAACCATTTCAAACCCTTGTCACCTGACCATTGGTCCGACAGTATTAGAGATCTCACCTGCCACTCGGGAGGTTGTTGCTTGATTCGCGGCCAATGGTTATCCTCGATCTATATAGAAGAAGATGGCTATTATTGTAACAACCAGACATTTGTGTCTGTCTCTCTCTCTCACTAACTCAGTCATCTATTTATAATGATTGGTACTTCTTTCTACTTCGTCCCATCTGGACGTTCCTGATACCCGCGCCTTAGTAATCCTGAGGTCTGGGTCTGATTGGTACGTTTTCCTCCTTCTGCATAGACGACGATGACTGCATCGTGCCATCCAGAGGTTCGTCTGTGCCTCATTGGCTCGTGTTGGCTGCATCATTCATGTTTTATGGGTTAAAGTTCTGATTGGTACTTATTCCTCCTTCAGCCGGTTCAAACACTTATCACCTGAGAATTGGTCCTACAGTGGTAGAGATCTCACCTGCCACTCGGGAGGTGTCTGCTTGATTCGCGGCCAATTTTTTTCTCCGTTCTATATAGAAGAGGTTAGCTATTATTGTAACAACCAGACAATTGTCTCTCTCTCTCTGTCACTCACTCACTCATCTATCTATAATGATTGTTACTTATTCCTTGTTCAACTACTCGAAACCCTTGTCACCTGAGCATTGGTCCTACAGACGTAGAGACCTCACCTGCCACTCGGGGGGCCTTTGCTTGATTCGCGGCCAATGGTTTTCCTCGTTCTATATAGTAGAGGATGGCAAATCATTGCAACAACCAGACATTTGTGTCTGTCTCTCTCTCTCTCTCACTTACTCTGTCATCTATTTATAATGATTGGTACTTCTTTCTACTTCGTCCCATCTGGACGTTCCTGATACCCGCGCCTTTGTAATCCTGAGGTCTGGGTCTGATTGGTACTTTTTCCTCCTTCTGCATAGACGATGATGACTGCATCGTGCCATCCAGAGGTTCGTCTATGCCTCATTGGCTCGTGTTGGCTGCATCATTCATGTTTTATGGGTTAAAGTTCTGATTGGTACTTATTCCTCCTTCAGCCGGTTCAAACACCTATCACCTGAGAATTGGTCCTACAGTGGTAGAGATCTCACCTGCCACTCGGAGATGTCTGCTTGATTCGTGGCCAATTTTTTTCTCCGTTCAATATAGAAGAGGATGGGAATTATTGTAACAACCAGACATTTGTGTCTGTCTCTCTCTCTCTCTTTCACTCACTCACACATCTATCTATAATGATTGGTACTTCTTTCTACATCATCCCATCCGGACGTTACTGTAACCTGTGACTTAGTAATCCCGAGATCTAAGTCTCATCGTTACTTATTCCTCGTTCATCCACTTGAAACCCTTGTCACCTGAGCATTTGTGCTACAGTGGTAGATATCTCACCTTCCACTCGGGAGGTTGTTGCTTGATTCGCGGCCAATGGTTTTCCCCATTCTATGTAGAAGAAAATGGCTATTATTGTAATAACCAGACATTTGTGTCTGTCTCTCTCTCTCACTCACTCATCTATCTATAAAGATTGGTACCTCTTTCTACATTGTCCCATCCGGACGTTCCTGTTTCCAGTGCCTTAGTTATCCCGAGGTCTGGGTATGATTGGAACTTATTCCTCTTTCATCCACTTGAAACCCTTGTCACCTGAGCATTGGTCCGCCAGTGGTAGCGATCTCACCGGCCACTCGGGAGGTTGTTGCTTGATTCGCGGACAATGGTTATCCCCGATCTATATAGAAGAGGATGGCTATTATTGTAACAACCAGACATTTGTGTCTGTCTCTCTCTCTCACTAACTCAGTCATCTATTTATAATGATTGGTACTTCTTTCTACTTCGTCCCATCTGGACGTTCCTGATACCCGCGCCTTAGTAATCCTGAGGTCTAAGTCTGATTGGTACTTATTCATCGTTCAACCATTTGAAACCCTTGTCACCTGACCATTGGTCCGACAGTGGTAGAGATCTCACCTTCCACTAGGGAGGTTGTTGCTTGATTCGCGGCCAATGGTTTTCCCCATTCTATGTAGAAGAGGATGGCTATTATTGTAACAACCAGACATTTGTGTCTGTCTCTCTCTCTCACTCACTCATCTATCTATAGAGATTGGTACCTCTTTCTACATCGTCCCATCCGGACGTTCCTGTTTCCCGTGCCTTAGTTATCCCGAGGTCTAAGTCTGATTGGTACTTATTCATCGTTCAACCATTTGAAACCCTTGTCACCTGACCATTGGTCCGACAGTGGTAGAGATCTCACCTTCCACTCGGGAGGTTGTTGCTTGATTCGCTGCCAATGGTTTTCCCCATTCTATGTAGAAGAGGATGGCTATTACTGTAACAACCAGACATTTGTGTCTGTCTCTCTCTCTCTTTCACTCACTCACTCATCTATCTATAATGATTGGTACTTCTTTCTACATCATCCCATCCGGACGTTCCTGTTTCCCGCGCCTTAGTAATCCCGAGGTCTTGGTCTGATTGGTACTTATTCCTCGTTCATCCACTTGATACCCTTGTCACCTGAGCATTGGTCCTACAGTGGTAGAGATCTCAGCTGCCACGCAGGAATTCATTGCTCGATTCGCGGCCAATGGTTTTCCCCGTTCTATATAGAACAGGATGGCAAATAATTGCAACAACCAGACATTTGTGTCTGTCTCTCTCTCTCACTCACTCATCTATCTATAAAGATTGGTACCTCTTTCTACATCGTCCCATCCGGACGTTCCTGTTTCCCGTGCCTTAGTTATCCCGAGGTCTGGGTCTGATTGGTACTTATTCCTCTTTCAACCATTTGAAACCCTTGTGACCTGAGCATTGGTCCTACAGTGGTAGAGATCTCACCTGCCACTCGGAGGTGTCTGCTTGATTCGTGGCCAATTTTTTTCTCCGTTCTATATAGAAGAGGATGGGAATTATTGTAACAACCAGACATTTGTGTCTGTCTCTCTCTCTCACTAACTCAGTCATCTATTTATAATGATTGGTACTTCTTTCTACTTCGTCCCATCTGGACGTTCCTGATACCCGCGCCTTAGTAATCCTGAGGTCTAAGTCTGATTGGTACTTATTCATCGTTCAACCATTTGAAACCCTTGTCACCTGACCATTGGTCCGACAGTGGTAGAGATCTCACCTTCCACTAGGGAGGTTGTTGCTTGATTCGCGGCCAATGGTTTTCCCCATTCTATGTAGAAGAGGATGGCTATTATTGTAACAACCAGACATTTGTGTCTGTCTCTCTCTCTCACTCACTCATCTATCTATAGAGATTGGTACCTCTTTCTACATCGTCCCATCCGGACGTTCCTGTTTCCCGTGCCTTAGTTATCCCGAGGTCTAAGTCTGATTGGTACTTATTCATCGTTCAACCATTTGAAACCCTTGTCACCTGACCATTGGTCCGACAGTGGTAGAGATCTCACCTTCCACTCGGGAGGTTGTTGCTTGATTCGCTGCCAATGGTTTTCCCCATTCTATGTAGAAGAGGATGGCTATTACTGTAACAACCAGACATTTGTGTCTGTCTCTCTCTCTCTTTCACTCACTCACTCATCTATCTATAATGATTGGTACTTCTTTCTACATCATCCCATCCGGACGTTCCTGTTTCCCGCGCCTTAGTAATCCCGAGGTCTTGGTCTGATTGGTACTTATTCCTCGTTCATCCACTTGATACCCTTGTCACCTGAGCATTGGTCCTACAGTGGTAGAGATCTCAGCTGCCACGCAGGAATTCATTGCTCGATTCGCGGCCAATGGTTTTCCCCGTTCTATATAGAACAGGATGGCAAATAATTGCAACAACCAGACATTTGTGTCTGTCTCTCTCTCTCACTCACTCATCTATCTATAAAGATTGGTACCTCTTTCTACATCGTCCCATCCGGACGTTCCTGTTTCCCGTGCCTTAGTTATCCCGAGGTCTGGGTCTGATTGGTACTTATTCCTCTTTCAACCATTTGAAACCCTTGTGACCTGACCATTGGTCCAACAGTGGTAGAGATCTCACCTTCCACTTGGGAGGTTGTTGCTTGATTCGCAGCCAATGGTTTTCCCAATTCTATGTAGAAGAGGATGGCTATTATTGTATCAACCAGACATTTGTGTCTTTCTGTCTCTCTCTCTCACTAACTCAGTCATCTATTTATAATGATTGGTACTTCTTTCTACTTCGTCCCATCTGGACGTTCCTGATACCCGCGTCTTAGTAATCCTGAGGTCTGGGTCTGATTGGTACTTTTTCCTCCTTCTGCATAGACGACGATGACTGCATCGTGCCATCCAGAGGTTCGTCTGTGCCTCATTGGCTCGTGTTGGCTGCATCATTCATGTTTTATGGGTTAAAGTTCTGATTGGTACTTATTCCTCCTTCAGCCGGTTCAAACACTTATCACCTGAGAATTGGTCCTACAGTGGTAGAGATCTCACCTGCCACTCGGGAGGTGTCTGCTTGACTCGCGGCCAATTTTTTTCTCCGTTCTATATAGAAGAGGTTGGCTATTATTGTAACAACCAGACATTTGTCTCTCTCTCTCTGTCACTCACTCACTCATCTATCTATAATGATTGTTACTTATTCCTTGTTCAACTACTCGAAACCCTTGTCACCTGAGCATTGGTCCTACAGACGTAGAGACCTCACCTGCCACTCGGGAGGCCTTTGCTTGATTCGCGGCCAATGGTTTTCCCCGTTCTATATAGTAGAGGATGGCAAATAATTGCAACAACCAGACATTTGTGTCTGTCTCACTCACTCACTCATCTATCCAATTATCTATAATGATTAGTACTTCTTTCCCATTCAACCACTTAAGATTTTCATAACCTGAGCATTGGTTGTTCAGTGATAGAGTTCTCGCCTGCCACGCGGGAGGCCTGGGTTCGATTCCCGGCCAATGCATTTTCCTCGTTCTGCAAAGAAGACAATGATTACATCGTCCCATCCGGACGTTATTGTAACCAGTGACTTAGTAATCCCGAGATCTAAGTCTCATCGGTACTTATTCCTCGTTCATCCACTTGAAACCCTTGTCACCTGAGCATTGGTCAAACAGTGGTAGAGATCTCACCTGCCACTCGGGAGGCCTTTGCTTGATTCGCGCCAATGGTTTTCCCCGTTCTATATAGTAGAGGATGGCAAATAATTGCAACAACCACACATTTGTGTCTGTCTCACTCACTCACTCATCTATCCAATTATCTTTAATGATTGGTACTTCTTTCCCATTCAACCACTTAATATTTTCATAACCTGAGCATTGGTTGTTCAGTGGAAGAATTCTCGCCTGCCACGCGGGAGGCCCGGGTTCGATTCCCGGCCAATGCATTTTCCTCGTTCTGCAAAGAAGACAATGATTACATCGTCCCATCCGGACGTTACTGTAACCCGTGACTTAGTAATCCCCAGATCTAAGTCTCATCGGTACTTATTCCTCGTTCATCCACTTGAAACCCTTGTCACCTGAGCATTGGTCCGACAGTGGTAGAGATCTCACCTGCCACTCGGGAGGTTGTTGCTTGATTCGCGGCCAATGGTTTTCCCCATTCTATGTAGAAGAGGATGGCTATTATTGTAACAACCAGACATTTGTGTCTGTCTCTCTCTCTCTTTCACTCACTCACTCATCTATCTATAATGATTGGTACTTCTTTCTACATCATCCCATCCGGACGTTCCTGTTTCCCGCGCCTTAGTAATCCCGAGGTCTTGGTCTGATTGGTACCTGTTCATCGCTCAACCATTTCAAACCCTTGTCACCTGACCATTGGTCCGACAGTAGTAGAGATCTCACCTGCCACACGGGAGGTTGTTGCTTGATTCGCGGCCAATGGTTATCCTCGATCTATATAGAAGAGGATGGCTATTATTGTAACAACCAGACATTTGTGTCTGTCTCTCTCTCTCACTAACTCAGTCATCTATTTATAATGATTGGTACTTCTTTCTACTTCGTCCCATCTGGACGTTCCTGATACCCGCGCCTTAGTAATCCCGAGGTCTAAGTCTGATTGGTACTTATTCATCGTTCAACCATTTGAAACCCTTGTCACCTGACCATTGGTCCGACAGTGGTAGAGATCTCACCTTCCACTAGGGAGGTTGTTGCTTGATTCGCGGCCCATGGTTTTCCCCATTCTATGTAGAAGAGGATGGCTATTATTGTAACAACCAGACATTTGTGTCTGTCTCTCTCTCTCACTTACTCATCTATCTATAGAGATTGGTACCTCTTTCTACATCGTCCCATCCGGACGTTCCTGTTTCCCGTGCCTTAGTTATCCCGAGGTCTAAGTCTGATTGGTACTTATTCATCGTTCAACCATTTGAAACCCTTGTCACCTGACCATTGGTCCGACAGTGGTAGAGATCTCACCTTCCATTCGGGAGGTTGTTGCTTGATTCGCGGCCAATGGTTTTCCCCATTCTATGTAGAAAAGGATGGCTATTATTGTAACAACCAGACATTTGTGTCTGTCTCTCTCTCTCTTTCACTCACTCACTCATCTATCTATAATGATTGGTACTTCTTTCTACATCGTCCCATCCGGACGTTCCTGTTTCCCGCGCCTTAGTAATCCCGAGGTCTTGGTCTGATTGGTACTTATTCCTCGTTCATCCACTTGATACCCTTGTCACCTGAGCATTGGTCCTACAGTGGTAGAGATCTCAGCTGCCACGCAGGAATTCATTGCTCGATTCGCGGCCCATGGTTTTCCCCATTCTATGTAGAAGAGGATGGCTATTATTGTAACAACCAGACATTTGTGTCTGTCTCTCTCTCTCTTTCACTCACTCACTCATCTATCTATAATGATTGTTACTTATTCCTTGTTCAACTACTCGAAACCCTTGTCACCTGAGCATTGGTCCTACAGACGTAGAGAACTCACCTGCCACTCGGGAGGCCTTTACTTGATTCGCGGTTAATGGTTTTCCTCGTTCTATATAGTAGAGGATGGCAAATAATTGCAACAACCAGACATTTGTGTCTGTCTCACTCAGTCACTCATCTATCCTATTATCTATAATGATTAGTACTTCTTTCCCATTCAACCACTTAAGATTTTCATAACCTGAGCATTGGTTGTTCAGTGGTAGAATTCTCTCCTGCCACGCGGGAGGCCCGGGTTCGATTCCCGGCCAATGCATTTTCCTCGTTCTGCAAGAAGACAATGATTACATCGTCCCATACGGGCGTTACTGTAACCTGTGACTTAGTAATCCCGAGATCTAAGTCTCATCGGTACTTATTCCTCGTTCATCCACTTGAAACCCTTGTCACCTGAGCATTGGTCCGACAGTGGTAGAGATCTCACCTGCCACTCGGGAGGTTGTTGCTTGATTCGCGGCCAATGGTTTTCCAAATTGTATGTAGAAGAGGATGGCTATTATTGTAACAACCAGACATTTGTGTCTGTCTCTCTCTCTCTTTCACTCACTCACTCATCTATCTATAATGATTGGTACTTCTTTCTACATCATCCCATCCGGACGTTCCTGTTTCCCGCGCCTTAGTAATCCCGAGGTCTTGGTCTGATTGGTACTTATTCATCGTTCAACCATTTCAAACCCTTGTCACCTGAGCATTTGTGCTACAGTGGTAGAGATCTCACCTGCCACTCGGGAGGTTGTTGCTTGATTCACGGCCAATGGTTATCCTCGATCTATATAGAAGAGGATGGTTAGTATTGTAACAACCAGACATTTGTGTCTTTCTGTCTCTCTCTCTCACTAACTCAGTCATCTATTTATAATGATTGGTACTTCTTTCTACTTCATCCCATCTGGACGTTCCTGATACCCGCGCCTTAGTAATCCTGAGGTCTGGGTCTGATTGGTACTTTTTCCTCCTTCTGCATAGACGACGATGACTGCATCGTGCCATCCAGAGGTTCGTCTGTGCCTCATTGGCTCGTGTTGGCTGCATCATTCATGTTTAATGGGTTAAAGTTCTGATTGGTACTTATTCCTCCTTCAGCCGGTTCAAACACTTATCACCTGAGAATTGGTCCTACAGTGGTAGAGATCTCACCTGCAACTCGGGAGGTGTCTGCTTGATTCGCGGACAATTTTTTTCTCCGTTCTATATAGAAGAGGTTAGCTATTATTGTAACAACCAGACATTTGTCTCTCTCTCTCTGTCACTCACTCACTCATCTATCTATAATGATTGTTACTTATTCCTTGTTCAACTACTCGAAACCCTTGTCACCTGAGCATTGGTCCTACAGACGTAGAGGCCTCACCTGCCACTCGGGAGGCCTTTGCTTGATTCGCGGCCAATGGTTTTCCTCGTTCTATATAGTAGAGGATGGCAAATCATTGCAACAACCAGACATTTGTGTCTGTCTCTCTCTCTCTCTCACTTACTCTGTCATCTATTTATAATGATTGGAACTTCTTTCTACTTCGTCCCATCTGGACGTTCCTGATACCCGCGCCTTTGTAATCCTGAGGTCTGGGTCTGATTGGAACTTTTTCCTCCTTCTGCATAAACGATGATGACTGCATCGTGCCATCCAGAGGTTCGTCTGTGCCTCATTGGCTCATGTTGGCTGAATCATTCATGTTTTATGGGTTAAAGTTCTGATTGGTACTTATTCCTCCTTCAGCCGGTTCAAACACCTATCACCTGAGAATTGGTCCTACAGTGGTAGAGATCTCACCTGCCACTAGGAGGTGTCTGCTTGATTCGTGGCCAATTTTTTTCTCCATTCTATATAGAAGAGGATGGGAATTATTGTAACAACCAGACATTTGTGTCTGTCTCTCTCTCTCTCTTTCACTCACTCACTCATCTATCTATAATGATTGGTACTTCTTTCTACATCATCCCATCCGGACGTTACTGTAACCTGTGACTTAGTAATCCCGAGATCTAAGTCTCATCGTTACTTATTCCTCGTTCATCCACTTGAAACCCTTGTCACCTGAGCATTTGTGCTACAGTGGTAGATATCTCACCTTCCACTCGGGAGGTTGTTGCTTGATTCGCGGCCCATGGTTTTCCCCATTCTATTTAGAAGAGGATGGCTATTATTGTAACAACCAGACATTTGTGTCTGTCTCTCTCTCTCACTCACTCATCTATCTATAAAGATTGGTACCTCTTTCTACATCGTCCCATCCGGACGTTCCTGTTTCCAGTGCCTTAGTTATCCCGAGGTCTGGGTATGATTGGAACTTATTCCTCTTTCATCCTCTTGAAACCCTTGTCACCTGAGCATTGGTCCGCCAGTGGTAGCGATCTCACCGGCCACTCGGGATGTTGTTGCTTGATTCGCGGACAATGGTTATCCCCGATCTATATAGAAGAGGATGGCTATTATTGTAACAACCAGACATTTGTGTCTGTCTCTCTCTCTCACTAACTCAGTCATCTATTTATAATGATTGGTACTTCTTTCTACTTCGTCCCATCTGGACGTTCCTGATACCCGCGCCTTAGTAATCCCGAGGTCTAAGTCTGATTGGTACTTATTCATCGTTCAACCATTTGAAACCCTTGTCACCTGACCATTGGTCCGACAGTGGTAGAGATCTCACCTTCCACTCGGGAGGTTGTTGCTTGATTCGCTGCCAATGGTTTTCCCCATTCTATGTAGAAGAGGATGGCTATTACTGTAACAACCAGACATTTGTGTCTGTCTCTCTCTCTCTTTCACTCACTCACTCATCTATCTATAAAGATTGGTACTTCTTTCTACATCATCCCATCCGGACGTTCCTGTTTCCCGCGCCTTAGTAATCCCGAGGTCATGGTCTGATTGGTACTTATTCCTCGTTCATCCACTTGATACCCTTGTCACCTGAGCATTGGTCCTACAGTGGTAGAGATCTCAGCTGCCACGCAGGAATTCATTGCTCGATTCGCGGCCAATGGTTTTCCCCGTTCTATATAGAACAGGATGGCAAATTATTGCAACAACCAGACATTTGTGTCTGTCTCTCTCTCTCACTCACTCATCTATCTAAAAAGATTGGTACCTCTTTCTACATCGTCCCATCCGGACGTTCCTGTTTCCCGTGCCTTAGTTATCCCGAGGTCTGGGTCTGATTGGTACTTTTTCCTCCTTCTGCATAGACGACGATGACTGCATCGTGCCATCCAGAGGTTCGTCTGTGCCTCATTGGCTCGTGTTGGCTGCATCATTCATGTTTTATGGGTTAAAGTTCTGATTGGTACTTATTCCTCCTTCAGCCGGTTCAAACACTTGTCACCTGAGCATTGGTCCTACATTGGTAGAGATCTCACCTGCCACTCGGGAGGTGTCTGCTTGATTCGCGGCCAATGGTTTTCCCCGTTCTATATAGTAGAGGATGGCAAATAATTGCAACAACCAGACATTTGTGTCTGTCTCACTCACTCACTCATCTATCCTATAATCTATAATGATTAGTACTTCTTTCCCATTCAACCACTTAAAATTTTCATAACCTTAGCATTGGTTGTTCAGTGGTAGAATTCTCGCCTGCCACGCGGGAGGCCCGGGTTCGATTCCCGGCCAATGCATTTTCCTCGTTCTGCAAAGAAGACAATGATTACATCGTCCCATACGGGCGTTACTGTAACCCTGACTTAGTAATCCCGAGATCTAAGTCTCATCGGTACTTATTCCTCGTTCATCCACTTGAAACCCTTGTCACCTGAGCATTGGTCCGACAGTGGTAGAGATCTCACCTGCCACTCGGGAGGTTGTTGCTTCATTCGCGGCCAATGGTTTTCCCCATTCTATGTAGAAGAGGATGGCTATTATTGTAACAACCAGACATTTGTGTCTGTCTCTCTCTCTCTTTCACTCACTCACTCATCAATCTATAATGATTGGTACTTCTTTCTACATTCTCCCATCCGGACGTTCCTGTTTCCTGCGCCTTAGTAATCCCGAGGTCATGGTCTGATTGGTACTTATTCATCGTTCAACCATTTCAAACCCTTGTCCCCTGACCATTGGTCCAACAGTGGTAGAGATCTCACCTTCCACTCGGGAGGTTGTTGCTTGATTCGCGGCCAATGGTTTTCCCCATTCTATGTAGAAGAGGATGGCTATTATTGTAACAACCAGACATTTGTGTCTGTCTCTCTCTCTCTCTCACTCACTCATCTATCTGTAAAGATTGGTACCTCTTTCTACATCGTCCCATCCAGACGTTCCTGTTTCCCGTGCCCTAGTTATCCCGAGGTCTGGGTATGATTGGAACTTATTCCTCGTTCATCCACTTGAAACCCTTGTCACCTGAGCATTTGTGCTACAGTGGTAGATATCTCACCTTCCACTCGGGAGGTTGTTGCTTGATTCGCGGCCAATGGTTATCCCCGATCTATATAGAAGAGGATGGCTATTATTGTAACAACCACACATTTGTGTATGTCTCTCTCTCTCACTCACTCATCTATCTATAAAGATTGGTACCTCTTTCTACATCGTCCCATCCGGACGTTCCTGTTTCCCGCGCCTTAGTAATCCCGAGGTCTTGGTCTGATTGGTACTTATTCATCGTTCAACCATTTGAAACCCTTGTGACCTGAGCATTGGTCCTACAGTGGTAGAGATCTCACCTGCCACTCGGAGGTGTCTGCTTGATTCGTGGCCAATTTTTTTCTCCGTTCTATATAGAAGAGGATGGGAATTATTGTAACAACCAGACATTTGTGTCTGTCTCTCTCTCTCTTTCACTCACTCACTCATCTATATATAATGATTGGTACTTCTTTCTACATCATCCCATCCGGACGTTCCTGTTTCCCGCGCCTTAGTAATCCCGAGGTCTTGGTCTGATTGGTACTTATTCATCGTTCAACCATTTGAAACCCTTGTCACCTGACCATTGGTCCATCAGTGGTAGAGATCTCACCTTCCACTTGGGAGGTTGTTGCTTGATTCGCAGCCAATGGTTTTCCCAATTCTATGTAGAAGAGGATGGCTATTATTGTAACAACCAGACATTTGTGTCTTTCTGTCTCTCTCTCTCACTAACTCAGTCATCTATTTATAATGATTGGTCCTTCTTTCTACTTCGTCCCATCTGGACGTTCCTGATACCCACACCTTAGTAATCCTGAGGTCTGGGTCTGATTGGTACTTTTTCCTCCATCTGCATAGACGACGATGACTGCATCGTGCCATCCAGAGGTTCGTCTGTGCCTCATTGGCTCGTGTTGGCTGCATCATTCATGTTTTATGGGTTAAAGTTCTGATTGGTACTTATTCCTCCTTCAGCCGGTTCAAACACTTATCACCTGAGAATTGGTCCTACAGTGGTAGAGATCTCACCTGCCACTCGGGAGGTGTCTGCTTGATTCGCGGCCAATTATTTTCTCCGTTCTATATAGAAGAGGTTAGCTATTATTGTAACAACCGGACATTTGTCTCTCTCTCTCTGTCACTCACTCACTCATCTATCTATAATGATTGTTACTTATTCCTCGTTCAACTACTCGAAACCCTTGTCACCTGAGCATTGGTCCTACAGACGTAGAGACCTCACCTGCCACTCGGGAGGCCTTTGCTTGATTCGCGGCCAATGGTTTTCCCCGTTCTATATAGTAGAGGATGGCAAATCATTGCAACAACCAGACATTTGTGTCTGTCTCACTCACTCACTCATCTATCCTATTATCTATAATGATTAGTACTTCTATCCCATTCAACCACTTAAGATTTTCATAACCTGAGCATTGGTTGTTCAGTGGTAGAGTTCTCGCCTGTCACGCGGGAGGCCCGGGTTCGATTCGCGGCCAATGCATTTTCCTCGTTCTGCAAAGAAGACAAGATTACATCGTCCCATCCGGACGTTACTGTAACCCGTGACTTAGTATTCCCGAGATCTAAGTCTCATCGGTACTTATTCCTCGTTCATCCACTTGAAACCCTTGTCACCTGAGCATTTGTGCTACAGTGGTAGAGATCTCACCTGCCACTCGGGAGGTTGTTGCTTGATTCGCAGCCAATGGTTTTCCCCATGCTATGTAGAAGAGGATGGCTATTATTGTAACAACCAGACATTTGTGTCTGTCTCTCTCTCTCTTTCACTCACTCATCTATCTATAATGATTGGTACTTCTTTCTACATCATCCCATCCGGACGTTCCTGTTTCCCGCGCCTTAGTAATCCTGAGGTCTGGGTCTGATTGGTACTTTTTCCTCCTTCTGCATAGACGACGATGACTGCATCGTGCCATCCAGAGGTTCGTCTGTGCCTCATTGGCTCGTGTTAGCTGCATCATTCATGTTTTATGGGTTAAATTTCTCATTGGTAATTATTCCTCGTTCATCCACTTGAAACCCTTATCACCTGAGCATTGGTCGGACAGAGGTAGAGATCTCACCTGCCACTCGGGAGGTTGTTGCTTGATTCGCGGCCAATGGTTTTCCCCATTCTATGTAGAAGAGGATGGCTATTATTGTAACAACCAGACATTTGTGCCTTTCTCTCTCTCTCTCACTAACTCAGTCATCTATTAATAATGATTGGTACTTCTTTCTACATCATCCCATCCGGACGTTCCTGTTTCCCGCGCCTTTGTAATCCCGAGGTCTTGGTCTGATTGGTACTTATTCATCTTTCAACCATTTCAAACCCTTGTCATCTGAGCATTGGTCCTACAGACGTAGAGACCTCACCTGCAACTCGGGAGGCCTTTGCTTGATTCGCGGCTAATGGTTTTCCCCGTTCTATATAGAACAGGATGGCAAATAATTGCAACAACCAGACATTTGTGTCTTTCTGTCTCTCTCTCTCACTAACTCAGTCATCTATTTATAATGATTGGTACTTCTTTCTACTTCGTCCCATCTGGACGTTCCTGATACCCGCGCCTTAGTAATCCTGAGGTCTGGGTCTGATTGGTACTTTTTCCTCCTTCTGCATAGACGACGATGACTGCATCGTGCCATCCAGAGGTTCGTCTGTGCCTCATTGGCTCGTGTTGGCTGCATCATTCATGTTTTATGGGTTAAAGTTCTGATTGGTACTTATTCCTCCTTCAGCCGGTTCAAACACTTATCACCTGAGAATTGGTCCTACAGTGGTTGAGATCTCACCTGCCACTCGGGAGGTGTCTGCTTGATTCGCGGCCAATTTTTTTCTCCGTTCTATATAGAAGAGGTTAGCTATTATTGTTACAACCAGACATTTGTCTCTCTCTCTCTGTCACTCACTCACTCATCTATCTATAATGATTGGTACTTCTTTCTACATCATCCCATCCGGACGTTCCTGTTTCCCGCGCCTTAGTAATCCCGAGGTCTTGGTCTGATTGGTACTTATTCATCGTTCAACCATTTCAAACCCTTGTCACCTGACCATTGGTCCGACAGTATTAGAAATCTCACCTGCCACTCGGGAGGTTGTTGCTTGATTCGCGGCCAATGGTTATCCTCGATCTATATAGAAGAGGATGGCTATTATTGTAACAACCAGACATTTGTGTCTGTCTCTCTCTCTCTTTCACTCACTCATCTATCTATAATGATTGTTACTTATTCCTTGTTCAACCACTCGAAACCCTTGTCACCTGAGCATTGGTCCTACAGACGTAGAGACCTCACCTGCTACTCGGGAGGCCTTTGCTTGATTCGCGGCCAATGGTTTTCCCCGTTCTATATAGTAGAGGATGGCAAATAATTGCAACAACCAGACATTTGTGTCTGTCTCACTCACTCACTCATCTATCCAATTATCTTTAATGATTGGTACTTCTTTCACATTCAACCACTTTAGATTTTCATAACCTGAGCATTGGTTGTTCAGTTGTAGAATTCTCGCCTGCCACGCGGGAGACCCGGGTTCGATTCCCGGCCAATGCATTTTCCTCATTCTGCAAAGAAGACAATGATTACATCGTCCCATCCGGACGATACTGTAACCCGTGACTTAGTAATCCCGAGATCTAAGTCTCATCGGTACTTATTCCTCTTTCATCCACTTGAAACCCTTGTCACCTGAGCATTTGTGCTACAGTGGTAGAGATCTCACCATCCACTCGGGAGGTTGTTGCTTGATTCGCGGCCAATGGTTATCCTCGATCTATACAGAAGAGGATGGCTATTATTGTAACAACCAGACATTTGTGTCTGTCTCTCTCTCTCTCTCACTCACTCATCTATCTGTAAAGATTGGTACCTCTTTCTACATCGTCCCATCCAGACGTTCCTGTTTCCCGTGCCCTAGTTATCCCGAGGTCTGGGTATGATTGGAACTTATTCCTCTTTCAACCATTTGAAACCCATGTCACCTGAGCATTGGTCCCACAGTGGTAGAGATCTCAGCTGCCACTCGGGAATTCATTGCTTGATTCGCGGCCAATGGTTTTCCCCGTTCTATATAGAACAGGATGGCAAATAATTGCAACAACCAGACATTTGTGTCTGTCTCTCTCTCTCACTCACTCATCTATCTATAAAGATTGGTACCTCTTTCTACATCATCCCATACGTACGTTCCTGTTTCCCGCGCCTTAGTAATCCCGAGGTCTTGGTCTGATTGGTACTTATTCATCGTTCAACCATTTCAAACCCTTGTCACCTGACCATTGGTCCGACAGTGGTAGAGATCTCACCTTCCACTAGGGAGGTTGTTGCTTGATTCGCGGCCAATGGTTTTCCCCATTCTATGTAGAAGAGGATGGCTATTATTGTAACAACCAGACATTTGTGTCTGTCCCTCTCTCTCACTCACTCATCTATCTATAGAGATTGGTACCTCTTTCTACATCGTCCCATCCGGACGTTCCTGTTTCCAGTGCCTTAGTTATCCCGAGGTCTAAGTCTGATTGGTACTTATTCATCGTTCAACCATTTGAAACCCTTGTCACCTGACCATTGGTCCGACAGTGGTAGAGATCTCACCTTCCACTAGGGAGGTTGTTGCTTGATTCGCGGCCAATGGTTTTCCCCATTCTATGTAGAAGAGGATGGCTATTAGTGTAACAACCAGACATTTGTGTCTGTCTCTCTCTCTCACTCACTCATCTATCTATAGAGATTGGTACCTCTTTCTACATCGTCCCATCCGGACGTTCCTGTTTCCCGTGCCTTAGTTATCCCGAGGTCTAAGTCTGATTGGTACTTATTCATCGTTCAACCATTTGAAACCCTTGTCACCTGAGCATTGGTCCTACAGTGGTAGAGATCTCAGCTGCCACGCAGGAATTCATTGCTCGATTCGCGGCCAATGGTTTTCCCCGTTCTATATAGAACAGGATGGCAAATAATTGCAACAACCAGACATTTGTGTCTGTCTCTCTCTCTCACTCACTCATCTATCTGTAAAGATTGGTACCTCTTTCTACATCGTCTCATCCGGACGTTCCTGTTTCCCGTGCCTTAGTTATCCCGAGGTCTGGGTCTGATTGGTACTGTTTCCTCCTTCTGCATAGACGACGATGACTGCATCGTGCCATCCAGAGGTTCGTCTGTGCCTCATTGGCTCGTGTTGGCTGCATCATTCATGTTTTATGGGTTAAAGTTCTGATTGGTACTTATTCCTCCTTCAGCCGGTTCAAACACTTGTCACCTGAGCATTGGTCCTACAGTGGTAGAGATCTCACCTGCCACTCGGGAGGTGTCTGCTTGATTCGCGGCCAATGGTTTTCCCCGTTCTATATAGAAGAGGATGGCTATGATTGTAACAACCAGACATTTGTGTCTGTCTCTCTCTCTCACTAACTCAGTCATCTATTTATAATGATTGGTACTTCTTTCTACTTCGTCCCATCTGGACGTTCCTGATACCCGCGCCTTAGTCATCCTGAGGTCTAAGTCTGATTGGTACTTATTCATCGTTCAACCATTTGAAACCCTTGTCACCTGACCATTGGTCCGACAGTGGTAGAGATCTCACCTTCCACTAGGGAGGTTGTTGCTTGATTCGCGGCCAATGGTTTTCCCCATTCTATGTAGAAGAGGATGGCTATTACTGTAACAACCAGACATTTGTGTCTGTCCCTCTCTCTCACTCACTCATCTATCTATAGAGATTGGTACCTCTTTCTACATCGTCCCATCCGGACGTTCCTGTTTCCCGTGCCTTAGTTATCCCGAGGTCTAAGTCTGATTGGTACTTATTCATCGTTCAACCATTTGAAACCCTTGTCACCTGACCATTGGTCCGACAATGGTAGAGATCTCACCTTCCACTCGGGAGGTTGTTGCTTGATTCGCGGCCAATGGTTTTCCCCATTCTATGTAGAAGAGGATGGCTATTATTGTAACAACCAGACATTTGTGTCTGTCTCTCTCTCTCTTTCACTCACTCACTCATCTATCTATAATGATTGGTACTTCTTTCTACATCATCCCATCCGGACGTTCCTGTTTCCCGCGCCTTAGTAATCCCGAGGTCCAAGTCTGATTGGTACTTATTCCTCGTTCATCCACTTGATACCCTTGTCACCTGAGCATTGGTCCTACAGTGGTTGAGATCTCAGCTGCCACGCAGGAATTCATTGCTCGATTCGCGGCCAATGGTTTTCCCCGTTCTATATTGAACAGGATGGCAAATTATTGCAACAACCAGACATTTGTGTCTATCTCTCTCTCTCACTCACTCATCTATCTATAAAGATTGGTACCTCTTTCTACATCGTCCCATCCGGACGTTCCTGTTTCCCGTGCCTTAGTTATCCCGAGGTCTGGGTCTGATTGGTACTGTTTCCTCCTTCTGCATAGACGACGATGACTGCATCGTGCCATCCAGAGGTTCGTCTGTGCCTCATTGGCTCGTGTTGGCTGCATCATTCATGTTTTATGGGTTAAAGTTCTGATTGGTACTTATTCCTCCTTCAGCCGGTTCAAACACTTGTCACCTGAGCATTGGTCCTACAGTGGTAGAGATCTCACCTGCCACTCGGGAGGTGTCTGCTTGATTCGCGGCCAATGGTTTTCCCCGTTCTATATAGAAGAGGATGGCTATTATTGTAACAACCAGACATTTGTGTCTGTCTCTCTCTCTCACTAACTCAGTCATCTATTTATAATGATTGGTACTTCTTTCTACTTCGTCCCATCTGGACGATCCTGATACCCGCGCCTTAGTCATCCTGAGGTCTAAGTCTGATTGGTACTTATTCATCGTTCAACCATTTGAAACCCTTGTCACCTGACCATTGGTCCGACAGTGGTAGAGATCTCGACTTCCACTAGGGAGGTTGTTGCTTGATTCGCGGCCAATGGTTTTCCCCATTCTATGTAGAAGAGGATGGCTATGATTGTAACAACCAGACATTTGTGTCTGTCTCTCTCTCTCACTCACTCATCTATCTATAGAGATTGGTACCTCTTTCTACATCGTCCCATCCGGACGTTCCTGTTTCCCGTGCCTTAGTTATCCCGAGGTCTAAGTCTGATTGGTACTTATTCATCGTTCAACCATTTGAAACCCTTGTCACCTGACCATTGGTCCGACAGTGGTAGAGATCTCACCTTCCACTCGGGAGGTTGTTGCTTGATTCGCGGCCAATGGTTTTCCCCATTCTATGTAGAAGAGGATGGCTATTATTGTAACAACCAGACATTTGAGTCTGTCTCTCTCTCTCTTTCACTCACTCACTCATCTATCTATAATGATTGGTACTTCTTTCTACATCATCCCATCCGGACGTTCCTGTTTCCCGCGCCTTAGTAATCCCGAGGTCCAAGTCTGATTGGTACTTATTCCTCGTTCATCCACTTGATACCCTTGTCACCTGAGCATTGGTCCTACAGTGGTAGAGATCTCAGCTGCCACGCAGGAATTCATTGCTCGATTCGCGGCCAATGGTTTTCCCCGTTCTATATAGAACAGGATGGCAAATAATTGCAACAACCAGACATTTGTGTCTGTCTCTCTCTCTCACTCACTCATCTATCTATAAAGATTGGTACCTCTTTCTACATCGTCCCATCCGGACGTTCCTGTTTCCCGTGCCTTAGTTATCCCGAGGTCTGGGTCTGATTGGTACTGTTTCCTCCTTCTGCATAGACGACGATGACTGCATCGTGCCATCCAGAGGTTCGTCTGTGCCTCATTGGCTCGTGTTGGCTGCATCATTCATGTTTTATGGGTTAAAGTTCTGATTGGTACTTGTTCCTCCTTCAGCCGGTTCAAACACTTGTCACCTGAGCATTGGTCCTACAGTGGTAGAGATCTCACCTGCCACTCGGGAGGTGTCTGCTTGATTCGCGGCCAATGGTTTTCCCCGTTCTATATAGTAGAGGATGGCAAATAATTGCAACAACCAGACATTTGTGTCTGTCTCACTCACTCACTCATCTATCCAATTATCTTTAATGATTAGTACTTCTTTCCCATTCAACCACTTAAGATTTTCATAACCTGAGCATTGGTTGTTCAGTGGTAGAATTCTCGCCTGCCACGCGGGAGGCCCGGGTTCGATTCCCGGCCAATGCATTTTCCTCGTTCTGCAAAGAAGACAATGATTACATCGTCCCATCCGGACGTTACTGTAACCCGTGTCTTAGTAATCCCGAGATCTAAGTCTCATCGGTACTTATTCCTCTTTCATCCACTTGAAACCCTTGTCACCTGAGCATTTGTGCTACAGTGATAGAGATCTCACCATCCACTCGGGAGGTTGTTGCTTGATTCGCGGCCAATGGTTATCCTCGATCTATATAGAAGAGGATGGCTATTATTGTAACAACCAGACATTTGTGTCTGTCTCTCTCTCTCTTTCACTCACTCACTCATCTATCTATAATGATTGGTACTTCTTTCTACATCATCCCATCCGGACGTTCCTTTTTCCCGTGCCTTAGTAATCCCGAGGTCTTGGTCTGATTGGTACTAATTCATCGTTCAAGCATTTCAAACCCTTGTCACCTGACCATTGGTCCGACAGTGGTAGAGATCTCACCTGCCACTCGGGAGGTTGTTGCTTGATTCGCAGCCAATGGTTATCCTCGATCTATATAGAAGAGGATGGCTATTATTGTAACAACCAGACATTTGTGTCTGTCTCTCTCTCTCACTAACTCAGTCATCTATTTATAATGATTGGTACTTCTTTCTACGTCGTCCCATCTGGACGTTCCTGATACCCGCGACTTTGTAATCCTGAGGTCTGGGTCTGATTGGTACGTTTTCCTCCTTCTGCATAGACGACGATGACTTCATCGTGCCATCCAGAGGTTCGTCTGTGCCTCATTGGCTCGTGTTGGCTGCATCATTCATGTTTTATGGGTTAAAGTTCTGATTGGTACTTATTCCTCCTTCAGCCGGTTCAAACACTTATCACCTGAGAATTGGTCCTACAGTGGTAGAGATCTCACCTGCCACTCGGGAGGTGTCTGCTTGATTCGCGGCCAATTTTTTTCTCCGTTCTATATAGAAGAGGTTAGCTATTATTGTAACAACCAGACAATTGTCTCTCTCTCTCTGTCACTCACTCACTCATCTATCTATAATGATTGTTACTTATTCCTTGTTCAACTACTCGAAACCCTTGTCACCTGAGCATTGGTCCTACAGACGTAGAGACCTCACCTGCCACTCGGGAGGTCTTTGCTTGATTCGCGGCCAATGGTTTTCCTCGTTCTATATAGTAGAGGATGGCAAATCATTGCAACAACCAGACATTTGTGTCTGTCTCTCTCTCTCTCTCACTTACTCTGTCATCTATTTATAATGATTGGTACTTCTTTCTACTTCGTCCCATCTGGACGTTCCTGATACCCGCGCCTTTGTAATCCTGAGGTCTGGGTCTGATTGGTACTTTTTCCTCTTTCTGCATAGACGATGATGACTGCATCGTGCCATCCAGAGGTTCGTCTGTGCCTCATTGGCTCGTGTTGGCTGCATCATTCATGTTTTATGGGTTAAAGTTCTGATTGGTACTTATTCCTCCTTCAGCCGGTTCAAACACCTATCACCTGAGAATTGGTCCTACAGTGGTAGAGATCTCACCTGCCACTCGGAGGTGTCTGCTTGATTCGTGGCCAATTTTTTTCTCCGTTCTATATAGAAGAGGATGGGAATTATTGTAACAACCAGACATTTGTGTCTGTCTCTCTCTCTCTCTTTCACTCACTCACTCATCTATCTATAATGATTGGTACTTCTTTCTACATCATCCCATCCGGACGTTACTGTAACCTGTGACTTAGTAATCCCGAGATCTAAGTCTCATCGTTACTTATTCCTCGTTCATCCACTTGAAACCCTTGTCACCTGAGCATTTGTGCTACAGTGGTAGATATCTCACCTTCCACTCGGGAGGTTGTTGCTTGATTCGCGGCCAATGGTTTTCCCCATTCTATGTAGAAGAGGATGGCTATTATTGTAATAACCAGACATTTGTGTCTGTCTCTCTCTCTCACTCACTCATCTATCTATAAAGATTGGTACCTCTTTCTACATTGTCCCATCCGGACGTTCCTGTTTCCAGTGCCATAGTTATCCCGAGGTCTGGGTATGATTGGAACTTATTCCTCTTTCATCCACTTGAAACCCTTGTCACCTGAGCATTGGTCCGCCAGTGGTAGCGATCTCACCGGCCACTCGGGAGGTTGTTGCTTGATTCGCGGACAATGGTTATCCCCGATCTATATAGAAGAGGATGGCTATTATTGTAACAACCAGACATTTGTGTCTGTCTCTCTCTCTCACTAACTCAGTCATCTATTTATAATGATTGGTACTTCTTTCTACTTCGTCCCATCTGGACGTTCCTGATACCCGCGCCTTAGTAATCCTGAGGTCTAAGTCTGATTGGTACTTATTCATCGTTCAACCATTTGAAACCCTTGTCACCTGACCATTGGTCCGACAGTGGTAGAGATCTCACCTTCCACTAGGGAGGTTGTTGCTTGATTCGCGGCCAATGGTTTTCCCCATTCTATGTAGAAGAGGATGGCTATTATTGTAACAACCAGACATTTGTGTCTGTCTCTCTCTCTCACTCACTCATCTATCTATAGAGATTGGTACCTCTTTCTACATCGTCCCATCCGGACGTTCCTGTTTCCCGTGCCTTAGTTATCCCGAGGTCTAAGTCTGATTGGTACTTATTCATCGTTCAACCATTTGAAACCCTTGTCACCTGACCATTGGTCCGACAGTGGTAGAGATCTCACCTTCCACTCGGGAGGTTGTTGCTTGATTCGCTGCCAATGGTTTTCCCCATTCTATGTAGAAGAGGATGGCTATTACTGTAACAACCAGACATTTGTGTCTGTCTCTCTCTCTCTTTCACTCACTCACTCATCTATCTATAATGATTGGTACTTCTTTCTACATCATCCCATCCGGACGTTCCTGTTTCCCGCGCCTTAGTAATCCCGAGGTCTTGGTCTGATTGGTACTTATTCCTCGTTCATCCACTTGATACCCTTGTCACCTGAGCATTGGTCCTACAGTGGTAGAGATCTCAGCTGCCACGCAGGAATTCATTGCTCGATTCGCGGCCAATGGTTTTCCCCGTTCTATATAGAACAGGATGGCAAATAATTGCAACAACCAGACATTTGTGTCTGTCTCTCTCTCTCACTCACTCATCTATCTATAAAGATTGGTACCTCTTTCTACATCGTCCCATCCGGACGTTCCTGTTTCCCGTGCCTTAGTTATCCCGAGGTCTGGGTCTGATTGGTACTTTTTCCTCCTTCTGCATAGACGACGATGACTGCATCGTGCCATCCAGAGGTTCGTCTGTGCCTCATTGGCTCGTGTTGGCTGCATCATTCATGTTTTATGGGTTAAAGTTCTGATTGGTACTTATTCCTCCTTCAGCCGGTTCAAACACTTGTCACCTGAGCATTGGTCCTACATTGGTAGAGATCTCACCTGCCACTCGGGAGGTGTCTGCTTGATTCGCGGCCAATGGTTTTCCCCGTTCTATATAGTAGAGGATGGCAAATAATTGCAACAACCAGACATTTGTGTCTGTCTCACTCACTCACTCATCTATCCAATTATCTTTAAAGATTAGTACTTCTTTCCCATTCAACCACTTAAGATTTTCATAACCTTAGCATTGGTTGTTCAGTGGTAGAATTCTCGCCTGCCACGCGGGAGGCCCGGGTTCGATTCCCGGCCAATGCATTTTCCTCGTTCTGCAAAGAAGACAATGATTACATCGTCCCATACGGGCGTTACTGTAACCCTGACTTAGTAATCCCGAGATCTAAGTCTCATCGGTTCTTATTCCTCGTTCATCCACTTGAAACCCTTGTCACCTGAGCATTGGTCCGACAGTGGTAGAGATCTCACCTGCCACACGGGAGGTTGTTGCTTCATTCGCGGCCAATGGTTTTCCCCATTCTATGTAGAAGAGGATGGCTATTATTGTAACAACCAGACATTTGTGTCTGTCTCTCTCTCTCTTTCAATCACTCACTCATCAATCTATAATGATTGGTACTTCTTTCTACATCATCCCATCCGGACGTTCCTGTTTCCTGCGCCTTAGTAATCCCGAGGTCATGGTCTGATTGGTACTTATTCATCGTTCAACCATTTCAAACCCTTGTCCCCTGACCATTGGTCCAACAGTGGTAGAGATCTCACCATCCACTCGGGAGGTTGTTGCTTGATTCGCGGCCAATGGTTTTCCCCATTCTATGTAGAAGAGGATGGCTATTATTGTAACAACCAGACATTTGTGTCTGTCTCTCTCTCTCTCTCACTCACTCATCTATCTGTAAAGATTGGTACCTCTTTCTACATCGTCCCATCCAGACGTTCCTGTTTCCCGTGCCCTAGTTATCCCGAGGTCTGGGTATGATTGGAACTTATTCCTCGTTCATCCACTTGAAACCCTTGTCACCTGAGCATTTGTGCTACAGTGGTAGATATCTCACCTTCCACTCGGGAGGTTGTTGCTTGATTCGCGGCCAATGGTTATCCCCGATCTATATAGAAGAGGATGGCTATTATTGTAACAACCACACATTTGTGTCTGTCTCTCTCTCTCACTCACTCATCTATCTATAAAGATTGGTACCTCTTTCTACATCGTCCCATCCGGACGTTCCTGTTTCCCGCGCCTTAGTAATCCCGAGGTCTTGGTCTGATTGGTACTTATTCCTCGTTCATCCACTTGATACCCTTGTCACCTGAGCATTGGTCCTACAGTGGTAGAGATCTCAGCTGCCACGCAGGAATTCATTGCTCGATTCGCGGCCAATGGTTTTCCCCGTTCTATATAGAACAGGATGGCAAATAATTGCAACAACCAGACATTTGTGTCTGTCTCTCTCTCTCACTCACTCATCTATCTATAAAGATTGGTACCTCTTTCTACATCGTCCCATCCGGACGTTCCTGTTTCCCGTGCCTTAGTTATCCCGAGGTCTGGGTCTGATTGGTACTTTTTCCTCCTTCTGCATAGACGATGATGACTGCATCGTGCCATCCAGAGGTTCGTCTGTGCCTCATTGGCTCGTGTTGGCTGCATCATTCATGTTTTATGGGTTAAAGTTCTGATTGGTACTTATTCCTCCTTCAGCCGGTTCAAACATTTGTCACCTGAGCATTGGTCCTACATTGGTAGAGATCTCACCTGCCACTCGGGAGGTGTCTGCTTGATTCGCGGCCAATGGTTTTCCCCGTTCTATATAGTAGAGGATGGCAAATAATTGCAACAACCAGACATTTGTGTCTGTCTCACTCACTCACTCATCTATCCAATTATCTTTAAAGATTAGTACTTCTTTCCCATTCAACCACTTAAGATTTTCATAACCTTAGCATTGGTTGTTCAGTGGTAGAATTCTCGCCTGCCACGCGGGAGGCCCGGGTTCGATTCCCGGCCAATGCATTTTCCTCGTTCTGCAAAGAAGACAATGAATAAATCGTCCCATACGGGCGTTACTGTAACCCTGACTTAGTAATCCCGAGATCTAAGTTTCATCGGTACGTATTCCTCATTCATCCACTTGAAACCCTTGTCACCTGAGCATTGGTCCGCCAGTGGTAGCGATCTCACCGGCCACTCGGGAGGTTGTTGCTTGATTCGCGGACAATGGTTATCCCCGATCTATATAGAAGAGGATGGCTATTATTGTAACAACCAGACATTTGTGTCTGTCTCTCTCTCTCACTAACTCAGTCATCTATTTATAATGATTGGTACTTCTTTCTACTTCGTCCCATCTGGACGTTCCTGATACCCGCACCTTAGTAATCCTGAGGTCTAAGTCTGATTGGTACTTATTCATCGTTCAACCATTTGAAACCCTTGTCACCTGACCATTGGTCCGACAGTGGTAGAGATCTCACCTTCCACTAGGGAGGTTTTGCTTGATTCGCGGCCAATGGTTTTCCCCATTCTATGTAGAAGAGGATGGCTATTATTGTAACAACCAGACATTTGTGTCTGTCTCTCTCTCTCTTTCACTCACTCACTCATCTATCTATAATGATTGTTACTTATTCCTTGTTCAACTACTCGAAACCCTTGTCACCTGAGCATTGGTCTTACAGACGTAGAGAACTCACCTGCCACTCGGGAGGCCTTTACTTGATTCGCGGTTAATGGTTTTCCTCGTTCTATATAGTAGAGGATGGCAAATAATTGCAACAACCAGACATTTGTGTCTGTCTCACTCAGTCACTCATCTATCCTATTATCTATAATGATTAGTACTTCTTTCCCATTCAACCACTTAAGATTTTCATAACCTGAGCATTGGTTGTTCAGTGGTAGAATTCTCTCCTGCCACGCGGGAGGCCCGGGTTCGATTCCCGGCCAATGCATTTTCCTCGTTCTGCAAGAAGACAATGATTACATCGTCCCATACGGGCGTTACTGTAACCTGTGACTTAGTAATCCCGAGATCTAAGTCTCATCGGTACTTATTCCTCGTTCATCCACTTGAAACCCTTGTCACCTGAGCATTGGTCCGACAGTGGTAGAGATCTCACCTGCCACTCGGGAGGTTGTTGCTTGATTCGCGGCCAATGGTTTTCCAAATTGTATGTAGAAGAGGATGGCTATTATTGTAACAACCAGACATTTGTGTCTGTCTCTCTCTCTCTTTCACTCACTCACTCATCTATCTATAATGATTGGTACTTCTTTCTACATCATCCCATCCGGATGTTCCTGTTTCCCGCGCCTTAGTAATCCCGAGGTCTTGGTCTGATTGGTACTTATTCATCGTTCAACCATTTCAAACCCTTGTCACCTGACCATTGGTCCGACAGTGGTAGAGATCTCACCTGCCACTCGGGAGGTTGTTGCTTGATTCACGGCCAATGGTTATCCTCGATCTATATAGAAGAGGATGGCTATTATTGTAACAACCAGACATTTGTGTCTTTCTGTCTCTCTCTCTCACTAACTCAGTCATCTATTTATAATGATTGGTACTTCTTTCTACTTCATCCCATCTGGACGTTCCTGATACCCGCGCCTTAGTAATCCTGAGGTCTGGGTCTGATTGGTACTTTTTCCTCCTTCTGCATAGACGACGATGACTGCATCGTGCCATCCAGAGGTTCGTCTGTGCCTCATTGGCTCGTGTTGGCTGCATCATTCATGTTTAATGGGTTAAAGTTCTGATTGGTACTTATTCCTCCTTCAGCCGGTTCAAACACTTATCACCTGAGAATTGGTCCTACAGTGGTAGAGATCTCACCTGCAACTCGGGAGGTGTCTGCTTGATTCGCGGACAATTTTTTTCTCCGTTCTATATAGAAGAGGTTAGCTATTATTGTAACAACCAGACATTTGTCTCTCTCTCTCTGTCACTCACTCACTCATCTATCTATAATGATTGTTACTTATTCCTTGTTCAACTACTCGAAACCCTTGTCACCTGAGCATTGGTCCTACAGACGTAGAGGCCTCACCTGCCACTCGGGAGGCCTTTGCTTGATTCGCGGCCAATGGTTTTCCTCGTTCTATATAGTAGAGGATGGCAAATCATTGCAACAACCAGACATTTGTGTCTGTCTCTCTATCTCTCTCACTTACTCTTTCATCTATTTATAATGATTGGTACTTCTTTCTACTTCGTCCCATCTGGACGTTCCTGATACCCGCGCCTTTGTAATCCTGAGGTCTGGGTCTGATTGGTACTTTTTCCTCCTTCTGCATAGACGATGATGACTGCATCGTGCCATCCAGAGGTTCGTCTGTGCCTCATTGGCTCGTGTTGGCTGCATCATTCATGTTTTATGGGTTAAAGTTCTGATTGGTACTTATTCCTCCTTCACCCGGTTCAAACACCTATCACCTGAGAATTGGTCCTACAGTGGTAGAGATCTCACCTGCCACTCGGAGGTGTCTGCTTGATTCGTGGCCAATTTTTTTCTCCGTTCTATATAGAAGAGGATGGGAATTATTGTAACAACCAGACATTTGTGTCTGTCTCTCTCTCTCTCTTTCACTCACTCACTCATCTATCTATAATGATTGGTACTTCCTTCTACATCATCCCATCCGGACGTTACTGTAACCCGTGACCTAGTAATCCCGAGATCTAAGTCTCATCGGTACTTATTCCTCTTTCATCCACTTGAAACCCTTGTCACCTGAGCATTTGTGCTACAGTGGTAGAGATCTCACCTGCCACTCGGGAGGTTGTTGCTTGATTCACGGCCAATGGTTATCCTCGATCTATATAGAAGAGGATGGTTAGTATTGTAACAACCAGACATTTGTGTCTTTCTGTCTCTCTCTCTCACTAACTCAGTCATCTATTTATAATGATTGGTACTTCTTTCTACTTCATCCCATCTGGACGTTCCTGATACCCACGCCTTAGTAATCCTGAGGTCTGGGTCTGATTGGTACTTTTTCCTCCTTCTGCATAGACGACGATGACTGCATCGTGCCATCCAGAGGTTCGTCTGTGCCTCATTGGCTCGTGTTGGCTGCATCATTCATGTTTAATGGGTTAAAGTTCTGATTGGTACTTATTCCTCCTTCAGCCGGTTCAAACACTTATCACCTGAGAATTGGTCCTACAGTGGTAGAGATCTCACCTGCAACTCGGGAGGTGTCTGCTTGATTCGCGGACAATTTTTTTCTCCGTTCTATATAGAAGAGGTTAGCTATTATTGTAACAACCAGACATTTGTCTCTCTCTCTCTGTCACTCACTCACTCATCTATCTATAATGATTGTTACTTATTCCTTGTTCAACTACTCGAAACCCTTGTCACCTGAGCATTGGTCCTACAGACGTAGAGGCCTCACCTGCCACTCGGGAGGCCTTTGCTTGATTCGCGGCCAATGGTTTTCCTCGTTCTATATAGTAGAGGATGGCAAATCATTGCAACAACCAGACATTTGTGTCTGTCTCTCTCTCTCTCTCACTTACTCTGTCATCTATTTATAATGATTGGAACTTCTTTCTACTTCGTCCCATCTGGACGTTCCTGATACCCGCGCCTTTGTAATCCTGAGGTCTGGGTCTGATTGGAACTTTTTCCTCCTTCTGCATAAACGATGATGACTGCATCGTGCCATCCAGAGGTTCGTCTGTGCCTCATTGGCTCATGTTGGCTGAATCATTCATGTTTTATGGGTTAAAGTTCTGATTGGTACTTATTCCTCCTTCAGCCGGTTCAAACACCTATCACCTGAGAATTGGTCCTACAGTGGTAGAGATCTCACCTGCCACTAGGAGGTGTCTGCTTGATTCGTGGCCAATTTTTTTCTCCATTCTATATAGAAGAGGATGGGAATTATTGTAACAACCAGACATTTGTGTCTGTCTCTCTCTCTCTCTTTCACTCACTCACTCATCTATCTATAATGATTGGTACTTCTTTCTACATCATCCCATCCGGACGTTACTGTAACCTGTGACTTAGTAATCCCGAGATCTAAGTCTCATCGTTACTTATTCCTCGTTCATCCACTTGAAACCCTTGTCACCTGAGCATTTGTGCTACAGTGGTAGATATCTCACCTTCCACTCGGGAGGTTGTTGCTTGATTCGCGGCCCATGGTTTTCCCCATTCTATTTAGAAGAGGATGGCTATTATTGTAACAACCAGACATTTGTGTCTGTCTCTCTCTCTCACTCACTCATCTATCTATAAAGATTGGTACCTCTTTCTACATCGTCCCATCCGGACGTTCCTGTTTCCAGTGCCTTAGTTATCCCGAGGTCTGGGTATGATTGGAACTCATTCCTCTTTCATCCTCTTGAAACCCTTGTCACCTGAGCATTGGTCCGCCAGTGGTAGCGATCTCACCGGCCACTCGGGATGTTGTTGCTTGATTCGCGGACAATGGTTATCCCCGATCTATATAGAAGAGGATGGCTATTATTGTAACAACCAGACATTTGTGTCTGTCTCTCTCTCTCACTAACTCAGTCATCTATTTATAATGATTGGTACTTCTTTCTACTTCGTCCCATCTGGACGTTCCTGATACCCGCGCCTTAGTAATCCCGAGGTCTAAGTCTGATTGGTACTTATTCATCGTTCAACCATTTGAAACCCTTGTCACCTGACCATTGGTCCGACAGTGGTAGAGATCTCACCTTCCACTCGGGAGGTTGTTGCTTGATTCGCTGCCAATGGTTTTCCCCATTCTATGTAGAAGAGGATGGCTATTACTGTAACAACCAGACATTTGTGTCTGTCTCTCTCTCTCTTTCACTCACTCACTCATCTATCTATAAAGATTGGTACTTCTTTCTACATCATCCCATCCGGACGTTCCTGTTTCCCGCGCCTTAGTAATCCCGAGGTCTTGGTCTGATTGGTACTTATTCCTCGTTCATCCACTTGATACCCTTGTCACCTGAGCATTGGTCCTACAGTGGTAGAGATCTCAGCTGCCACGCAGGAATTCATTGCTCGATTCGCGGCCAATGGTTTTCCCCGTTCTATATAGAACAGGATGGCAAATTATTGCAACAACCAGACATTTGTGTCTGTCTCTCTCTCTCACTCACTCATCTATCTAAAAAGATTGGTACCTCTTTCTACATCGTCCCATCCGGACGTTCCTGTTTCCCGTGCCTTAGTTATCCCGAGGTCTGGGTCTGATTGGTACTTTTTCCTCCTTCTGCATAGACGACGATGACTGCATCGTGCCATCCAGAGGTTCGTCTGTGCCTCATTGGCTCGTGTTGGCTGCATCATTCATGTATTATGGGTTAAAGTTCTGATTGGTACTTATTCCTCCTTCAGCCGGTTCAAACACTTGTCACCTGAGCATTGGTCCTACATTGGTAGAGATCTCACCTGCCACTCGGGAGGTGTCTGCTTGATTCGCGGCCAATGGTTTTCCCCGTTCTATATAGTAGAGGATGGCAAATAATTGCAACAACCAGACATTTGTGTCTGTCTCACTCACTCACTCATCTATCCTATAATCTATAATGATTAGTACTTCTTTCCCATTCAACCACTTAAAATTTTCATAACCTTAGCATTGGTTGTTCAGTGGTAGAATTCTCGCCTGCCACGCGGGAGGCCCGGGTTCGATTCCCGGCCAATGCATTTTCCTCGTTCTGCAAAGAAGACAATGATTACATCGTCCCATACGGGCGTTACTGTAACCCTGACTTAGTAATCCCGAGATCTAAGTCTCATCGGTACTTATTCCTCGTTCATCCACTTGAAACCCTTGTCACCTGAGCATTGGTCCGACAGTGGTAGAGATCTCACCTGCCACTCGGGAGGTTGTTGCTTCATTCGCGGCCAATGGTTTTCCCCATTCTATGTAGAAGAGGATGGCTATTATTGTAACAACCAGACATTTGTGTCTGTCTCTCTCTCTCTTTCACTCACTCACTCATCAATCTATAATGATTGGTACTTCTTTCTACATTCTCCCATCCGGACGTTCCTGTTTCCTGCGCCTTAGTAATCCCGAGGTCATGGTCTGATTGGTACTTATTCATCGTTCAACCATTTCAAACCCTTGTCCCCTGACCATTGGTCCAACAGTGGTAGAGATCTCACCTTCCACTCGGGAGGTTGTTGCTTGATTCGCGGCCAATGGTTTTCCCCATTCTATGTAGAAGAGGATGGCTATTATTGTAACAACCAGACATTTGTGTCTGTCTCTCTCTCTCTCTCACTCACTCATCTATCTGTAAAGATTGGTACCTCTTTCTACATCGTCCCATCCAGACGTTCCTGTTTCCCGTGCCCTAGTTATCCCGAGGTCTGGGTATGATTGGAACTTATTCCTCGTTCATCCACTTGAAACCCTTGTCACCTGAGCATTTGTGCTACAGTGGTAGATATCTCACCTTCCACTCGGGAGGTTGTTGCTTGATTCGCGGCCAATGGTTATCCCCGATCTATATAGAAGAGGATGGCTATTATTGTAACAACCACACATTTGTGTATGTCTCTCTCTCTCACTCACTCATCTATCTATAAAGATTGGTACCTCTTTCTACATCGTCCCATCCGGACGTTCCTGTTTCCCGCGCCTTAGTAATCCCGAGGTCTTGGTCTGATTGGTACTTATTCATCGTTCAACCATTTGAAACCCTTGTGACCTGAGCATTGGTCCTACAGTGGTAGAGATCTCACCTGCCACTCGGAGGTGTCTGCTTGATTCGTGGCCAATTTTTTTCTCCGTTCTATATAGAAGAGGATGGGAATTATTGTAACAACCAGACATTTGTGTCTGTCTCTCTCTCTCTTTCACTCACTCACTCATCTATATATAATGATTGGTACTTCTTTCTACATCATCCCATCCGGACGTTCCTGTTTCCCGCGCCTTAGTTATCCCGAGGTCTTGGTCTGATTGGTACTTATTCATCGTTCAACCATTTGAAACCCTTGTCACCTGACCATTGGTCCAACAGTGGTAGAGATCTCACCTTCCACTTGGGAGGTTGTTGCTTGATTCGCAGCCAATGGTTTTCCCAATTCTATGTAGAAGAGGATGGCTATTATTGTAACAACCAGACATTTGTGCCTTTCTCTCTCTCTCTCACTAACTCAGTCATCTATTAATAATGATTGGTACTTCTTTCTACATCATCCCATCCGGACGTTCCTGTTTCCCGCGCCTTTGTAATCCCGAGGTCTTGGTCTGATTGGTACTTATTCATCTTTCAACCATTTCAAACCCTTGTCACCTGAGCATTGGTCCTACAGACGTAGAGACCTCACCTGCAACTTGGGAGGCCTTTGCTTGATTCGCGGCCAATGGTTTTCCCCGTTCTATATAGAACAGGATGGCAAATAATTGCAACAACCAGACATTTGTGTCTTTCTGTCTCTCTCTCTCACTAACTCAGTCATCTATTTATAATGATTGGTACTTCTTTCTACTTCGTCCCATCTGGACGTTCCTGATACCCGCGCCTTAGTAATCCTGAGGTCTGGGTCTGATTGGTACTTTTTCCTCCTTCTGCATAGACGACGATGACTGCATCGTGACATCCAGAGGTTCGTCTGTGCCTCATTGGCTCGTGTTGGCTGCATCATTCATGTTTTATGGGTTAAAGTTCTGATTGGTACTTATTCCTCCTTCAGCCGGTTCAAACACTTATCACCTGAGAATTGGTCCTACAGTGGTTGAGATCTCACCTGCCACTCGGGAGGTGTCTGCTTGATTCGCGGCCAATTTTTTTCTCCGTTCTATATAGAAGAGGTTAGCTATTATTGTTACAACCAGACATTTGTCTCTCTCTCTCTGTCACTCACTCACTCATCTATCTATAATGATTGGTACTTCTTTCTACATCATCCCATCCGGACGTTCCTGTTTCCCGCGCCTTAGTAATCCCGAGGTCTTGGTCTGATTGGTACTTATTCATCGTTCAACCATTTCAAACCCTTGTCACCTGACCATTGGTCCGACAGTATTAGAAATCTCACCTGCCACTCGGGAGGTTGTTGCTTGATTCGCGGCCAATGGTTATCCTCGATCTATATAGAAGAGGATGGCTATTATTGTAACAACCAGACATTTGTGTCTGTCTCTCTCTCTCTTTCACTCACTCATCTATCTATAATGATTGTTACTTATTCCTTGTTCAACCACTCGAAACCCTTGTCACCTGAGCATTGGTCCTACAGACGTAGAGACCTCACCTGCTACTCGGGAGGCCTTTGCTTGATTCGCGGCCAATGGTTTTCCCCGTTCTATATAGTAGAGGATGGCAAATAATTGCAACAACCAGACATTTGTGTCTGTCTCACTCACTCACTCATCTATCCAATTATCTTTAATGATTGGTACTTCTTTCACATTCAACCACTTTAGATTTTCATAACCTGAGCATTGGTTGTTCAGTTGTAGAATTCTCGCCTGCCACGCGGGAGACCCGGGTTTGATTCCCGGCCAATGCATTTTCCTCATTCTGCAAAGAAGACAATGATTACATCGTCCCATCCGGACGATACTGTAACCCGTGACTTAGTAATCCCGAGATCTAAGTCTCATCGGTACTTATTCCTCTTTCATCCACTTGAAACCCTTGTCACCTGAGCATTTGTGCTACAGTGGTAGAGATCTCACCATCCACTCGGGAGGTTGTTGCTTGATTCGCGGCCAATGGTTATCCTCGATCTATACAGAAGAGGATGGCTATTATTGTAACAACCAGACATTTGTGTCTGTCTCTCTCTCTCTCTCACTCACTCATCTATCTGTAAAGATTGGTACCTCTTTCTACATCGTCCCATCCAGACGTTCCTGTTTCCCGTGCCCTAGTTATCCCGAGGTCTGGGTATGATTGGAACTTATTCCTCTTTCAACCATTTGAAACCCATGTCACCTGAGCATTGGTCCCACAGTGGTAGAGATCTCAGCTGCCACTCGGGAATTCATTGCTTGATTCGCGGCCAATGGTTTTCCCCGTTCTATATAGAACAGGATGGCAAATAATTGCAACAACCAGACATTTGTGTCTGTCTCTCTCTCTCACTCACTCATCTATCTATAAAGATTGGTACCTCTTTCTACATCATCCCATACGTACGTTCCTGTTTCCCGCGCCTTAGTAATCCCGAGGTCTTGGTCTGATTGGTACTTATTCATCGTTCAACCATTTCAAACCCTTGTCACCTGACCATTGGTCCGACAGTGGTAGAGATCTCACCTTCCACTAGGGAGGTTGTTGCTTGATTCGCGGCCAATGGTTTTCCCCATTCTATGTAGAAGAGGATGGCTATTATTGTAACAACCAGACATTTGTGTCTGTCCCTCTCTCTCACTCACTCATCTATCTATAGAGATTGGTACCTCTTTCTACATCGTCCCATCCGGACGTTCCTGTTTCCAGTGCCTTAGTTATCCCGAGGTCTAAGTCTGATTGGTACTTATTCATCGTTCAACCATTTGAAACCCTTGTCACCTGACCATTGGTCCGACAGTGGTAGAGATCTCACCTTCCACTAGGGAGGTTGTTGCTTGATTCGCGGCCAATGGTTTTCCCTATTCTATGTAGAAGAGGATGGCTATTATTGTAACAACCAGACATTTGTGTCTGTCTCTCTCTCTCACTCACTCATCTATCTATAGAGATTGGTACCTCTTTCTACATCGTCCCATCCGGACGTTCCTGTTTCCCGTGCCTTAGTTATCCCGAGGTCTAAGTCTGATTGGTACTTATTCATCGTTCAACCATTTGAAACCCTTGTCACCTGAGCATTGGTCCTACAGTGGTAGAGAACTCAGCTGCCACGCAGGAATTCATTGCTCGATTCGCGGCCAATGGTTTTCCCCGTTCTATATAGAACAGGATGGCAAATAATTGCAACAACCAGACATTTGTGTCTGTCTCTCTCTCTCACTCACTCATCTATCTGTAAAGATTGGTACCTCTTTCTACATCGTCTCATCCGGACGTTCCTGTTTCCCGTGCCTTAGTTATCCCGAGGTCTGGGTCTGATTGGTACTGTTTCCTCCTTCTGCATAGACGACGATGACTGCATCGTGCCATCCAAAGGTTCGTCTGTGCCTCATTGGCTCGTGTTGGCTGCATCATTCATGTTTTATGGGTTAAAGTTCTGATTGGTACTTATTCCTCCTTCAGCCGGTTCAAACACTTGTCACCTGAGCATTGGTCCTACAGTGGTAGAGATCTCACCTGCCACTCGGGAGGTGTCTGCTTGATTCGCGGCCAATGGTTTTCCCCGTTCTATATAGAAGAGGATGGCTATGATTGTAACAACCAGACATTTGTGTCTGTCTCTCTCTCTCACTAACTCAGTCATCTATTTATAATGATTGGTACTTCTTTCTACTTCGTCCCATCTGGACGTTCCTGATACCCGCGCCTTAGTCATCCTGAGGTCTAAGTCTGATTGGTACTTATTCATCGTTCAACCATTTGAAACCCTTGTCACCTGACCATTGGTCCGACAGTGGTAGAGATCTCACCTTCCACTAGGGAGGTTGTTGCTTGATTCGCGGCCAATGGTTTTCCCCATTCTATGTAGAAGAGGATGGCTATTACTGTAACAACCAGACATTTGTGTCTGTCCCTCTCTCTCACTCACTCATCTATCTATAGAGATTGGTACCTCTTTCTACATCGTCCCATCCGGACGTTCCTGTTTCCCGTGCCTTAGTTATCCCGAGGTCTAAGTCTGATTGGTACTTATTCATCGTTCAACCATTTGAAACCCTTGTCACCTGACCATTGGTCCGACAATGGTAGAGATCTCACCTTCCACTCGGGAGGTTGTTGCTTGATTCGCGGCCAATGGTTTTCCCCATTCTATGTAGAAGAGGATGGCTATTATTGTAACAACCAGACATTTGTGTCTGTCTCTCTCTCTCTTTCACTCACTCACTCATCTATCTATAATGATTGGTACTTCTTTCTACATCATCCCATCCGGACGTTCCTGTTTCCCGAGCCTTAGTAATCCCGAGGTCCAAGTCTGATTGGTACTTATTCCTCGTTCATCCACTTGATACCCTTGTCACCTGAGCATTGGTCCTACAGTGGTTGAGATCTCAGCTGCCACGCAGGAATTCATTGCTCGATTCGCGGCCAATGGTTTTCCCCGTTCTATATTGAACAGGATGGCAAATTATTGCAACAACCAGACATTTGTGTCTATCTCTCTCTCTCACTCACTCATCTATCTATAAAGATTGGTACCTCTTTCTACATCGTCCCATCCGGACGTTCCTGTTTCCCGTGCCTTAGTTATCCCGAGGTCTGGGTCTGATTGGTACTGTTTCCTCCTTCTGCATAGACGACGATGACTGCATCGTGCCATCCAGAGGTTCGTCTGTGCCTCATTGGCTCGTGTTGGCTGCATCATTCATGTTTTATGGGTTAAAGTTCTGATTGGTACTTATTCCTCCTTCAGCCGGTTCAAACACTTGTCACCTGAGCATTGGTCCTACAGTGGTAGAGATCTCACCTGCCACTCGGGAGGTGTCTGCTTGATTCGCGGCCAATGGTTTTCCCCGTTCTATATAGAAGAGGATGGCTATTATTGTAACAACCAGACATTTGTGTCTGTCTCTCTCTCTCACTAACTCAGTCATCTATTTATAATGATTGGTACTTCTTTCTACTTCGTCCCATCTGGACGATCCTGATACCCGCGCCTTAGTCATCCTGAGGTCTAAGTCTGATTGGTACTTATTCATCGTTCAACCATTTGAAACCCTTGTCACCTGACCATTGGTCCGACAGTGGTAGAGATCTCGACTTCCACTAGGGAGGTTGTTGCTTGATTCGCGGCCAATGGTTTTCCCCATTCTATGTAGAAGAGGATGGCTATGATTGTAACAACCAGACATTTGTGTCTGTCTCTCTCTCTCACTCACTCATCTATCTATAGAGATTGGTACCTCTTTCTACATCGTCCCATCCGGACGTTCCTGTTTCCTGTGCCTTAGTTATCCCGAGGTCTAAGTCTGATTGGTACTTATTCATCGTTCAACCATTTGAAACCCTTGTCACCTGACCATTGGTCCGACAGTGGTAGAGATCTCACCTTCCACTCGGGAGGTTGTTGCTTGATTCGCGGCCAATGGTTTTCCCCATTCTATGTAGAAGAGGATGGCTATTATTGTAACAACCAGACATTTGAGTCTGTCTCTCTCTCTCTTTCACTCACTCACTCATCTATCTATAATGTTTGGTATTTCTTTCTACATCATCCCATCCGGACGTTCCTGTTTCCCGCGCCTTAGTAATCCCGAGGTCCAAGTCTGATTGGTACTTATTCCTCGTTCATCCACTTGATACCCTTGTCACCTGAGCATTGGTCCTACAGTGGTAGAGATCTCAGCTGCCACGCAGGAATTCATTGCTCGATTCGCGGCCAATGGTTTTCCCCGTTCTATATAGAACAGGATGGCAAATAATTGCAACAACCAGACATTTGTGTCTGTCTCTCTCTCTCACTCACTCATCTATCTATAAAGATTGGTACCTCTTTCTACATCGTCCCATCCGGACGTTCCTGTTTCCCGTGCCTTAGTTATCCCGAGGTCTGGGTCTGATTGGTACTGTTTCCTCCTTCTGCATAGACGACGATGACTGCATCGTGCCATCCAGAGGTTCGTCTGTGCCTCATTGGCTCGTGTTGGCTGCATCATTCATGTTTTATGGGTTAAAGTTCTGATTGGTACTTGTTCCTCCTTCAGCCGGTTCAAACACTTGTCACCTGAGCATTGGTCCTACAGTGGTAGAGATCTCACCTGCCACTCGGGAGGTGTCTGCTTGATTCGCGGCCAATGGTTTTCCCCGTTCTATATAGTAGAGGATGGCAAATAATTGCAACAACCAGACATTTGTGTCTGTCTCACTCACTCACTCATCTATCCAATTATCTTTAATGATTAGTACTTCTTTCCCATTCAACCACTTAAGATTTTCATAACCTGAGCATTGGTTGTTCAGTGGTAGAATTCTCGCCTGCCACGCGGGAGGCCCGGGTTCGATTCCCGGCCAATGCATTTTCCTCGTTCTGCAAAGAAGACAATGATTACATCGTCCCATCCGGACGTTACTGTAACCCGTGTCTTAGTAATCCCGAGATCTAAGTCTCATCGGTACTTATTCCTCTTTCATCCACTTGAAACCCTTGTCACCTGAGCATTTGTGCTACAGTGATAGAGATCTCACCATCCACTCGGGAGGTTGTTGCTTGATTCGCGGCCAATGGTTATCCTCGATCTATATAGAAGAGGATGGCTATTATTGTAACAACCAGACATTTGTGTCTGTCTCTCTCTCTCTTTCACTCACTCACTCATCTATCTATAATGATTGGTACTTCTTTCTACATCATCCCATCCGGACGTTCCTTTTTCCCGTGCCTTAGTAATCCCGAGGTCTTGGTCTGATTGGTACTAATTCATCGTTCAAGCATTTCAAACCCTTGTCACCTGACCATTGGTCCGACAGTGGTAGAGATCTCACCTGCCACTCGGGAGGTTGTTGCTTGATTCGCAGCCAATGGTTATCCTCGATCTATATAGAAGAGGATGGCTATTATTGTAACAACCAGACATTTGTGTCTGTCTCTCTCTCTCACTAACTCAGTCATCTATTTATAATGATTGGTACTTCTTTCTACGTCGTCCCATCTGGACGTTCCTGATACCCGCGACTTTGTAATCCTGAGGTCTGGGTCTGATTGGTACGTTTTCCTCCTTCTGCATAGACGACGATGACTTCATCGTGCCATCCAGAGGTTCGTCTGTGCCTCATTGGCTCGTGTTGGCTGCATCATTCATGTTTTATGGGTTAAAGTTCTGATTGGTACTTATTCCTCCTTCAGCCGGTTCAAACACTTATCACCTGAGAATTGGTCCTACAGTGGTAGAGATCTCACCTGCCACTCGGGAGGTGTCTGCTTGATTCGCGGCCAATTTTTTTCTCCGTTCTATATAGAAGAGGTTAGCTATTATTGTAACAACCAGACATTTGTCTCTCTCTCTCTGTCACTCACTCACTCATCTATCTATAATGATTGTTACTTATTCCTTGTTCAACTACTCGAAACCCTTGTCACCTGAGCATTGGTCCTACAGACGTAGAGACCTCACCTGCCACTCGGGAGGCCTTTGCTTGATTCGCGGCCAACGGTTTTCCTCGTTCTATATAGTAGAGGATGGCAAATCATTGCAACAACCAGACATTTGTGTCTGTCTCTCTCTCTCACTTACTCTGTCATCTATTTATAATGATTGGTACTTCTTTCTACTTCTTCCCATCTGGACGTTCCTGATACCCGCGCCTTTATAATCCTGAGGTCTGGGTCTGATTGGTACTTTTTCCTCCTTCTGCATAGACGACGATGACTGCATCGTGCCATCCAGAGGTTCGTCTGTGCCTCATTGGCTCGTGTTGGCTGCATCATTCATGTTTAATGGGTTAAAGTTCTGATTGGTACTTATTCCTCCTTCAGCCGGTTCAAACACTTATCACCTGAGAATTGGTCCTACAGTGGTAGAGATGTCACCTGCCACTCGGGAGGTGTCTGCTTGATTCGCGGCCAATTTTTTTCTCCGATCAATATAGAAGAGGTTAGCTATTATTGTAACAACCAGACATTTGTCTCTCTCTCTCTGTCACTTACTCACTCATCTATCTATAATGATTGGTACTTCTTTCTACATCATCCCATCCGGACGTTCCTGTTTCCCGCGCCTTAGTAATCCCGAGGTCTTGGTCTGATTGGTACTTATTCATCGTTCAACCATTTCAAACCCTTGTCACCTGACCATTGGTCCGACAGTATTAGAGATCTCACCTGCCACTCGGGAGGTTGTTGCTTGATTCGCGGCCAATGGTTATCCTCGATCTATATAGAAGAGCATGGCTATTATTCTAACAACCAGACATTTGTGTCTGTCTCTCTCTCTCACTAACTCAGTCATCTATTTATAATGATTGGTACTTCTTTCTACGTCGTCCCATCTGGACGTTCCTGATACCCGCGCCTTTGTAATCCTGAGGTCTGGGTCTGATTGGTACTTTTTCCTCCTTCTGCATAGACGATGATGACTGCATCGTGCCATCCAGAGGTTCGTCTGTGCCTCATTGGCTCGTGTTAGCTGCATTATTCATGTTTTATGGGTTAAAGTTCTGATTGGTACTTATTCCTCCTTCAGCCGGTTCAAACACCTATCACCTGAGAATTGGTCCTACAGTGGTATAGATCTCACCTGCCACTCGGAGGTGTCTGCTTGATTCGTGGCCAATTTTTTTCTCCGTTCTATATAGAAGAGGATGGGAATTATTGTAACAACCAGACATTTGTGTCTGTCTCTCTCTCTCTCTTTCACTCACTCACTCATCTATCTATAAAGATTGGTACCTCTTTCTACATCGTCCCATCCGGACGTTCCTGTTTCCAGTGCCTTAGTTATCCCGAGGTCTGGGTATGATTGGAACTTATTCCTCTTTCATCCACTTGAAACCCTTGTCACCTGAGCATTGGTCCGACAGTGGTAGCGATCTCACCTGCCACTCGGGAGGTTGTTGCTTGATTCGCGGACAATGGTTATCCCCGATCTATATAGAAGAGGATGGCTATTATTGTAACAACCAGACATTTGTGTCTGTCTCACTCACTCTTTCACTCACTCACTCATCTATCTATAATGATTGTTACTTATTACTTGTTCAACTACTCGAAACCCTTGTCACCTGAGCATTGGTCCTACAGACGTAGAGACCTCACCTGCCACTCGGGAGGCCTTTACTTGATTCGCGGCCAATGGTTTTCCTCGTTCTATATAGTCGAGGATGGCAAATAATTGCAACAACCAGACATTTGTGTCTGTCTCACTCACTCACTCATCTATCCTATTATCTATTATGATTAGTACTTCTTTCCCATTCAACCACTTAAAGTTTTCATAACCTGAGCATTGGTTGTTCAGTGGTAGAATTCTCGCCTGCCACGCGGGAGGCCCGGGTTCGATTCCCGGCCAATGCATTTTCCTCGTTCTGCAAAGAAGACAATGATTACATCGTCCCATACGGGCGTTACTGTAACCCTGACTTAGTAATCCCGAGATCTAAGTCTCATCGGTACTTATTCCTCGATCATCCTCTTGAAACCCTTGTCACCTGAGCATTGGTCCGACAGTGGTAGAGATCTCACCTGCCACTCGGGAGGTTGTTGCTTCATTCGCGGCCAATGGTTTTCCCCATTCTATGTAGAAGAGGATGGCTATTATTGTAACAACCAGACATTTGTGTCTGTCTCTCTCTCTCACTAACTCAGTCATCTATTTATAATGATTGGTACTTCTTTCTACTTCGTCCCATCTGGACGTTCCTGATACCCGCGCCTTAGTAATCCTGAGGTCTAAGTCTGATTGGTACTTATTCATCGTTCAACCATTTCAAACCCTTGTCACCTGACCATTGGTCCGACAGTGGTAGAGATCTCACCTGCCACTCGGGAGGTTGTTGCTTGATTCGCGGCCAATGGTTTTCCCCATTCTATGTAGAAGAGGATGGCTATTATTGTAACAACCAGACATTTGTGTCTGTCTCTCTCTCTCACTCACTCAGTCATCTATTTATAATGATTGGTACTTCTTTCTACTTCGTCCCATCTGGACGTTCCTGATACCCGCGCCTTAGTAATCCTGAGGTCTAAGTCTGATTGGTACTTATTCATCGTTCAACCGTTTGAAACCCTTGTCACCTGACCATTGGTCCGACAGTGGTAGAGATCTCACCTTCCACTAGGGAGGTTTTGCTTGATTCGCGGCCAATGGTTTTCCCCATTCTATGTAGAAGAGGATGGCTATTATTGTAACAACCAGACATTTGTGTCTGTCTCTCTCTCTCTTTCACTCACTCACTCATCTATCTATAATGATTGGTACTTCTTTCTACATCATCCCATCCGGACGTTCCTGTTTCCCACGCCTTAGTAATCCCGAGGTCTAGGTCTGATTGGTACTTATTCATCGTTCAACCATTTCAAACCCTTGTCACCTGACCATTGGTCCGACAGTGGTAGAGATCTCACCTGCCACTCGGGAGGTTGTTGCTTGATTCGCAGCCAATGGTTATCCTCGATCTATATAGAAGAGGATGGCTATTATTGTAACAACCAGACATTTGTGTCTTTCTGTCTCTCTCTCTCACTAACTCAGTCATCTATTTATAATGATTGGTACTTCTTTCTACTTCATCCCATCTGGACGTTTCTGATACCCGCGCCTTAGTAATCCTGAGGTCTGGGTCTGATTGGTACTTTTTCCTCCTTCTGCATAGACGACGATGACTGCATCATGCCATCCAGAGGTTCGTCTGTGCCTCATTGGCTCGTGTTGGCTGCATCATTCATGTTTAATGGGTTAAAGTTCTGATTGGTACTTATTCCTCGTTCAGCCGGTTCAAACACTTATCACCTGAGAATTGGTCCTACAGTGGTAGAGATCTCACCTGCCACTCGGGAGGTGTCTGCTTGATTCGCGGCCAATTTTTTTCTCCGTTCTATATAGAAGAGGTTAGCTATTATTGTAACAACCAGACATTTGTCTCTCTCTCTCTGTCACTCACTCACTCATCTATCTATAATGATTGTTACTTATTCCTTGTTCAACTACTCGAAACCCTTGTCACCTGAGCATTGGTCCTACAGACGTAGAGGCCTCACCTGCCACTCGGGAGGCCTTTGCTTGATTCGCGGCCAATGGTTTTCCTCGTTCTATATAGTAGAGGATGGCAAATCATTGCAACAACCAGACATTTGTGTCTGTCTCTCTGTCTCTCTCACTTACTCTGTCATCTATTTATAATGATTGGTACTTCTTTCTACTTCGTCCCATCTGGACGTTCCTGATACCCGCGCCTTTGTAATCCTGAGGTCTGGGTCTGATTGGAACTATTTCCTCCTTCTGCATAGACGATGATGACTGCATCGTGCCATCCAGAGGTTCGTCTGTGCCTCATTGGCTCGTGTTGGCTGAATCATTCATGTTTTATGGGTTAAAGTTCTAATTGGTACTTATTCCTCCTTCAGCCGGTTCAAACACCTATCACCAGAGAATTGGTCCTACAGTGGTACAGATCTCACCTGCCACTCGGAGGTGTCTGCTTGATTCGTGGCTAATTTTTTTCTCCGTTCTATATAGAAGAGGATGGGAATTATTGTAACAACCAGACATTTGTGTCTGTCTCTCTCTCTCTCTTTCACTCACTCACTCATCTATCTATAATGATTGGTACTTCTTTCTACATCATCCCATCCGGACATTACTGTAACCTGTGACTTAGTAATCCCGAGATCTAAGTCTCATCGTTACTTATTCCTCTTTCATCCACTTGAAACCCTTGTCACCTGAGCATTTGTGCTACAGTGGTAGCGATCTCACCGGCCACTCGGGAGGTTGTTGCTTGATTCGCGGACAATGGTTATCCCCGATCTATATAGAAGAGGATGGCTATTATTGTAACAACCAGACATTTGTGTCTGTCTCTCTCTCTCACTAACTCAGTCATCTATTTATAATGATTGGTACTTCTTTCTACTTCGTCCCATCTGGACGTTCCTGATACCCGCGCCTTAGTAATCCTGAGGTCTAAGTCTGATTGGTACTTATTCATCGTTCAACCATTTGAAACCCTTGTCACCTGACCATTGGTCCGACAGTGGTAGAGATCTCACCTTCCACTAGGGAGGTTTTGCTTGATTCGCGGCCAATGGTTTTCCCCATTCTATGTAGAAGAGGATGGCTATTATTGTAACAACCAGACATTTGTGTCTGTCTCTCTCTCTCTTTCACTCACTCACTCATCTATCTATAATGATTGTTACTTATTCCTTGTTCAACTACTCGAAACCCTTGTCACCTGAGCATTGGTCCTACAGACGTAGAGATCTCACCTGCCACTCGGGAGGTTGTTGCTTGATTCACGGCCAATGGTTATCCTCGATCTATATGGAAGAGGATGGCTATTATTGTAACAACCAGACATTTGTGTCTTTCTGTCTCTCTCGCTCACTAACTCAGTCATCTATTTATAATGATTGGTACTTCTTTCTATTTCATCCCATCTGGACGTTCCTGATACCCGCGCCTTAGTAATCCTGAGGTCTGGGTCTGATTGGTAATTTTTCCTCCTTCTGCATAGACGACGATGACTGCATCGTGCCATCCAGAGGTTCGTCTGTGCCTCATTGGCTCGTGTTGGCTGCATCATTCATGTTTAATGGGTTAAAGTTCTGATTGGTACTTATTCCTCCTTCAGCCGGTTCAAACACTTATCACCTGAGAATTGGTCCTACAGTGGTAGAGATCTCACCTGCAACTCGGGAGGTGTCTGCTTGATTCGCGGCCAATTTTTTTCTCCGTTCTATGTAGAAGAGGTTAGCTATTATTGTAACAACCAGACATTTGTCTCTCTCTCTCTGTCACTCACTCACTCATCTATCTATAATGATTGTTACTTATTCCTTGTTCAACTACTCGAAACCCTTGTCACCTGAGCATTGGTCCTACAGACGTAGAGACCTCACCTGCCACTCGGGAGGCCTTTGCTTGATTCGCGGCCAATGGTTTTCCTCGTTCTATATAGTAGAGGATGGAAAATCATTGCAACAACCAGACATTTGTGTCTGTCTCTCTCTCTCTCTCACTTACTCTGTCATCTATTTATAATGATTGGTACTTCTTTCTACTTCGTCCCATCTGGACGTTCCTGATACCCGCGCCTTTGTAATCCTGAGGTCTGGGTCTGATTGGTACTTTTTCCTCCTTCTGCATAGACGATGATGACTGCATCGTGCCATCCAGAGGTTCGTCTGTGCCTCATTGGCTCGTGTTGGCTGCATCATTCATGTTTTGTGGGTTAAAGTTCTGATTGGTACTTATTCCTCCTTCAGCCGGTTCAAACACCTATCACCTGAGAATTGGTCCTACAGTGGTAGAGATCTCACCTGCCACTCGGAGGTGTCTGCTTGATTCACGGCCAATGGTTTTCCCCATTCTATGTAGAAGAGGATGGCTATTATTGTAACAACCAGACATTTGTGTCTGTCTCTCTCTCTCACTCACTCATCTATCTATAAAGATTGGTACCTCTTTCTACATCGCCCCATCCGGACGTTCCTGTTTCCAGTGCCTTAGTTATCCCGAGGTCTGGGTGTGATTGGAACTTATTCCTCTTTCTTCCACTTGAAACCCTTGTCACCTGAGCATTGGTCCGACAGTGGTAGCGATCTCACCTACCACTCGGGAGGTTGTTGCTTGATTCGCGGACAATGGTTATCCCCGATCTATATAGAAGAGGATGGCTATTATTGTAACAACCACACATTTGTGTCTGTCTCTCTCTCTCACTCACTCATCTATCTATAGAGATTGGTACCTCTTTCTACATCGTCCCATCCGGACGTTCCTGCTTCCCGTGCCTTAGTTATCCCGAGGTCTAAGTCTGATTGGTACTTATTCATCGTTCAACCATTTGAACCCTTGTCACCTGACCATTGGTCCGACAGTGGTAGAGATCTCACCTTCCATTCGGGAGGTTGTTGCTTGATTCGCAGCCAATGGTTTTCCCCATTCTATGTAGAAGAGGATGGCTATTATTGTAACAACCAGACATTTGTGTCTGTCTCTCTCTCTCTTTCACTCACTCACTCATCTATCTATAATGATTGGTACCTCTTTCTACATCATCCCATCCGGACGTTCCTGTTTACCGCGCCTTAGTAATCCCGAGGTCTTGGTCTGATTGGTACTTATTCCTCGTTCATCCACTTGATACCCTTGTCACCTGAGCATTGGTCCTACAGTGGTAGAGATCTCAGCTGCCACGCAGGAATTCATTGCTCGATTCGCGGCCAATGGTTTTCCCCGTTCTATATAGAACAGGATGGCAAATAATTGCAAAAACCAGACATTTGTGTCTGTCTCTCTCTCTCACTCACTCATCTATCTATAAAGATTGGTACCTCTTTCTACATCGCCCCATCCGGACGTTCCTGTTTCCAGTGCCTTAGTTATCCCGAGGTCTGGGTGTGATTGGAACTTATTCCTCTTTCTTCCACTTGAAACCCTTGTCACCTGAGCATTGGTCCGACAGTGGTAGCGATCTCACCTACCACTCGGGAGGTTGTTGCTTGATTCGCGGACAATGGTTATCCCCGATCTATATAGAAGAGGATGGCTATTATTGTAACAACCACACATTTGTGTCTGTCTCTCTCTCTCACTCACTCATCTATCTATAGAGATTGGTACCTCTTTCTACATCGTCCCATCCGGACGTTCCTGCTTCCCGTGCCTTAGTTATCCCGAGGTCTAAGTCTGATTGGTACTTATTCATCGTTCAACCATTTGAACCCTTGTCACCTGACCATTGGTCCGACAGTGGTAGAGATCTCACCTTCCATTCGGGAGGTTGTTGCTTGATTCGCGGCCAATGGTTTTCCCCATTCTATGTAGAAGAGGATGGCTATTATTGTAACAACCAGACATTTGTGTCTGTCTCTCTCTCTCTTTCACTCACTCACTCATCTATCTATAATGATTGGTACCTCTTTCTACATCATCCCATCCGGACGTTCCTGTTTCCCGCGCCTTAGTAATCCCGAGGTCTTGGTCTGATTGGTACTTATTCCTCGTTCATCCACTTGATACCCTTGTCACCTGAGCATTGGTCCTACAGTGGTAGAGATCTCAGCTGCCACGCAGGAATTCATTGCTCGATTCGCGGCCAATGGTTTTCCCCGTTCTATATAGAACAGGATGGAAAATAATTGCAAAAACCAGACATTTGTGTCTGTCTCTCTCTCTCACTCACTCATCTATCTAAAAAGATTGGTACCTCTTTCTACATCGTCCCATCCGGACGTTCCTGTTTCCCGTGCCTTAGTTATCCCGAGGTCTGGGTCTGATTGGTACTTTTTCCTCCTTCTGCATAGACGACGATGACTGCATCGTGCCATCCAGAGGTTCGTCTGTGCCTCATTGGCTCGTGTTGGCTGCATCATTCATGTTTTATGGGTTAAAGTTCTGATTGGTACTTATTCCTCCTTCAGCCGGTTCAAACACTTGTCACCTGAGCATTGGTCCTACAGTGGTAGAGATCTCACCTGCCACTCGGGAGGTGTCTGCTTGATTCGCGGCCAATGGTTTTCCCCGTTCTATATAGTAGAGGATGGCAAATAATTGCTACAACCAGACATTTGTGTCTGTCTCACTCACTCACTCATCTATCCAATTATCTTTAATGATTAGTACTTCTTTCCCATTCAACCACTTAAGATTTTCAAAACCTGAGCATTGGTTGTTCAGTGGTAGAATTCTCGGCTGCCACGCGGGAGGCCTGGGTTCGATTCCCGACCAATGCATTTTCCTCGTTCTGCAAAGACGACAATGATTACATCGTCCCATCCGGACGTTACTGTAACCCGTGACTTAGTAATCCCGAGATCTAAGTCTCATCGGTACTTATTCCTCTTTCATCCACTTGAAACCCTTGTCACCTGAGCATTTGTGCTATAGTGGCAGAGATCTCACCATCCACTCGGGAGGTTGTTGCTTGATTCGAGGCCAATGGTTATCCTCGATCTATATAGAAGAGGATGGCTATTATTGTAACAACCAGACATTTGTGTCTGTCTCTCTCTCTCTTTCACTCACTCACTCATCTATCTATAATGATTGGTACTTCTTTCTACTTCATCCCATCTGGACGTTCCTGATACCCGCACCTTAGTAATCCTGAGGTCTGGGTCTGATTGGTACTTTTTCCTCCTTCTGCATAGACGACGATGACTGCATCATGCCATCCAGAGGTTCGTCTGTGCCTCATTGGCTCGTGTTGGCTGCATCATTCATGTTTAATGGGTTAAAGTTCTGATTGGTACTTATTCCTCGTTCAGCCGGTTCAAACACTTATCACCTGAGAATTGGTCCTACAGTGGTAGAGATCTCACCTGCCACTCGGGAGGTGTCTGCTTGATTCGCGGCCAATTTTTTTCTCCGTTCTATATAGAAGAGGTTAGCTATTATTGTAACAACCAGACATTTGTCTCTCTCTCTCTGTCACTCACTCACTCATCTATCTATAATGATTGTTACTTATTCCTTGTTCAACTACTCGAAACCCTTGTCACCTGAGCATTGGTCCTACAGACGTAGAGGCCTCACCTGCCACTCGGGAGGCCTTTGCTTGATTCGCGGCCAATGGTTTTCCTCGTTCTATATAGTAGAGGATGGCAAATCATTGCAACAACCAGACATTTGTGTCTGTCTCTCTCTCTCTCTCACTTACTCTGTCATCTATTTATAATGATTGGTACTTCTTTCTACTTCGTCCCATCTGGACGTTCCTGATACCCGCGCCTTTGTAATCCTGAGGTCTGGGTCTGATTGGAACTATTTCCTCCTTCTGCATAGACGATGATGACTGCATCGTGCCATCCAGAGGTTCGTCTGTGCCTCATTGGCTCGTGTTGGCTGAATCATTCATGTTTTATGGGTTAAAGTTCTAATTGGTACTTATTCCTCCTTCAGCCGGTTCAAACACCTATCACCAGAGAATTGGTCCTACAGTGGTAGAGATCTCACCTGCCACTCGGAGGTGTCTGCTTGATTCGTGGCTAATTTTTTTCTCCGTTCTATATAGAAGAGGATGGGAATTATTGTAACAACCAGACATTTGTGTCTGTCTCTCTCTCTCACTCACTCATCTATCTATAAAGATTGGTACCTCTTTCTACATCGCCCCATCCGGACGTTCCTGTTTCCAGTGCCTTAGTTATCCCGAGGTCTGGGTGTGATTGGAACTTATTCCTCTTTCTTCCACTTGAAACCCTTGTCATCTGAGGATTGGTCCGACAGTGGTAGCGATCTCACCTACCACTCGGGAGGTTGTTGCTTGATTCGCGGACAATGGTTATCCCCGATCTATATAGAAGAGGATGGCTATTATTGTAACAACCAGACATTTGTGTCTGTCTCTCTCTCTCACTCACTCATCTATCTATAGAGATTGGTACCTCTTTCTACATCGTCCCATCCGGACGTTCCTGCTTCCCGTGCCTTAGTTATCCCGAGGTCTAAGTCTGATTGGTACTTATTCATCGTTCAACCATTTGAACCCTTGTCACCTGACCATTGGTCCGACAGTGGTAGAGATCTCACCTTCCATTCGGGAGGTTGTTGCTTGATTCGCGGCCAATGGTTTTCCCCATTCTATGTAGAAGAGGATGGCTATTATTGTAACAACCAGACATTTGTGTCTGTCTCTCTCTCTCTTTCACTCACTCACTCATCTATCTATAATGATTGGTACCTCTTTCTACATCATCCCATCCGGACGTTCCTGTTTCCCGCGCCTTAGTAATCCCGAGGTCTTGGTCTGATTGGTACTTATTCCTCGTTCATCCACTTGATACCCTTGTCACCTGAGCATTGGTCCTACAGTGGTAGAGATCTCAGCTGCCACGCAGGAATTCATTGCTCGATTCGCGGCCAATGGTTTTCCCCGTTCTATATAGAACAGGATGGCAAATAATTGCAAAAACCAGACATTTGTGTCTGTCTCTCTCTCTCACTCACTCATCTATCTAAAAAGATTGGTACCTCTTTCTACATCGTCCCATCCGGACGTTCCTGTTTCCCGTGCCTTAGTTATCCCGAGGTCTGGTTCTGATTGGTACTTTTTCCTCCTTCTGCATAGACGACGATGACTGCATCGTGCCATCCAGAGGTTCGTCTGTGCCTCATTGGCTCGTGTTGGCTGCATCATTCATGTATTATGGGTTAAAGTTCTGATTGGTACTTATTCCTCCTTCAGCCGGTTCAAACACTTGTCACCTGAGCATTGGTCCTACAGTGGTAGAGATCTCACCTGCCACTCGGGAGGTGTCTGCTTGATTCGCGGCCAATGGTTTTCCCCGTTCTATATAGTAGAGGATGGCAAATAATTGCTACAACCAGACATTTGTGTCTGTCTCACTCACTCACTCATCTATCCAATTATCTTTAATGATTAGTACTTCTTTCCCATTCAACCACTTAAGATTTTCATAACCTGAGCATTGGTTGTTCAGTGGTAGAATTCTCGGCTGCCACGCGGGAGGCCTGGGTTCGATTCCCGACCAATGCATTTTCCTCGTTCTGCAAAGAAGACAATGATTACATCGTCCCATCCGGACGTTACTGTAACCCGTGACTTAGTAATCCCGAGATCTAAGTCTCATCGGTACTTATTCCTCTTTCATCCACTTGAAACCCTTGTCACCTGAGCATTTGTGCTACAGTGGTAGAGATCTCACCATCCACTCGGGAGGTTGTTGCTTGATTCGAGGCCAATGGTTATCCTCGATCTATATAGAAGAGGATGGCTATTATTGTAACAACCAGACATTTGTGTCTGTCTCTCTCTCTCTTTCACTCACTCACTCATCTATCTATAATGATTGGTACTTCTTTCTACTTCATCCCATCTGGACGTTCCTGATACCCGCGCCTTAGTAATCCTGAGGTCTGGGTCTGATTGGTACTTTTTCCTCCTTCTGCATAGACGACGATGACTGCATCGTGCCATCCAGAGTTTCGTCTGTGCCTCATTGGCTCGTGTTGGCTGCATCATTCATGTTTAATGGGTTAAAGTTCTGATTGGTACTTATTCCTCGTTCAGCCGGTTCAAACACTTATCACCTGAGAATTGGTCCTACAGTGGTAGAGATCTCACCTGCCACTCGGGAGGTGTCTGCTTGATTCGCGGCCAATTTTTTTCTCCGTTCTATATAGAAGAGGTTAGCTATTATTGTAACAACCAGACATTTGTCTCTCTCTCTCTGTCACTCACTCACTCATCTATCTATAATGATTGTTACTTATTCCTTGTTCAACTACTCGAAACCCTTGTCACCTGAGCATTGGTCCTACAGACGTAGAGGCCTCACCTGCCACTCGGGAGGCCTTTGCTTGATTCGCGGCCAATGGTTTTCCTCGTTCTATATAGTAGAGGATGGCAAATCATTGCAACAACCAGACATTTGTGTCTGTCTCTCTCTCTCTCTCACTTACTCTGTCATCTATTTATAATGATTGGTACTTCTTTCTACTTCGTCCCATCTGGACGTTCCTGATACCCGCGCCTTTGTAATCCTGAGGTCTGGGTCTGATTGGTACTTTTTCCACCTTCTGCATAGACGATAATGACTGCATCGTGCCATCCAGAGGTTCGTCTGTGCCTCATTGGCACATGTTGGCTGAATCATTCATGTTTTATGGGTTAAAGTTCTGATTGGTACTTATTCCTCCTTCAGCCGGTTCAAACACCTATCACCTGAGAATTGGTCCTACAGTGGTAGAGATGTCACCTGCCACTCAGAGGTGTCTGCTTGATTCGTGGCCAATTTTTTTCTCCGTTCTATATAGAAGAGGATGGGAATTATTGTAACAACCAGACATTTGTGTCTGTCTCTCTCTCTCTCTTTCACTCACTCACTCATCTATCTATAATGATTGGTACTTCTTTCTACATCATCCCATCCGGACGTTACTGTAACCTGTGACTTAGTAATCCCGAGATCTAAGTCTCATCGTTACTTATTCCTCGTTCATCCACTTGAAACCCTTGTCACCTGACCATTGGTCCGACAGTGGTAGAGATCTCACCTTCCACTAGGGAGGTTGTTGCTTGATTCGCGGCCAATGGTTTTCCCCATTCTATGTAGAAGAGGATGGCTATTATTGTAACAACCAGACATTTGTGTCTGTCTCTCTCTCTCTCTTTCACTCACTCACTCATCAATCTATAATGATTGGTACTTCTTTCTACATCATCCCATCCGGACGTTCCTGTTTCCTGCGCCTTAGTAATCCCGAGGTCATGGTCTGATTGGTACTTATTCATCGTTCAACCATTTCAAACCCTTGTCACCTGACCATTGGTCCAACAGTGGTAGAGATCTCACCTTCCACTCGGGAGGTTGTTGCTTGATTCGCGGCCAATGGTTTTCCCCATTCTATGTAGAAGAGGATGGCTATTATTGTAACAACCAGACATTTGTGTCTGTCTCTCTCTCTCTCTCACTCACTCATCTATCTGTAAAGATTGGTACCTCTTTCTACATCGTCCCATCCAGACGTTCCTGTTTCCCGTGCCCTAGTTATCCCGAGGTCTGGGTATGATTGGAACTTATTCCTCGTTCATCCACTTGAAACCCTTGTCACCTGAGCATTTGTGCTACAGTGGTAGATATCTCACCTTCCACTCGGGAGGTTGTTGCTTGATTCGCGGCCAATGGTTATCCCCGATCTATATAGAAGAGGATGGCTATTATTGTAACAACCACACATTTGTGTCTGTCTCTCTCTCTCACTCACTCATCTATCTATAAAGATTGGTACCTCTTTCTACATCGTCCCATCCGGACGTTCCTGTTTCCCGCGCCTTAGTAATCCCGAGGTCTTGGTCTGATTGGTACTTATTCCTCGTTCATCCACTTGATACCCTTGTCACCTGAGCATTGGTCCTACAGTGGTAGAGATCTCAGCTGCCACGCAGGAATTCATTGCTCGATTCGCGGCCAATGGTTTTCCCCGTTCTATATAGAACAGGATGGCAAATAATTGCAACAACCAGACATTTGTGTCTGTCTCTCTCTCTCACTCACTCATCTATCTATAAAGATTGGTACCTCTTTCTACATCGTCCCATCCGGACGTTCCTGTTTCCCGTGCCTTAGTTATCCCGAGGTCTGGGTCTGATTGGTACTTTTTCCGCCTTCTGCATAGACGATGATGACTGCATCGTGCCATCCAGAGGTTCGTCTGTGCCTCATTGGCTCGTGTTGGCTGCATCATTCATGTTTTATGGGTTAAAGTTCTGATTGGTACTTATTCCTCCTTCAGCCGGTTCAAACACTTGTCACCTGAGCATTGGTCCTACAGTGGTAGAGATCTCACCTGCCACTCGGAGGTGTCTGCTTGATTCGCGGCCAATGGTTTTCCCCATTCTATGTAGAAGAGGATGGCTATTATTGTAACAACCAGACATTTGTGTCTGTCTCTCTCTCTCACTCACTCATCTATCTATAAAGATTGGTACCTCTTTCTACATCGTCCCATCCGGACGTTCCTGTTTCCCGCGCCTTAGTAATCCCGAGGTCTTGGTCTGATTGGTACTTATTCCTCGTTCATCCACTTGATACCCTTGTCACCTGAGCATTGGTCCTACAGTGGTAGAGATCTCAGCTGCCACGCAGGAATTCATTGCTCGATTCGCGGCCAATGGTTTTCCCCGTTCTATATAGAACAGGATGGCAAATAATTGCAACAACCAGACATTTGTGTCTGTCTCTCTCTCTCACTCACTCATCTATCTATAAAGATTGGTACCTCTTTCTACATCGTCCCATCCGGACGTTCCTGTTTCCCGTGCCTTAGTTATCCCGAGGTCTGGGTCTGATTGGTACTTTTTCCGCCTTCTGCATAGACGATGATGACTGCATCGTGCCATCCAGAGGTTCGTCTGTGCCTCATTGGCTCGTGTTGGCTGCATCATTCATGTTTTATGGGTTAAAGTTCTGATTGGTACTTATTCCTCCTTCAGCCGGTTCAAACACTTGTCACCTGAGCATTGGTCCTACAGTGGTAGAGATCTCACCTGCCACTCGGAGGTGTCTGCTTGATTCGCGGCCAATGGTTTTCCCCATTCTATGTAGAAGAGGATGGCTATTATTGTAACAACCAGACATTTGTGTCTGTCTCTCTCTCTCACTCACTCATCTATCTAAAAAGATTGGTACCTCTTTCTACATCGTCCCATCCGGACGTTCCTGTTTCCCGTGCCTTAGTTATCCCGAGGTCTGGGAATGATTGGTACTTTTTCCTCCTTCAGCATAGATGACGATGACTGCATCGTGCCATCCAGAGGTTCGTCTGTTCCTCATTGGCTCGTGTTGGCTGCATCATTCATGTTTTATGAGTTAAAGTTCTGATTGGTACTTATTCCTCCTTCAGCCGGTTCAAACACTTATCACCTGAGCATTGGTCCTACCGTGGTAGAGATCTCACCTGCCACTCGGGAGGTGTCTGCTTGATTCGCGGCCAATTTTTTTCTCCGTTCTATATAGTAGAGGATGGCAAATAATTGCAACAACTAGACGTTTGTCTCTCTCTCTCTGTCACTCACTCACTCATCTATCTATAATGATTGTTACTTATTCCTTGTTCAACTACTCGAAACCCTTGTCACCTGAGCATTGGTCCTACAGACGTAGAGACCTCACCTGCCACTCGGGAGGCCTTTGCTTGATTCGCGGCCAATGGTTTTCCCCGTTCTATATAGTAGAGGATGGCAAATAATTGCAACAACCAGACATTTGTGTCTGTCTCACTCACTCACTCATCTTTCCTATTATCTTTAATGATTAGTACTTCTCTCCCATTCAACCACTTAAGATTTTCATAACCTGAGCATTGGTTGTTCAGTGGTAGAATTCTCGCCTGCCACGCGGGAGGCCCGGATTCGATTCCCGGTCTATGCATTTTCCTCGTTCTGCAAAGAAGACAATGATAACCTCGTCCCATCCGGACGTTACTGTAACCCGTGACTTAGTAATCCCGAGATCTAAGTCTCATCGGTACTTATTCCTCGTTCATCCACTTGAAACCCTTGTCACCTGAGCATTAGTCCGACAGTGGTAGAGATCTCACCCGCCACTCGGGAGGTTGTTGCTTGATTCGCGGCCAATGGTTTTCCCCATTCTATGTAGAAGAGGATGGCTATTATTGTAACAACCAGACATTTGTGTCTGTCTCTCTCTCTCTTTCACTCACTCACTCATCTATCTATAATGATTGGTACTTCTTTCTACATCATCCCATCCGGACATTCCTGTTTCCCGCGCCTTAGTAATCCCGAGGTCTTGGTCTGATTGGTACTTATTCATCGTTCAACCATTTCAAACCCTTGTCACATGACCATTGGTCCGACAGTGGTAGAGATCTCACCTGCCACTCGGGAGGTTGTTGCTTGATTCGCGGCCAATGGTTATCCTCGATCTATATAGAAGAGGATGGCTATTATTGTAACAACCAGACATTTGTGTATGTCTCTCTCTCTCACTCACTCATCTATCTACAAAGATTGGTACCTCTTTCTACATCGTCCCATCCAGACGTTACTGTAACCCGTGACTTAGTAATCCCGAGATCTAAGTCTCATCGGTACTTATTCCTCTTTCATCCACTTGAAACCCTTGTCACCTGAGCATTGGTCCGACAGTGGTAGAGATCTCACCTGCCACTCGGGAGGTTGTTGCTTGATTCGCGGCCAATGGTTATCCTCGATCTATATAGAAGAGGATGGCTATTATTGTAACAACCAGACATTTGTGTCTGTCTCTCTCTCTCTTTCACTCACTCAGTCATCTATTTATAATGATTGGTACTTCTTTCTACTTCGTCCCATCTGGACGTTCCTGTTTCCCGCGCCTTAGTAATCCCGAGGTCTTGGTCTGATTGGTACTTATTCATCGTTCAACCATTTGAAACCCTTGTCACCTGACCATTGGTCCGACAGTGGTAGAGATCTCACCTGCCACTCGGGAGGTGTCTGCTTGATTCGAGGCCAATTTTTTTCCCCATTCTATGTAGAAGAGGATGGCTATTATTGTAACAACCAGACATTTGTGTCTGTCTCTCTCTCTCTTTCACTCACTCATGTATCTGTAAAGATTGGTACCTCTTTCTACATCGTCCCATCCAGACGTTCCTGTTTCCCGTGCCCTAGTTATCCCGAGGTCTGGGTATGATTGGAACTTATTCCTCTTTCAACCATTTGAAACCCATGTCACCTGAGCATTGGTCCCACAGTGGTAGAGATCTCAGCTGCCACGCGGGAATTCATTGCTTGATTCGCGGCCAATGGTTTTCCCCGTTCTATATGGAACAGGATGGCAAATAATTGCAACAACCAGACATTTGTGTCTTTCTGTCTCTCTCTCTCTCTCACTCACTCATCAATCTATAAAGATTGGTACCTCTTTCTACATCATCCCATACGTACGTTCCTGTTTCCCGCGCCTTAGTAATCCCGAGGTCTTGGTCTGATTGGTACTTATTCATCGTTCAACCATTTCAAACCCTTGTCACCTGACCATTGGTCCGACAGTAGTAGAGATCTCACCTGCCACTCGGGAGGTTGTTGCTTGATTCGCGGCCAATGGTTATCCTCGATCTATATAGAAGAGGATGGCTATTATTTTAACAACCAGACATTTGTGTCTGTCTCTCTCTCTCTTTCACTCACTCACTCATCTATCTATAATGATTGTTACTTATTCCTTGTTCAACTACTCGAAACGCTTGTCACCTGAGCATTGGTCCTACAGACGTAGAGACCTCACCTGCCACTCGGGAGGCCTTTGCTTGATTCGCGGCCAATGGTTTTCCCCGTTCTATATAGTAGAGGATGGCAAATAATTGCAACAACCAGAGATTTGTGTCTCTCTCACTCACTCACTCATCTATCCAATTATCTTTAATGATTGGTACTTCTTTTCCATTGAACCACTTAAGATTTTCATAACCTGAGCATTGGTTGTTCAGTAGTAGAATACTCGCCTGCCACGCGGGAGGCCCGGGTTCGATTCCCGGCCAATGCATTTTCCTCGTTCTGCAAAGAAGACAATGATTACATCGTCCCATCCGGACGTTACTGTAACCCGTGACTTAGTAATCCCGAGATCTAAGTCTCATCGGTACTTATTCCTCCTTCATCCACTTGAAACCCTTGTCACCTGAGCATTGGTCCGACAGTGGTAGAGATCTCACCTGCCACTCGGGAGGTTGTTGCTTGATTCGCGGCCAATGGTTATCCTCGATCTATATAGAAGAGGATGGCTATTATTGTAACAACCAGACATTTGTGTCTTTCTGTCTCTCTCTCTCACTAACTCAGTCATCTATTTATAATGATTGGTACTTCTTTCTACTTCGTCCCATCTGGACGTTCCTGATACCCGCGCCTTAGTAATCCTGAGGTCTAGGTCTGATTGCTACTTTTTCCTCCTTCTGCATAGACGACGATGACTGCATCGTGCCATCCAGAGGTTCGTCTGTGCCTCATTGGCTCGTGTTGGCTGCATCATTCATGTTTTATGGGTTAAAGTTCTGATTGGTACTTATTCCTCCTTCAGCCGGTTCAAACACTTATCACCTGAGAATTGGTCCTACAGTGGTAGAGATCTCACCTGCCACTCGGGAGGTGTCTGCTTGATTCGCGGCCAATTTTTTTCTCCGTTCTATATAGTAGAGGATGGCAAATAATTGCAACAACCAGACGTTTGTCTCTCTCTCTCTGTCACTCACTCACTCATCTATCTATAATGATTGTTACTTATTCCTTGTTCAACTACTCGAAACCCTTGTCACCTGAGCATTGGTCCTACAGACGTAGAGACCTCACCTGCCACTCGGGAGGCCTTTGCTTGATTCGCGGCCAATGGTTTTCCCCGTTCTATATAGTAGAGGATGGCAAATAATTGCAACAACCAGACATTTGTGTCTGTCTCACTCACTCACTCATCTATCCAATTATCTATAATGATTAGTACTTCTTTCCCATTCAACCACTTAAGATTTTCATAACCTGAGCATTGGTTGTTCAGTGATAGAGTTCTCGCCTGCCACGCGGGAGGCCTGGGTTCGATTCCCGGCCAATGCATTTTCCTCGTTCTGCAAAGAAGACAATGATTACATCGTCCCATCCGGACGTTATTGTAACCAGTGACTTAGTAATCCCGAGATCTAAGTCTCATCGGTACTTATTCCTCGTTCATCCACTTGAAACCCTTGTCACCTGAGCATTGGTCAAACAGTGGTAGAGATCTCACCTGCCACTCGGGAGGCCTTTGCTTGATTCGCGCCAATGGTTTTCCCCGTTCTATATAGTAGAGGATGGCAAATAATTGCAACAACCACACATTTGTGTCTGTCTCACTCACTCACTCATCTATCCAATTATCTTTAATGATTGGTACTTCTTTCCCATTCAACCACTTAATATTTTCATAACCTGAGCATTGGTTGTTCAGTGGAAGAATTCTCGCCTGCCACGCGGGAGGCCCGGGTTCGATTCCCGGCCAATGCATTTTCCTCGTTCTGCAAAGAAGACAATGATTACATCGTCCCATCCGGACGTTACTGTAACCCGTGACTTAGTAATCCCCAGATCTAAGTCTCATCGGTACTTATTCCTCGTTCATCCACTTGAAACCCTTGTCACCAGAGCATTGGTCCGACAGTGGTAGAGATCTCACCTGCCACTCGGGAGGTTGTTGCTTGATTCGCGGCCAATGGTTATCCTCGATCTATATAGAAGAGGATGGCTATTATTGTAACAACCAGACATTTGTGTATGTCTCTCTCTCTCACTCACTCATCTATCTACAAAGATTGGTACCTCTTTCTACATCGTCCCATCCAGACGTTACTGTAACCCGTGACTTAGTAATCCCGAGATCTAAGTCTCATCGGTACTTATTCCTCTTTCATCCACTTGAAACCCTTGTCACCTGAGCATTGGTCCGACAGTGGTAGAGATCTCACCTGCCACTCGGGAGGTTGTTGCTTGATTCGCGGCCAATGGTTATCCTCGATCTATATAGAAGAGGATGGCTATTATTGTAACAACCAGACATTTGTGTCTGTCTCTCTCTCTCTTTCACTCACTCAGTCATCTATTTATAATGATTGGTACTTCTTTCTACTTCGTCCCATCTGGACGTTCCTGTTTCCCGCGCCTTAGTAATCCCGAGGTCTTGGTCTGATTGGTACTTATTCATCGTTCAACCATTTGAAACCCTTGTCACCTGACCATTGGTCCGACAGTGGTAGAGATCTCACCTGCCACTCGGGAGGTGTCTGCTTGATTCGAGGCCAATTTTTTTCCCCATTCTATGTAGAAGAGGATGGCTATTATTGTAACAACCAGACATTTGTGTCTGTCTCTCTCTCTCTTTCACTCACTCATCTATCTGTAAAGATTGGTACCTCTTTCTACATCGTCCCATCCAGACGTTCCTGTTTCCCGTGCCCTAGTTATCCCGAGGTCTGGGTATGATTGGAACTTATTCCTCTTTCAACCATTTGAAACCCATGTCACCTGAGCATTGGTCCCACAGTGGTAGAGATCTCAGCTGCCACGCGGGAATTCATTGCTTGATTCGCGGCCAATGGTTTTCCCCGTTCTATATGGAACAGGATGGCAAATAATTGCAACAACCAGACATTTGTGTCTTTCTGTCTCTCTCTCTCTCTCACTCACTCATCAATCTATAAAGATTGGTACCTCTTTCTACATCATCCCATACGTACGTTCCTGTTTCCCGCGCCTTAGTAATCCCGAGGTCTTGGTCTGATTGGTACTTATTCATCGTTCAACCATTTCAAACCCTTGTCACCTGACCATTGGTCCGACAGTAGTAGAGATCTCACCTGCCACTCGGGAGGTTGTTGCTTGATTCGCGGCCAATGGTTATCCTCGATCTATATAGAAGAGGATGGCTATTATTTTAACAACCAGACATTTGTGTCTGTCTCTCTCTCTCTTTCACTCACTCACTCATCTATCTATAATGATTGTTACTTATTCCTTGTTCAACTACTCGAAACGCTTGTCACCTGAGCATTGGTCCTACAGACGTAGAGACCTCACCTGCCACTCGGGAGGCCTTTGCTTGATTCGCGGCCAATGGTTTTCCCCGTTCTATATAGTAGAGGATGGCAAATAATTGCAACAACCAGAGATTTGTGTCTCTCTCACTCACTCACTCATCTATCCAATTATCTTTAATGATTGGTACTTCTTTTCCATTGAACCACTTAAGATTTTCATAACCTGAGCATTGGTTGTTCAGTAGTAGAATACTCGCCTGCCACGCGGGAGGCCTGGGTTCAATTCCCGGCCAATGCATTTTCCTCGTTCTGCAAAGAAGACAATGATTACATCGTCCCATCCGGACGTTACTGTAACCCGTGACTTAGTAATCCCGAGATCTAAGTCTCATCGGTACTTATTCCTCCTTCATCCACTTGAAACCCTTGTCACCTGAGCATTGGTCCGACAGTGGTAGAGATCTCACCTGCCACTCGGGAGGTTGTTGCTTGATTCGCGGCCAATGGTTATCCTCGATCTATATAGAAGAGGATGGCTATTATTGTAACAACCAGACATTTGTGTCTTTCTGTCTCTCTCTCTCACTAACTCAGTCATCTATTTATAATGATTGGTACTTCTTTCTACTTCGTCCCATCTGGACGTTCCTGATACCCGCGCCTTAGTAATCCTGAGGTCTAGGTCTGATTGGTACTTTTTCCTCCTTCTGCATAGACGACGATGACTGCATCGTGCCATCCAGAGGTTCGTCTGTGCCTCATTGGCTCGTGTTGGCTGCATCATTCATGTTTTATGGGTTAAAGTTCTGATTGGTACTTATTCCTCCTTCAGCCGGTTCAAACACTTATCACCTGAGAATTGGTCCTACAGTGGTAGAGATCTCACCTGCCACTCGGGAGGTGTCTGCTTGATTCGCGGCCAATTTTTTTCTCCGTTCTATATAGAAGAGGTTAGCTATTATTGTAACAACCAGACATTTGTCTCTCTCTCTCTGTCACTCACTCACTCATCTATCTATAATGATTGTTACTTATTCCTTGTTCAACTACTCGAAACCCTTGTCACCTGAGCATTGGTCCTATAGACGTAGAGACCTCACCTGCCACTCGGGAGGCCTTTGCTTGATTCGCGGCCAATGGTTTTCCTCGTTCTATATAGTAGAGGATGGCAAATAATTGCAACAACCAGACATTTGTGTCTGTCTCACTCACTCACTCATCTATCCTATTATCTATAATGATTGGTACTTCTTTCCCATTCAACCACTTAAGATTTTCATAACCTGAGCATTGGCTGTTCAGTGGTAGAATTCTCGCCTGCCACGTGGGAGGCCCGGGTTCGATTCCCGGCCAATGCATTTTTCTCGTTCTGCAAAGAAGACAATGATTACATCGTCCCATCCGGACGTTACTGTAACCCGTGACTTAGTAATCCCGAGATCTGAGTCTCATCGGTACTTATTCCTCTTTCATCCACTTGAAACCCTTGTCACCTGAGCATTTGTGCTACAGTGGTAGAGATCTCACCTGCCACTCGGGAGGTTGTTGCTTGATTCGCGGCCAATGGTTTTCCCCATTCTATGTAGAAGAGGATGGCTATTATTGTAACAACCAGACATTTGTGTCTGTCTCTCTCTCTCACTAACTCAGTCATCTATTAATAATGATTGGTACTTCTTTCTACTTCATCCCATCTGGACGTTCCTGATACCCGCGCCTTAGTAATCCTGAGGTCTGGGTCTGATTGGTACTTATTCATCGTTCAACCATTTGAAACCCTTGTCACCTGACCATTGGTCCAACAGTGGTAGAGATCTCACCTTCCACTCGGGAGGTTGTTGCTTGATTCGCGGCCAATGGTTTTCCCCATTCTATGTAGAAGAGGATGGCTATTATTGTAACAACCAGAAATTTGTGTGTCTCTCTCTCTCTCTCACTCACTCATCTATCTGTAAAGATTGGTACCTCTTTCTACATCGTCCCATCCAGACGTTCCTGTTTCCCGTGCCCTAGTTATCCCGAGGTCTGGGTATGATTGGAACTTATTCCTCTTTCAACCATTTGAAACCCATGTCACCTGAGCATTGGTCCCACAGTGGTAGAGATCTCAGCTGCCACGCGGGAATTCATTGCTTGATTCGCGGCCAATGGTTTTCCCCGTTCTATATAGAACAGGATGGCAAATAATTGCAACAACCAGACATTTGTGTCTGTCTCTCTCTCTCACTCACTCATCTATCTATAAAGATTGGTACCTCTTTCTACATCATCCCATACGTACGTTCCTGTTTCCCGCGCCTTAGTAATCCCGAGGTCTTGGTCTGATTGGTACTTATTCATCGTTCAACCACTTCAAACCCTTGTCACCTGACCATTGGTCCGACAGTAGTAGAGATCTCACCTGCCACTCGGGAGGTTGTTGCTTGATTCGCGGCCAATGGTTATCCTCGATCTATATAGAAGAGGATGGCTATTATTGTAACAACCAGACACTTGTGTCTGTCTCTCTCTCTCTTTCACTCACTCACTCACTCATCAATCTATAATGATTGGTACTTCTTTCTACATCATCCCATCCGGACGTTCCTGTTTCCTGCGCCTTAGTAATCCCGAGGTCATGGTCTGATTGGTACTTATTCATCGTTCAACCATTTCAAACCCTTGTCACCTGACCATTGGTCCAACAGTGGTAGAGATCTCACCTTCCACTCGGGAGGTTGTTGCTTGATTCGCGGCCAATGGTTTTCCCCATTCTATGTAGAAGAGGATGGCTATTATTGTAACAACCAGACAATTGTGTCTGTCTCTCTCTCTCTCTCACTCACTCATCTATCTGATAAGATTGGTACCTCTTTCTACATCGTCCCATCCAGACGTTCCTGTTTCCCGTGCCCTAGTTATCCCGAGGTCTGGGTATGATTGGAACTTATTCCTCGTTCATCCACTTGAAACCCTTGTCACCTGAGCATTTGTGCTACAGTGGTAAATATCTCACCTTCCACTCGGGAGGTTGTTGCTTGATTCGCGGCCAATTTTTTTCTCCGTTCTATATAGAAGAAGTTAGCTATTATAGTAACAACCAGACATTTGTCTCTCTCTCTCTGTCATTCACTCAGTCATCTATCTATAATGATTGATACTTATTCCTTGTTCAACTACTCGAAACCCTTGTCACCTGAGCATTGGTCCTACAGACGTAGAGACCTCACCTGCCACGCGGGAGTCCCGTGTTCGATTCCCGGCCAATGCATTCTCCTCGTTCTGCAAAGAAGACAATGATTACATCGTCCCATCCGAACGTTACTGTAACCTGTGACTTAGTAATCCCGAGATCTAAGTCTCATCGGTACTTATTCCTCGTTCATCCACTTGAAACCCTTGTCAACTGAGTATTTGTGCTACAGTGGTAGATATCTCACCTTCCACTCGGGAGGTTGTTGCTTGATTCGCTGCCAATGGTTTTCCCCATTCTATGTAGAAGAGGATGGCTATTATTGTAACAACCAGACATTTGTGTCTGTCTCTCTCTCTCTTTCACTCACTCATTCATCTATCTATAATGATTGGTACTTCTTTCTACATCATCCCATCCGGACGTTCCTGTTTCCTGCGCCCTAGTTATCCCGAGGTCTGGGTATGATTGGAACTTATTCCTCGTTCATCCACATGAAACCTTTGTCACCTGAGCATTGGTCCGACAGTGGTAGAGATCTCACCTGCCACTCGGGAGGTTGTTGCTTCATTCGCGGCCAATGGTTTTCCCCATTCTATGTAGAAGAGGATGGCTTATATTGTAACAACCAGACATTTGTGTCTGTCTCTCTCTCTCACTCACTCATCTATCTATAGAGATTGGTACCTCTTTCTACATCGTCCCATCCGGACGTTCCTGTTTCCCGTGCCTTAGTTATCCCGAGGTCTAAGTCTGATTGATACTTATTCATCATTCAACCATTTGAAACCCTTGTCACCTGACCATTGGTCCGACAGTGTTAGAGATCTCACCTTCCACTCGGGAGGTTGTTGCTTGATTCGCGGCCAATGGTTTTCCCCATTCTATGTAGAAGAGGATGGCTATTATTGTAACAACCAGACATTTGTGTCTGTCTCTCTCTCTCACTCACTCATCTATCTATAAAGATTGGTACCTCTTTCTACATCGTCCCATCCGGACGTTCCTGTTTCCCGTGCCTTAGTTATCCCGAGGTCTGGGTCTGATTGGTACTTTTTCCTCCTTCTGCATAGACGATGATGACTGCATCGTGCCATCCAGAGGTTCGTCTGTGCCTCATTGGCTCGTGTTGGCTGCATCATTCATGTTTTATGGGTTAAAGTTCTGATTGGTACTTATTCCTCCTTCAGCCGGTTCAAACACTAGTCACCTGAGCATTGGTCCTACAGTGGTAGAGATCTCACCTGCCACTCGGGAGGTGTCTGCTTGATTCGCGGCCAATGGTTTTCCCCGTTCTATATAGTAGAGGATGGCAAATAATTGCTACAACCAGACATTTGTGTCTGTCTCACTCACTCACTCATCTATCCAATTATCTTTAATGATTAGTACTTCTTTCCCATTCAACCACTTAAGATTTTTTATAACCTGAGCATTGGTTGTTCAGTGGTAGAATTCTCGCCTGCCACGCGGGAGGCCCGGGTTCGATTCCCGGCCAATGCATTTTCCTCGTTCTGCAAAGAAGACAATGATTACATCGTCCCATACGGGCGTTACTGTAACCCTGACTTAATAATCCCGAGATCTAAGTCTCATCGGTACTTATTCCTCGTTCATCCACTTGAAACCCTTGTCACCTGAGCATTGGTCCGACAGTGGTAGAGATCTCACCTGCCACTCGGGAGGTTGTTGCTTCATTCGCGGCCAATGGTTTTCCCCATTCTATGTAGAAGAGGATGGCTATTATTGTAACAACCAGACATTTGTGTCTGTCTCTCTCTCTCTTTCACTCACTCACTCATCAATCTATAATGATTGGTACTCCTTTCTACATCATCCCATCCGGACGTTCCTGTTTCCTGCGCCTTAGTAATCCCGAGGTCATGGTCTGATTGGTACTTATTCATCGTTCAACCATTTCAAACCCTTGTCACCTGACCATTGGTCCAACAGTGGTAGAGATCTCACCTTCCACTCGGGAGGTTGTTGCTTGATTAGCGGCCAATGGTTTTCCCCATTCTATGTAGAAGAGGATGGCTATTATTGTAACAACCAGACATTTGTGTCTGTCTCTCTCTCTCACTCACTCATCTATCTATAAAGATTGGTACCTCTTTCTACATCGTCCCATCCGGACGTTCCTGTTTCCAGTGCCTTAGTTATCCCGAGGTCTGGGTATGATTGGAACTTATTCCTCTTTCATCCTCTTGAAACCCTTGTCACCTGAGCATTGGTCCGCCAGTGGTAGCGATCTCACCGGCCACTCGGGAGGTTGTTGCTTGATTCGCGGACAATGGTTATCCCCGATCTATATAGAAGAGGATGACTATTATTGTAAAAACCAGACATTTGTGTCTGTCTCTCTCTCTCACTAACTCAGTCATCTATTTATAATGATTGGTACTTCTTTCTACTTCGTCCCATCTGGACGTTCCTGATACCCGCGCCTTAGTAATCCTGAGGTCTAAGTCTGATTGGTACTTATTCATCGTTCAACCATTTGAAACCCTTGTCACCTGACCATTGGTCCGACAGTGGTAGAGATCTCACCTTCCACTAGGGAGGTTGTTGCTTGATTCGCGGCCAATGGTTTTCCCCATTCTATGTAGAAGAGGATGGCTATTATTGTAACAACCAGACATTTGTGTCTGTCTCTCTCTCTCACTCACTCATCTATCTATAGAGATTGGTACCTCTTTCTACATCGTCCCATCCGGACGTTCCTGTTTCCCGTGCCTTAGTTATCCCGAGGTCTTGGTCTGATTGGTACTTATTCCTCGTTCATCCACTTGATACCCTTGTCACCTGAGCATTGGTCCTACAGTGGTAGAGATCTCAGCTGCCACGCAGGATTTCATTGCTCGATTCGCGGCCAATGGTTTTCCCCGTTCTATATAGAACAGGATGGCAAATAATTGCAACCACCAGACATTTGTTTCTGTCTCTCTCTCTCACTCACTCATCTATCTAAAAAGATTGGTACCTCTTTCTACATCGTCCCATCCGGACGTTCCTGTTTCCCGTGCCTTAGTTATCCCGAGGTCTGGGTCTGATTGGTACTTTTTCCTCCTTCTGCATAGACGACGATGACTGCATCGTGCCATCCAGAGGTTCGTCTGTGCCTCATTGGCTCGTGTTGGCTGCATCATTCATGTTTTATGGGTTAAAGTTCTGATTGGTACTTATTCCTCCTTCAGCCGGTTCAAACACTTGTCACCTGAGCATTGGTCCTACAGTGGTAGAGATCTCACCTGCCACTCGGGAGGTGTCTGCTTGATTCGCGGACAATGGTTTTCCCCGTTCTATATAGTAGAGGATGGCAAATAATTGCTACAACCAGACATTTGTGTCTGTCTCACTCACTCACTCATCTATCCAATTATCTTTAATGATTAGTACTTCTTTCCCATTCAACCACTTAAGATTTTCATAACCTGAGCATTGGTTGTTCAGTGGTAGAATTCTCGGCTGCCACGCGGGAGGCCTGGGTTCGATTCCCGGCCAATGCATTTTCCTCGTTCTGCAAAGACGACAATGATTACATCGTCCCATCCGGACGTTACTGTAACCCGTGACTTAGTAATCCCGAGATCTAAGTCTCATCGGTACTTATTCCTCTTTCATCCACTTGAAACCCTTGTCACCTGAGCATTTGTGCTACAGTGGTAGAGATCTCACCATCCACTCGGGAGGTTGTTGCTTGATTCGAGGCCAATGGTTATCCTCGATCTATATAGAAGAGGATGGCTATTATTGTAACAACCAGACATTTGTGTCTGTCTCTCTCTCTCTTTCACTCACTCACTCATCTATCTATAATGATTGGTACTTCTTTCTACATCATCCCATCCGGACGTTCCTGTTTCCCGCGCCTTAGTAATCCCGAGATCTAAGTCTCATCGTTACTTATTCCTCGTTCATCCACTTGAAACCCTTGTCACCTGAGCATTTGTGCTACAGTGGTAGATATCTCACCTTCCACTCGGGAGGTTGTTGCTTGATTCGCGGCCCATGGTTTTCCCCATTCTATGTAGAAGAGGATGGCTATTATTGTAACAACCAGACATTTGTGTCTGTCTCTCTCTCTCACTCACTCATCTATGTATAAAGATTGGTACCTCTTTCTACATCGTCCCATCCGGACGTTCCTGTTTCCAGTGCCTTAGTTATCCCGAGGTCTGGGTATGATTGGAACTTATTCCTCTTTCATCCTCTTGAAACCCTTGTCACCTGAGCATTGGTCCGCCAGTGGTAGCGATCTCACCGGCCACTCGGGAGGTTGTTGCTTGATTCGCGGACAATGGTTATCCCCGATCTATATAGAAGAGGATGGCTATTATTGTAACAACCAGACATTTGTGTCTGTCTCTCTCTCTCACTAACTCAGTCATCTATTTATAATGATTGGTACTTCTTTCTACTTCGTCCCATCTAGACGTTCCTGATACCCGCGCCTTAGTAATCCCGAGGTCTAAGTCTGATTGGTACTTATTCATCGTTCAACCATTTGAAACCCTTGTCACCTGACCATTGGTCCGACAGTGGTAGAGATCTCACCTTCCACTCGGGAGGTTGTTGCTTGATTCGCTGCCAATGGTTTTCCCCATTCTATGTAGAAGAGGATGGCTATTACTGTAACAACCAGACATTTGTGTCTGTCTCTCTCTCTCTTTCACTCACTCACTCATCTATCTATTAAGATTGGTACTTCTTTCTACATCATCCCATCCGGACGTTCCTGTTTCCCGCGCCTTAGTAATCCCGAGGTCTTGGTCTGATTGGTACTTATTCCTCGTTCATCCACTTGATACCCTTGTCACCTGAGCATTGGTCCTACAGTGGTAGAGATCTCAGCTGCCACGCAGGAATTCATTGCTCGATTCGCGGCCAATGGTTTTCCCCGTTCTATATAGAACAGGATGGCAAATTATTGCAACAACCAGACATTTGTGTCTGTCTCTCTCTCTCACTCACTCATCTATCTAAAAAGATTGGTACCTCTTTCTACATCGTCCCATCCGGACGTTCCTGTTTCCCGTGCCTTAGTTATCCCGAGGTCTGGGTCTGATTGGTACTTTTTCCTCCTTCTGCATAGACGACGATGACTGCATCGTGCCATCCAGAGGTTCGTCTGTGCCTCATTGGCTCGTGTTGGCTGCATCATTCATGTTTTATGGGTTAAAGTTCTGAATGGTACTTATTCCTCCTTCAGCCGGTTCAAACACTTGTCACCTGAGCATTGGTCCTACATTGGTAGAGATCTCACCTGCCACTCGGGAGGTGTCTGCTTGATTCGCGGCCAATGGTTTTCCCCGTTCTATATAGTAGAGGATGGCAAATAATTGCAACAACCAGACATTTGTGTCTGTCTCACTCACTCACTCATCTATCCTATAATCTATAATGATTAGTACTTCTTTCCCATTCAACCACTTAAAATTTTCATAACCTTAGCATTGGTTGTTCAGTGGTAGAATTCTCGCCTGCCACGCGGGAGGCCCGGGTTCGATTCCCGGCCAATGCATTTTCCTCGTTCTGCAAAGAAGACAATGATTACATCGTCCCATACGGGCGTTACTGTAACCCTGACTTAGTAATCCCGAGATCTAAGTCTCATCGGTACTTATTCCTCGTTCATCCACTTGAAACCCTTGTCACCTGAGCATTGGTCCGACAGTGGTAGAGATCTCACCTGCCACTCGGGAGGTTGTTGCTTCATTCGCGGCCAATGGTTTTCCCCATTCTATGTAGAAGAGGATGGCTATTATTGTAACAACCAGACATTTGTGTCTGTCTCTCTCTCTCTTTCACTCACTCACTCATCAATCTATAATGATTGGTACTTCTTTCTACATCATCCCATCCGGACGTTCCTGTTTCCTGCGCCTTAGTAATCCCGAGGTCATGGTCTGATTGGTACTTATTCATCGTTCAACCATTTCAAACCCTTGTCCCCTGACCATTGGTCCAACAGTGGTAGAGATCTCACCTTCCACTCGGGAGGTTGTTGCTTGATTCGCGGCCAATGGTTTTCCCCATTCTATGTAGAAGAGGATGGCTATTATTGTAACAACCAGACATTTGTGTCTGTCTCTCTCTCTCTCTCACTCACTCATCTATCTGTAAAGATTGGTACCTCTTTCTACATCGTCCCATCCAGACGTTCCTGTTTCCCGTGCCCTAGTTATCCCGAGGTCTGGGTATGATTGGAACTTATTCCTCGTTCATCCACTTGAAACCCTTGTCACCTGAGCATTTGTGCTACAGTGGTAGATATCTCACCTTCCACTCGGGAGGTTGTTGCTTGATTCGCGGCCAATGGTTATCCCCGATCTATATAGAAGAGGATGGCTATTATTGTAACAACCACACATTTGTGTCTGTCTCTCTCTCTCACTCACTCATCTATCTATAAAGATTGGTACCTCTTTCTACATCGTCCCATCCGGACGTTCCTGTTTCCCGCGCCTTAGTAATCCCGAGGTCTTGGTCTGATTGGTACTTATTCCTCGTTCATCCACTTGATACCCTTGTCACCTGAGCATTGGTCCTACAGTGGTAGAGATCTCAGCTGCCACGCAGGAATTCATTGCTCGATTCGTGGCCAATGGTTTTCCCCGTTCTATATAGAACAGGATGGCAAATAATTGCAACAACCAGACATTTGTGTCTGTCTCTCTCTCTCACTCACTCATCTATCTATAAAGATTGGTACCTCTTTCTACATCGTCCCATCCGGACGTTCCTGTTTCCCGTGCCTTAGTTATCCCGAGGTCTGGGTCTGATTGGTACTTTTTCCTCCTTCTGCATAGACGATGATGACTGCATCGTGCCTTCCAGAGGTTCGTCTGTGCCTCATTGGCTCGTGTTGGCTGCATCATTCATGTTTTATGGGTTAAAGTTCTGATTGGTACTTATTCCTCCTTCAGCCGGTTCAAACATTTGTCACCTGAGCATTGGTCCTACAGTGGTAGAGATCTCACCTGCCACTCGGGAGGTGTCTGCTTGATTCGCGGCCAATGGTTTTCCCCGTTCTATATAGTAGAGGATGGCAAATAATTGCTACAACCAGACATTTGTGTCTGTCTCACTCACTCACTCATCTATCCAATTATCTTTAATGATTAGTACTTCTTTCCCATTCAACCACTTAAGATTTTCATAACCTGAGCATTGGTTGTTCAGTGGTAGAATTCTCGCCTGCCACGCGGGAGGCCCGGGTTCGATTCCCGGCCAATGCATTTTCCTCGTTCTGCAAAGAAGACAATGATTACATCGTCCCATACGGGCGTTACTGTAACCCTGACTTAGTAATCCCGAGATCTAAGTTTCATCGGTACTTATTCCTCGTTCATCCACTTGAAACCCTTGTCGCCTGAGCATTGGTCCGACAGTGGTAGAGATCTCACCTGCCACTCGGGAGGTTGTTGCTTCATTAGCGGCCAATGGTTTTCCCCATTCTTTGTAGAAGAGGATGGCTATTATTGTAACAACCAGACATTTGTGTCTGTCTCTCTCTCTCACTAACTCAGTCATCTATTTATAATGATTGGTACTTCTTTCTACTTCGTCCCATCTGGACGTTCCTGATACCCGCGCCTTAGTAATCCCGAGGTCTAAGTCTGATTGGTACTTATTCATCGTTCAACCATTTGAAACCCTTGTCACCTGACCATTGGTCCGACAGTGGTAGAGATCTCACCTTCCACTAGGGAGGTTGTTGCTTGATTCGCGGCCAATGGTTTTCCCCATTCTATGTAGAAGAGGATGGCTATTATTGTAACAACCAGACATTTGTGTCTGTCTCTCTCTCTCACTCACTCATCTATCTATAGAGATTGGTACCTCTTTCTACATCGTCCCATCCGGACGTTCCTGTTTCCCGTGCCTTAGTTATCCCGAGGTCTAAGTCTGATTGGTACTTATTCATCGTTCAAGCATTTGAAACCCTTGTCACCTGACCATTGGTCCGACAGTGGTAGAGATCTCACCTTCCATTCGGGAGGTTGTTGCTTGATTCGCGGCCAATGGTTTTCCCCATTCTATGTAGAAGAGGATGGCTATTATTGTAACAACCAGACATTTGTGTCTGTCTCTCTCTCTCTTTCACTCACTCACTCATCTATCTATAATGATTGGTACTTCTTTCTACATCATCCCATCCGGACGTTCCTGTTTCCCGCGCCTTAGTAATCCCGAGGTCTTGGTCTGATTGGTACTTATTCCTCGTTCATCCACTTGATACCCTTGTCACCTGAGCATTGGTCCTACAGTGGTAGAGATCTCAGCTGCCACGCAGGAATTCATTGCTCGATTCGCGGCCAATGGTTTTCCCCGTTCTATATAGAACAGGATGGCAAATAATTGCAACAACCAGACATTTGTGTCTGTCTCTCTCTCTCACTCACTCATCTATCTAAAAAGATTGGTACCTCTTTCTACATCGTCCCATCCGGACGTTCCTGTTTCCCGTGCCTTAGTTATCCCGAGGTCTGGGTCTGATTGGTACTTTTTCCTCCTTCTGCATAGACGACGATGACTGCATCGTGACATCCAGAGGTTCGTCTGTGCCTCATTGGCTCGTGTTGGCTGCATCATTCATGTTTTATGGGTTAAAGTTCTGATTGGTACTTATTCCTCCTTCAGCCGGTTCAAACACTTGTCACCTGAGCATTGGTCCTACAGTGGTAGAGATCTCACCTGCCACTCGGAGGTGTCTGCTTGATTCGTGGCCAATTTTTTTCTCCGTTCTATATAGAAGAGGATGGGAATTATTGTAACAACCAGACATTTGTGTCTGTCTCTCTCTCTCTCTTTCACTCACTCACTCATCTATCTATAATGATTGGTACTTCTTTCTACATCATCCCATCCGGACGTTACTGTAACCTGTGACTTAGTAATCCCGAGATCTAAGTCTCATCGTTACTTATTCCTCTTTCATCCACTTGAAACCCTTGTCACCTGAGCATTTGTGCTACAGTGGTAGATATCTCACCTTCCACTCGGGAGGTTGTTGCTTGATTCGCGGCCAATGGTTTTCCCCATTCTATGTAGAAGAGGATGGCTATTATTGTAACAACCAGACATTTGTGTCTGTCTCTCTCTCTCACTCACTCATCTATCTATAAAGATTGGTACCTCTTTCTACATCGTCCCATCCGGACGTTCCTGTTTCCAGTGCCTTAGTTATCCCGAGGTCTGGGTATGATTGGAACTTATTCCTCTTTCATCCACTTGAAACCCTTGTCACCTGAGCATTGGTCCGCCAGTGGTAGCGATCTCACCGGCCACTCGGGAGGTTGTTGCTTGATTCGCGGACAATGGTTATCCCCGATCTATATAGAAGAGGATGGCTATTATTGTAACAACCAGACATTTGTGTCTGTCTCTCTCTCTCACTAACTCAGTCATCTATTTATAATGATTGGTACTTCTTTCTACTTCGTCCCATCTGGACGTTCCTGATACCCGCGCCTTAGTAATCCTGAGGTCTAAGTCTGATTGGTACTTATTCATCGTTCAACCATTTGAAACCCTTGTCACCTGACCACTGGTCCGACAGTGGTAGAGATCTCACCTTCCACTAGGGAGGTTTTGCTTGATTCGCGGCCAATGGTTTTCCCCATTCTATGTAGAAGAGGATGGCTATTATTGTAACAAACAGACATTTGTGTCTGTCTCTCTCTCTCTTTCACTCACTCACTCACTCATCTATCTATAATGATTGTTACTTATTCCTTGTTCAACTACTCGAAACCCTTGTCACCTGAGCATTGGTCCTACAGACGTAGAGACCTCACCTGCCACTCGGGAGGCCTTTACTTGATTCGCGGCCAATGGTTTTCCTCGTTCTATATAGTAGAGGATGGCAAATAATTGCAACAACCAGACATTTGTGTCTGTCTCACTCAGTCACTCATCTATCCTATTATCTATAATGATTAGTACTTCTTTCCCATTCAACCACTTAAGATTTTCTTAACCTGAGCATTGGTTGTTCAGTGGTAGAATTCTCGCCTGCCACGCGGGAGGCCCGGGTTCGATTCCCGGCCAATGCATTTTCCTCGTTCTGCAAGAAGACAATGATTACATCGTCCCATACGGGCGTTACTGTAACCTGTGACTTAGTAATCCCGAGATCTAAGTCTCATCGGTACTTATTCCTCGTTCATCCACTTGAAACCCTTGTCACCTGAGCATTTGTGCTACAGTGGTAGATATCTCACCTTCCACTCGGGAGGTTGTTGCTTGATTCGCGGCCCATGGTTTTCCCCATTCTATTTAGAAGAGGATGGCTATTATTGTAACAACCAGACATTTGTGTCTGTCTCTCTCTCTCACTCACTCATCTATCTATAAAGATTGGTACCTCTTTCTACATCGTCCCATCCGGACGTTCCTGTTTCCAGTGCCTTAGTAATCCCGAGGTCTTGGTCTGATTGGTACTTATTCATCGTTCAACCATTTCAAACCCTTGTCACCTGACCATTGGTCCGACAGTGGTAGAGATCTCACCTGCCACTCGGGAGGTTGTTGCTTGATTCACGGCCAATGGTTATCCTCGATCTATATAGAAGAGGATGGCTATTATTGTAACAACCAGACATTTGTGTCTGTCTCTCTATCTCTCTCACTTACTCTGTCATCTATTTATAATGATTGGTACTTCTTTCTACTTCGTCCCATCTGGACGTTCCTGATACCCGCGCCTTTGTAATCCTGAGGTCTGGGTCTGATTGGTACTTTTTCCTCCTTCTGCATAGACGATGATGACTGCATCGTGCCATCCAGAGGTTCGTCTGTGCCTCATTGGCTCGTGTTGGCTGCATCATTCATGTTTTATGGGTTAAAGTTCTGATTGGTACTTATTCCTCCTTCACCCGGTTCAAACACCTATCACCTGAGAATTGGTCCTACAGTGGTAGAGATCTCACCTGCCACTCGGAGGTGTCTGCTTGATTCGTGGCCAATTTTTTTCTCCGTTCTATATAGAAGAGGATGGGAATTATTGTAACAACCAGACATTTGTGTCTGTCTCTCTCTCTCTCTTTCACTCACTCACTCATCTATCTATAATGATTGGTACTTCTTTCTACATCATCCCATCCGGACGTTCCTGTTTCCCGCGCCTTAGTAATCCCGAGGTCTTGGTCTGATTGGTACTTATTCATCGTTCAACCATTTCAAACCCTTGTCACCTGACCATTGGTCCGACAGTATTAGAGATCTCACCTGCCACTCGGGAGGTTGTTGCTTGATTCGCGGCCAATGGTTATCCTCGATCTATATAGAAGAAGATGGCTATTATTGTAACAACCAGACATTTGTGTCTGTCTCTCTCTCTCACTAACTCAGTCATCTATTTATAATGATTGGTACTTCTTTCTACTTCGTCCCATCTGGACGTTCCTGATACCCGCGCCTTAGTAATCCTGAGGTCTGGGTCTGATTGGTACGTTTTCCTCCTTCTGCATAGACGACGATGACTGCATCGTGCCATCCAGAGGTTCGTCTGTGCCTCATTGGCTCGTGTTGGCTGCATCATTCATGTTTTATGGGTTAAAGTTCTGATTGGTACTTATTCCTCCTTCAGCCGGTTCAAACACTTATCACCTGAGAATTGGTCCTACAGTGGTAGAGATCTCACCTGCCACTCGGAGGTGTCTGCTTGATTCGTGGCCAATTTTTTTCTCCGTTCTATATAGAAGAGGTTAGCTATTATTGTAACAACCAGACAATTGTCTCTCTCTCTCTGTCACTCACTCACTCATCTATCTATAATGATTGTTACTTATTCCTTGTTCAACTACTCGAAACCCTTGTCACCTGAGCATTGGTCCTACAGACGTAGAGACCTCACCTGCCACTCGGGAGGCCTTTGCTTGATTCGCGGCCAATGGTTTTCCTCGTTCTATATAGTAGAGGATGGCAAATCATTGCAACAACCAGACATTTGTGTCTGTCTCTCTCTCTCTCTCACTTACTCTGTCATCTATTTATAATGATTGGTACTTCTTTCTACTTCGTCCCATCTGGACGTTCCTGATACCCGCGCCTTTGTAATCCTGAGGTCTGGGTCTGATTGGTACTTTTTCCTCCTTCTGCATAGACGATGATGACTGCATCGTGCCATCCAGAGGTTCGTCTATGCCTCATTGGCTCGTGTTGGCTGCATCATTCATGTTTTATGGGTTAAAGTTCTGATTGGTACTTATTCCTCCTTCAGCCGGTTCAAACACCTATCACCTGAGAATTGGTCCTACAGTGGTAGAGATCTCACCTGCCACTCGGAGGTGTCTGCTTGATTCGTGGCCAATTTTTTTCTCCGTTCAATATAGAAGAGGATGGGAATTATTGTAACAACCAGACATTTGTGTCTGTCTCTCTCTCTCTCTTTCACTCACTCACACATCTATCTATAATGATTGGTACTTCTTTCTACATCATCCCATCCGGACGTTACTGTAACCTGTGACTTAGTAATCCCGAGATCTAAGTCTCATCGTTACTTATTCCTCGTTCATCCACTTGAAACCCTTGTCACCTGAGCATTTGTGCTACAGTGGTAGATATCTCACCTTCCACTCGGGAGGTTGTTGCTTGATTCGCGGCCAATGGTTTTCCCCATTCTATGTAGAAGAGGATGGCTATTATTGTAATAACCAGACATTTGTGTCTGTCTCTCTCTCTCACTCACTCATCTATCTATAAAGATTGGTACCTCTTTCTACATTGTCCCATCCGGACGTTCCTGTTTCCAGTGCCTTAGTTATCCCGAGGTCTGGGTATGATTGGAACTTATTCCTCTTTCATCCACTTGAAACCCTTGTCACCTGAGCATTGGTCCGCCAGTGGTAGCGATCTCACCGGCCACTCGGGAGGTTGTTGCTTGATTCGCGGACAATGGTTATCCCCGATCTATATAGAAGAGGATGGCTATTATTGCAACAACCAGACATTTGTGTCTGTCTCTCTCTCTCACTAACTCAGTCATCTATTTATAATGATTGGTACTTCTTTCTACTTCGTCCCATCTGGACGTTCCTGATACCCGCGCCTTAGTAATCCTGAGGTCTAAGTCTGATTGGTACTTATTCATCGTTCAACCATTTGAAACCCTTGTCACCTGACCATTGGTCCGACAGTGGTAGAGATCTCACCTTCCACTAGGGAGGTTGTTGCTTGATTCGCGGCCAATGGTTTTCCCCATTCTATGTAGAAGAGGATGGCTATTATTGTAACAACCAGACATTTGTGTCTGTCTCTCTCTCTCACTCACTCATCTATCTATAGAGATTGGTACCTCTTTCTACATCGTCCCATCCGGACGTTCCTGTTTCCCGTGCCTTAGTTATCCCGAGGTCTAAGTCTGATTGGTACTTATTCATCGTTCAACCATTTGAAACCCTTGTCACCTGACCATTGGTCCGACAGTGGTAGAGATCTCACCTTCCACTCGGGAGGTTGTTGCTTGATTCGCTGCCAATGGTTTTCCCCATTCTATGTAGAAGAGGATGGCTATTACTGTAACAACCAGACATTTGTGTCTGTCTCTCTCTCTCTTTCACTCACTCACTCATCTATCTATAATGATTGGTACTTCTTTCTACATCATCCCATCCGGACGTTCCTGTTTCCCGCGCCTTAGTAATCCCGAGGTCTTGGTCTGATTGGTACTTATTCCTCGTTCATCCACTTGATACCCTTGTCACCTGAGCATTGGTCCTACAGTGGTAGAGATCTCAGCTGCCACGCAGGAATTCATTGCTCGATTCGCGGCCAATGGTTTTCCCCGTTCTATATAGAACAGGATGGCAAATAATTGCAACAACCAGACATTTGTGTCTGTCTCTCTCTCTCACTCACTCATCTATCTATAAAGATTGGTACCTCTTTCTACATCGTCCCATCCGGACGTTCCTGTTTCCCGTGCCTTAGTTATCCCGAGGTCTGGGTCTGATTGGTACTTATTCCTCTTTCAACCATTTGAAACCCTTGTGACCTGAGCATTGGTCCTACAGTGGTAGAGATCTCACCTGCCACTCGGAGGTGTCTGCTTGATTCGTGGCCAATTTTTTTCTCCGTTCTATATAGAAGAGGATGGGAATTATTGTAACAACCAGACATTTGTGTCTGTCTCTCTCTCTCTTTCACTCACTCACTCATCTATATATAATGATTGGTACTTCTTTCTACTTCGTCCCATCTGGACGTTCCTGATACCCGCGCCTTTGTAATCCTGAGGTCTGGGTCTGATTGGTACTTTTTCCTCCTTCTGCATAGACGACGATGACTGCATCGTGCCATCCAGAGGTTCGTCTGTGCCTCATTGGCTCGTGTTGGCTGCATCATTCATGTTTTATGGGTTAAAGTTCTGATTGGTACTTATTCCTCCTTCAGCCGGTTCAAACACTTATCACCTGAGAATTGGTCCTACCGTGGTAGAGATCTCACCTGCCACTCGGGAGGTGTCTGCTTGACTCGCGGCCAATTTTTTTCTCCGTTCTATATAGAAGAGGTTGGCTATTATTGTAACAACCAGACATTTGTCTCTCTCTCTCTCTCTGTCACTCACTCACTCATCTATCTATAATGATTGTTACTTATTCCTTGTTCAACTACTCGAAACCCTTGTCACCTGAGCATTGGTCCTACAGACGTAGAGACCTCACCTGCCACTCGGGAGGCCTTTGCTTGATTCGCGGCCAATGGTTTTCCCCGTTCTATATAGTAGAGGATGGCAAATAATTGCAACAACCAGACATTTGTGTCTGTCTCACTCACTCACTCATCTATCCAATTATCTATAATGATTAGTACTTCTTTCCCATTCAACCACTTAAGATTTTCATAACCTGAGCATTGGTTGTTCAGTGATAGAGTTCTCGCCTGCCACGCGGGAGGCCTGGGTTCGATTCCCGGCCAATGCATTTTCCTCGTTCTGCAAAGAAGACAATGATTACATCGTCCCATCCGGACGTTATTGTAACCAGTGACTTAGTAATCCCGAGATCTAAGTCTCATCGGTACTTATTCCTCGTTCATCCACTTGAAACCCTTGTCACCTGAGCATTGGTCAAACAGTGGTAGAGATCTCACCTGCCACTCGGGAGGCCTTTGCTTGATTCGCGCCAATGGTTTTCCCCGTTCTATATAGTAGAGGATGGCAAATAATTGCAACAACCACACATTTGTGTCTGTCTCACTCACTCACTCATCTATCCAATTATCTTTAATGATTGGTACTTCTTTCCCATTCAACCACTTAATATTTTCATAACCTGAGCATTGGTTGTTCAGTGGAAGAATTCTCGCCTGCCACGCGGGAGGCCCGGGTTCGATTCCCGGCCAATGCATTTTCCTCGTTCAGCAAAGAAGACAATGATTACATCGTCCCATCCGGACGTTACTGTAACCCGTGACTTAGTAATCCCCAGATCTAAGTCTCATCGGTACTTATTCCTCGTTCATCCACTTGAAACCCTTGTCACCTGAGCATTGGTCCGACAGTGGTAGAGATCTCACCTGCCACTCGGGAGGTTGTTGCTTGATTCGCGGCCAATGGTTTTCCCCATTCTATGTAGAAGAGGATGGCTATTATTGTAACAACCAGACATTTGTGTCTGTCTCTCTCTCTCTTTCACTCACTCACTCATCTATCTATAATGATTGGTACTTCTTTCTACATCATCCCATCCGGACGTTCCTGTTTCCCGCGCCTTAGTAATCCCGAGGTCTTGGTCTGATTGGTACCTGTTCATCGTTCAACCATTTCAAACCCTTGTCACCTGACCATTGGTCCGACAGTAGTAGAGATCTCACCTGCCACACGGGAGGTTGTTGCTTGATTCGCGGCCAATGGTTATCCTCGATCTATATAGAAGAGGATGGCTATTATTGTAACAACCAGACATTTGTGTCTGTCTCTCTCTCTCACTAACTCAGTCATCTATTTATAATGATTGGTACTTCTTTCTACTTCGTCCCATCTGGACGTTCCTGATACCCGCGCCTTAGTAATCCCGAGGTCTAAGTCTGATTGGTACTTATTCATCGTTCAACCATTTGAAACCCTTGTCACCTGACCATTGGTCCGACAGTGGTAGAGATCTCACCTTCCACTAGGGAGGTTGTTGCTTGATTCGCGGCCAGTGGTTTTCCCCATTCTATGTAGAAGAGGATGGCTATTATTGTAACAACCAGACATTTGTGTCTGTCTCTCTCTCTCACTTACTCATCTATCTATAGAGATTGGTACCTCTTTCTACATCGTCCCATCCGGACGTTCCTGTTTCCCGTGCCTTAGTTATCCCGAGGTCTAAGTCTGATTGGTACTTATTCATCGTTCAACCATTTGAAACCCTTGTCACCTGACCATTGGTCCGACAGTGGTAGAGATCTCACCTTCCATTCGGGAGGTTGTTGCTTGATTCGCGGCCAATGGTTTTCCCCATTCTATGTAGAAAAGGATGGCTATTATTGTAACAACCAGACATTTGTGTCTGTCTCTCTCTCTCTTTCACTCACTCACTCATCTATCTATAATGATTGGTACTTCTTTCTACATCATCCCATCCGGACGTTCCTGTTTCCCGCGCCTTAGTAATCCCGAGGTCTTGGTCTGATTGGTACTTATTCCTCGTTCATCCACTTGATACCCTTGTCACCTGAGCATTGGTCCTACAGTGGTAGAGATCTCAGCTGCCACGCAGGAATTCATTGCTCGATTCGCGGCCAATGGTTTTCCCCGTTCTATATAGAACAGGATGGCAAATAATTGCAACAACCAGACATTTGTGTCTGTCTCTCTCTCTCACTCACTCATCTATCTAAAAAGATTGGTACCTCTTTCTACATCGTCCCATCCGGACGTTCCTGTTTCCCGTGCCTTAGTTATCCCGAGGTCTGGGTCTGATTGGTACTTTTTCCTCCTTCTGCATAGACGACGATGACTGCATCGTGCCATCCAGAGGTTCGTCTGTGCCTCATTGGCTCGTGTTGGCTGCATCATTCATGTTTTATGGGTTAAAGTTCTGATTGGTACTTATTCCTCCTTCAGCCGGTTCAAACACTTGTCACCTGAGCATTGGTCCTACAGTGGTAGAGATCTCACCTGCCACTCGGGAGGTGTCTGCTTGATTCGCGGCCAATGGTTTTCCCCGTTCTATATAGTAGAGGATGGCAAATAATTGCTACAACCAGACATTTGTGTCTGTCTCACTCACTCACCCATCTATCCAATTATCTTTAATGATTAGTACTTCTTTCCCATTCAACCACTTAAGATTTTCATAACCTGAGCATTGGTTGTTCAGTGGTAGAATTCTCGCCTGCCACGCGGGAGGCCTGGGTTCGATTCCCGGCCAATGCATTTTCCTCGTTCTGCAAAGAAGACAATGATTACATCGTCCCATACGGGCGTTACTGTAACCCTGACTTAGTAATCCCGAGATCTAAGTCTCATCGGTACTTATTCCTCATTCATCCACTTGAAACCCTTGTCACCTGAGCATTGGTCCGACAGTGGTAGAGATCTCACCTGCCACTCGGGAGGTTGTTGCTTCATTCGCGGCCAATGGTTTTCCCCATTCTATGTAGAAGAGGATGGCTATTATTGCAACAACCAGACATTTGTGTCTGTCTCTCTCTCTCACTCACTCATCTATCTATAAAGATTGGTACCTCTTTCTACATCATCCCATACATACGTTCCCGTTTCCCGCGCCTTAGTAATCCCGAGGTCTTGGTCTGATTGGTACTTATTCATCGTTCAACCATTTCAAACCCTTGTCACCTGACCATTGGTCCGACAGTAGTAGAGATCTCACCTGCCACTCGGGAGGTTGTTGCTTGATTCGCGGCCAATGGTTATCCTCGATCTATATAGAAGAGGATGGCTATTATTGTAACAACCAGACATTTGTGTCTGTCTCTCTCTCTCTTTCACTCACTCACTCATCTATCTATAATGATTGTTACTTATTCCTTGTTCAACTACTCGAAACCCTTGTCACCTGAGCATTGGTCCTACAGACGTAGAGACCTCACCTGCCACTCGGGAGACCTTTACTTGATTCGCGGCCAATGGTTTTCCTCGTTCTATATAGTAGAGGATGGCAAATAATTGCAACAACCAGACATTTGTGTCTGTCTCACTCACTCACTCATCTATCCTATTATCTATTATGATTAGTACTTCTTTCCCATTCAACCACTTAAAATTTTCAAAACCTGAGCATTGGTTGTTCAGTGGTAGAATTCTCGCCTGCCACGCGGGAGGCCCGGGTTCGATTCCCGGCCAATGCATTTTCCTCGTTCTGCAAAGAAGACAATGATTACATCGTCCCATACGGGCGTTACTATAACCCTGACTTAGTAATCCCGAGATCTAAGTCTCATCTGTACTTATTCCTCGTTCATCCACTTGAAACCCTTGTCACCTGAGCATTGGTCCGACAGTGGTAGAGATCTCACCTGCCACTCGGGAGGTTGTTGCTTCATTCGCGGCCAATGGTTTTCCCCATTCTATGTAGAAGAGGATGGCTATTATTGTAACAACCAGACATTTGTGTCTGTCTCTCTCTCTCTTTCACTCACTCACTCATCTATCTATAATGATTGGTACTTCTTTCTACATCATCCCATCCGGACGTTCCTGTTTCCCGCGCCTTAGTAATCCCGAGGTCTTGGTCTGATTGGTACCTGTTCATCGTTCAACCATTTCAAACCCTTGTCACCTGACCATTGGTCCGACAGTAGTAGAGATCTCACCTGCCACACGGGAGGTTGTTGCTTGATTCGCGGCCAATGGTTATCCTCGATCTATATAAAAGAGGATGGCTATTATTGTAACAACCAGACATTTGTGTCTGTCTCTCTCTCTCACTAACTCAGTCATCTATTTATAATGATTGGTACTTCTTTCTACTTCGTCCCATCTGGACGTTCCTGATACCCGCGCCTTAGTAATCCCGAGGTCTAAGTCTGATTGGTACTTATTCATCGTTCAACCATTTGAAACCCTTGTCACCTGACCATTGGTCCGACAGTGGTAGAGATCTCACCTTCCACTAGGGAGGTTGTTGCTTGATTCGCGGCCAATGGTTTTCCCCATTCTATGTAGAAGAGGATTGCTATTATTGTAACAACCAGACATTTGTGTCTGTCTCTCTCTCTCACTTACTCATCTATCTATAGAGATTGGTACCTCTTTCTACATCGTCCCATCCGGACGTTCCTGTTTCCCGTGCCTTAGTTATCCCGAGGTCTAAGTCTGATTGGTACTTATTCATCGTTCAACCATTTGAAACCCTTGTCACCTGACCATTGGTCCGACAGTGGTAGAGATCTCACCTTCCATTCGGGAGGTTGTTGCATGATTCGCGGCCAATGGTTTTCCCCATTCTATGTAGAAAAGGATGGCTATTATTGTAACAACCAGACATTTGTGTCTGTCTCTCTCTCTCTTTCACTCACTCACTCATCTATCTATAATGATTGGTACTTCTTTCTACATCATCCCATCCGGACGTTCCTGTTTCCCGCGCCTTAGTAATCCCGAGGTCTTGGTCTGATTGGTACTTATTCCTCGTTCATCCACTTGATACCCTTGTCACCTGAGCATTGGTCCTACAGTGGTAGAGATCTCAGCTGCCACGCAGGAATTCATTGCTCGATTCGCGGCCAATGGTTTTCCCCATTCTATGTAGAAGAGGATGGCTATTATTGCAACAACAAGACATTTGTGTCTGTCTCTCTCTCTCACTCACTCATCTATCTATAAAGATTGGTACCTCTTTCTACATCATCCCATACATACGTTCCCGTTTCCCGCGCCTTAGTAATCCCGAGGTCTTGGTCTGATTGGTACTTATTCATCGTTCAACCATTTCAAACCCTTGTCACCTGACCATTGGTCCGACAGTAGTAGAGATCTCACCTGCCACTCGGGAGGTTGTTGCTTGATTCGCGGCCAATGGTTATCCTCGATCTATATAGAAGAGGATGGCTATTATTGTAACAACCAGACATTTGTGTCTGTCTCTCTCTCTCTTTCACTCACTCACTCATCTATCTATAATGATTGTTACTTATTCCTTGTTCAACTACTCGAAACCCTTGTCACCTGAGCATTGGTCCTACAGACGTAGAGACCTCACCTGCCACTCGGGAGGCCTTTACTTGATTCGCGGCCAATGGTTTTCCTCGTTCTATATAGTAGAGGATGGCAAATAATTGCAACAACCAGACATTTGTGTCTGTCTCTCTCTCTCTCTCACTCACTCATCTATCTGTAAAGATTGGTACCTACTTCTACATCGTCCCATCCAGACGTTCCTGTTTCCCGTGCCCTAGTTATCCCGAGGTCTGGGTATGATTGGAACTTATTCCTCGTTCATCCACTTGAAACCCTTGTCACCTGAGCATTTGTGCTACAGTGGTAGATATCTCACCTTCCACTCGGGAGGTTGTTGCTTGATTCGCGGCCAATGGTTATCCCCGATCTATATAGAAGAGGATGGCTATTATTGTAACAACCACACATTTGTGTCTGTCTCTCTCTCTCACTCACTCATCTATCTATAAAGATTGGTACCTCTTTCTACATCGTCCCATCCGGACGTTCCTGTTTCCCGCGCCTTAGTAATCCCGAGGTCTTGGTCTGATTGGTACTTATTCCTCGTTCATCCACTTGATACCCTTGTCACCTGAGCATTGGTCCTACAGTGGTAGAGATCTCAGCTGCCACGCAGGAATTCATTGCTCGATTCGCGGCCAATGGTTTTCCCCGTTCTATATAGAACAGGATGGCAAATAATTGCAACCACCAGACATTTGTTTCTGTCTCTCTCTCTCACTCACTCATCTATCTAAAAAGATTGGTACCTCTTTCTACATCGTCCCATCCGGACGTTCCTGTTTCCCGTGCCTTAGTTATCCCGAGGTCTGGGTCTGATTGGTACTTTTTCCTCCTTCTGCATAGACGACGATGACTGCATCGTGCCATCCAGAGGTTCGTCTGTGCCTCATTGGCTCGTGTTGGCTGCATCATTCATGTTTTATGGGTTAAAGTTCTGATTGGTACTTATTCCTCCTTCAGCCGGTTCAAACACTTGTCACCTGAGCATTGGTCCTACAGTGGTAGAGATCTCACCTGCCACTCGGGAGGTGTCTGCTTGATTCGCGGCCAATGGTTTTCCCCGTTCTATATAGTAGAGGATGGCAAATAATTGCTACAACCAGACATTTGTGTCTGTCTCACTCACTCACTCATCTATCCAATTATCTTTAATGATTAGTACTTCTTTCCCATTCAACCACTTAAGATTTTCATAACCTGAGCATTGGTTGTTCAGAGGTAGAATTCTCGGCTGCTACGCGGGAGGCCTGGGTTCGATTCACGGCCAATGCATTTTCCTCGTTCTGCAAAGACGACAATGATTACATCGTCCCATACGGGCGTTACTGTAACCCGTGACTTAGTAATCCCGAGATCTAAGTCTCATCGGTACTTATTCCTCTTTCATCCACTTGAAACCCTTGTCACCTGAGCATTTGTGCTACAGTGGTAGAGATCTCACCATCCACTCGGGAGGTTGTTGCTTGATTCGAGGCCAATGGTTATCCTCGATCTATATAGAAGAGGATGGCTATTATTGTAACAACCAGACATTTGAGTCTGTCTCTCTCTCTCTTTCACTCACTCACTCATCTATCTATAATGATTGGTACTTCTTTCTACATCATCCCATCCGGACGTTCCTGTTTCCCGCGCCTTAGTAATCCCGAGGTCTTGGTCTGATTGGTACTTATTCATCGTTCAACCATTTCAAACCCTTGTCACCTGACCATTGGTCCGACAGTGGTAGAGATCTCACCTTCCACTCGCGAGGTTGTTGCTTGATTCGCGGCCAATGGTTTTCCCCATTCTATGTAGAAGAGGATGGCTATTATTGTAACAACCAGACATTTGTGTCTGTCTCTCTCTCTCACTCACTCATCTATCTATAAAGATTGGTACCTCTTTCTACATCGTCCCATCCGGACGTTCCTGTTTCCAGTGCCTTAGTTATCCCGAGGTCTGGGTATGATTGGAACTTATTCCTCTTTCATCCTCTTGAAACCCTTGTCACCTGAGCATTGGTCCGCCAGTGGTAGCGATCTCACCGGCCACTCGGGAGGTTGTTGCTTGATTCGCGGACAATGGTTATCCCCGATCTATATAGAAGAGGATGGCTATTATTGTAACAACCAGACATTTGTGTCTGTCTCTCTCTCTCACTAACTCAATCATCTATTTATAATGATTGGTACTTCTTTCTACTTCGTCCCATCTGGACGTTCCTGATACCCGCGCCTTAGTAATCCTGAGGTCTAAGTCTGATTGGTACTTATTCATCGTTCAACCATTTGAAACCCTTGTCACCTGACCATTGGTCCGACAGTGGTAGAGATCTCACCTTCCACTAGGGAGGTTGTTGCTTGATTCGCGGCCAATGGTTTTCCCCATTCTATGTAGAAGAGGATGGCTATTATTGTAACAACCAGACATTTGTGTCTGTCTCTCTCTCTCACTCACTCATCTATCTATAGAGATTGGTACCTCTTTCTACATCGTCCCATCCGGATGTTCCTGTTTCCCGCGCCTTAGTAATCCCGAGGTCTTGGTCTGATTGGTACTTATTCCTCGTTCATTCACTTGATACCCTTGTCACCTGAGCATTGGTCCTACAGTGGTAGAGATCTCAGCTGCCACGCAGGAATTCATTGCTCGATTCGCGGCCAATGGTTTTCCCCGTTCTATATAGAACAGGATGGCAAATAATTGCAACAACCAGACATTTGTGTCTGTCTCTCTCTCTCACTCACTCATCTATCTAAAAAGATTGGTACCTCTTTCTACATCGTCCCATCCGGACGTTCCTGTTTCCCGTGCCTTAGTTATCCCGAGGTCTGGGTCTGATTGGTACTTTTTCCTCCTTCTGCATAGACGACGATGACTGCATCGTGCCATCCAGAGGTTCGTCTGTGCCTCATTGGCTCGTGTTGGCTGCATCATTCATGTTTTATGGGTTAAAGTTCTGATTGGTACTTATTCCTCCTTCAGCCGGTTCAAACACTTATCACCTGAGAATTGGTCCTACAGTGGTAGAGATCTCACCTGCCACTCGGGAGGTGTCTGCTTGACTCGCGGCCAATTTTTTTCTCCGTTCAATATAGAAGAGGTTGGCTATTATTGTAACAACCAGACATTTGTCTCTCTCTCTCTGTCACTCACTCACTCATCTATCTATAATGATTGTTACTTATTCCTTGTTCAACTACTCGAAACCCTTGTCACCTGAGCATTGGTCCTACATTGGTAGAGATCTCACCTGCCACTCGGGAGGTGTCTGCTTGATTCGCGGCCAATGGTTTTCCCCGTTCTATATAGTAGAGGATGGCAAATAATTGCAACAACCAGACATTTGTGTCTGTCTCACTCACTCACTCATCTATCCAATTATCTTTAAAGATTAGTACTTCTTTCCCATTCAACCACTTAAGATTTTCATAACCTTAGCATTGGTTGTTCAGTGGTAGAATTCTCGCCTGCCACGCGGGAGGCCCGGGTTCGATTCCCGGCCAATGCATTTTCCTCGTTCTGCAAAGAAGACAATGATTACATCGTCCCATACGGGCGTTACTGTAACCCTGACTTAGTAATCCCGAGATCTAAGTCTCATCGGTACTTATTCCTCGTTCATCCACTTGAAACCCTTGTCACCTGAGCATTGGTCAAACAGTGGTAGAGATCTCACCTGCCACTCGGGAGGCCTTTGCTTGATTCGCGCCAATGGTTTTCCCCGTTCTATATAGTAGAGGATGGCAAATAATTGCAACAACCACACATTTGTGTCTGTCTCTCTCTCTCTTTCACTCACTCACTCATCAATCTATAATGATTGGTACTTCTTTCTACATCATCCCATCCGAACGTTCCTGTTTCCTGCGCCTTAGTAATCCCGAGGTCATGGTCTGATTGGTACTTATTCATCGTTCAACCATTTCAAACCCTTGTCCCCTGACCATTGGTCCAACAGTGGTAGAGATCTCACCTTCCACTCGGGAGGTTGTTGCTTGATTCGCGGCCAATGGTTTTCCCCATTCTATGTAGAAGAGGATGGCTATTATTGTAACAACCAGACATTTGTGTCTGTCTCTCTCTCTCTCTCACTCACTCATCTATCTGTAAAGATTGGTACCTCTTTCTACATCGTCCCATCCAGACGTTCCTGTTTCCCGTGCCCTAGTTATCCCGAGGTCTGGGTATGATTGGAACTTATTCCTCGTTCATCCACTTGAAACCCTTGTCACCTGAGCATTTGTGCTACAGTGGTAGATATCTCACCTTCCACTCGGGAGGTTGTTGCTTGATTCGCGGCCAATGGTTATCCCCGATCTATATAGAAGAGGATGGCTATTATTGTAACAACCACACATTTGTGTCTGTCTCTCTCTCTCACTCACTCATCTATCTATAAAGATTGGTACCTCTTTCTACATCGTCCCATCCGGACGTTCCTGTTTCCCGCGCCTTAGTAATCCCGAGGTCTTGGTCTGATTGGTACTTATTCCTCGTTCATCCACTTGATACCCTTGTCACCTGAGCATTGGTCCTACAGTGGTAGAGATCTCAGCTGCCACGCAGGAATTCATTGCTCGATTCGCGGCCAATGGTTTTCCCCGTTCTATATAGAACAGGATGGCAAATAATTGCAACAACCAGACATTTGTGTCTGTCTCTCTCTCTCACTCACTCATCTATCTATAAAGATTGGTACCTCTTTCTACATCGTCCCATCCGGACGTTCCTGTTTCCCGTGCCTTAGTTATCCCGAGGTCTGGTTCTGATTGGTACTTTTTCCTCCTTCTGCGTAGACGATGATGACTGCATCGTGCCATCCAGAGGTTCGTCTGTGCCTCATTGGCTCGTGTTGGCTGCATCATTCATGTTTTATGGGTTAAAGTTCTGATTGGTACTTATTCCTCCTTCAGCCGGTTCAAACATTTGTCACCTGAGCATTGGTCCTACATTGGTAGAGATCTCACCTGCCACTCGGGAGGTGTCTGCTTGATTCGCGGCCAATGGTTTTCCCCGTTCTATATAGTAGAGGATGGCAAATAATTGCAACAACCAGACATTTGTGTCTGTCTCACTCACTCACTCATCTATCCAATTATCTTTAAAGATTAGTACTTCTTTCCCATTCAACCACTTAAGATTTTCATAACCTTAGCATTGGTTGTTCAGTGGTAGAATTCTCGCCTGCCACGCGGGAGGCCCGGGTTCGATTCCCGGCCAATGCATTTTCCTCGTTCTGCAAAGAAGACAATGATTACATCGTCCCATACGGGCGTTACTGTAACCCTGACTTAGTAATCCCGAGATCTAAGTCTCATCGGTACTTATTCCTCGTTCATCCACTTGAAACCCTTGTCACCTGAGCATTGGTCCGACAGTGGTAGAGATCTCACCTGCCACACGGGAGGTGGTTGCTTCATTCGCGGCCAATGGTTTTCCCCATTCTATGTAGAAGAGGATGGCTATTATTGTAACAACCAGACATTTGTGTCTGTCTCTCTCTCTCTTTCACTCACTCACTCATCAATCTATAATGATTGGTACTTCTTTCTACATCATCCCATCCGGACGTTCCTGTTTCCTGCGCCTTAGTAATCCCGAGGTCATGGTCTGATTGGTACTTATTCTTCGTTCAACCATTTCAAACCCTTGTCCCCTGACCATTGGTCCAACAGTGGTAGAGATCTCACCTTCCACTCGGGAGGTTGTTGCTTGATTCGCGGCCAATGGTTTTCCCCATTCTATGTAGAAGAGGATGGCTATTATTGTAACAACCAGACATTTGTGTCTGTCTCTCTCTCTCACTCACTCATCTATCTGTAAAGATTGGTACCTCTTTCTACATCGTCCCATCCAGACGTTCCTGTTTCCCGTGCCCTAGTTATCCCGAGGTCTGGGTATGATTGGAACTTATTCCTCGTTCATCCACTTGAAACCCTTGTCACCTGAGCATTTGTGCTACAGTGGTAGATATCTCACCTTCCACTCGGGAGGTTGTTGCTTGATTCGCGGCCAATGGTTATCCCCGATCTATATAGAAGAGGATGGCTATTATTGTAACAACCACACATTTGTGTCTGTCTCTCTCTCTCACTCACTCATCTATCTATAAAGATTGGTACCTCTTTCTACATCATCCCATCCGGACGTTACTGTAACCTGTGACTTAGTAATCCCGAGATCTAAGTCTCATCGTTACTTATTCCTCTTTCATCCACTTGAAACCCTTGTCACCTGAGCATTTGTGCTACAGTGGTGGATATCTCACCATCCACTCGGGAGGTTGTTCCTTGATTCGCGGCCAATGGTTTTCCCCATTCTATGTAGAAGAGGATGGCTATTATTGTAACAACCAGACATTTGTGTCTGTCTCTCTCTCTCACTCACTCATCTATCTATAAAGATTGGTACCTCTTTCTACATCGTCCCATCCGGACGTTCCTGTTTCCAGTGCCTTAGTTATCCCGAGGTCTTGGTATGATTGGAACTTATTCCTCTTTCATCCTCTTGAAACCCTTGTCACCTGAGCATTGGTCCGCCAGTGGTAGCGATCTCACCGGCCACTCGGGAGGTTGTTGCTTGATTCGCGGACAATGGTTATCCCCGATCTATATAGAAGAGGATGGCTATTATTGTAACAACCAGACATTTGTGTCTGTCTCTCTCTCTCACTAACTCAGTCATCTATTTATAATGATTGGTACTTCTTTCTACTTCGTCCCATCTGGACGTTCCTGATACCCGCGCCTTAGTAATCCCGAGGTCTAAGTCTGATTGGTACTTATTCATCGTTCAACCATTTGAAACCCTTGTCACCTGACCATTGGTCCGACAGTGGTAGAGATCTCACCTTCCACTCGGGAGGTTGTTGCTTGATTCGCTGCCAATGGTTTTCCCCATTCTATGTAGAAGAGGCTGGCTATTACTGTAACAACCAGACATTTGTGTCTGTCTCTCTCTCTCTTTCACTCACTCACTCATCTATCTATAAAGATTGGTACTTCTTTCTACATCATCCAATCCGGACGTTCCTGTTTCCCGCGCCTTAGTAATCCCGAGGTCTTGGTCTGATTGGTACTTATTCCTCGTTCATCCACTTGATACCCTTGTCACCTGAGCATTGGTCCTACAGTGGTAGAGATCTCAGCTGCCACGCAGGAATTCATTGCTCGATTCGCGGCCAATGGTTTTCCCCGTTCTATATAGAACAGGATGGCAAATTATTGCAACAACCAGACATTTGTGTCTGTCTCTCTCTCTCACTCACTCATCTATCTAAAAAGATTGGTACCTCTTTGTACATCGTCCCATCCGGACGTTCCTGTTTCCCGTGCCTTAGTTATCCCGAGGTCTGGGTCTGATTGGTACTTTTTCCTCCTTCTGCATAGACGACGATGACTGCATCATGCCATCTTGAGGTTCGTCTGTGCCTCATTGGCTCGTGTTGGCTGCATCATTCATGTTTTATGGGTTAAAGTTCTGATTGGTACTTATTCCTCCTTCAGCCGGTTCAAACACTTGTCACCTGAGCATTGGTCCTACATTGGTAGAGATCTCACCTGCCACTCGGGAGGTGTCTGCTTGATTCGCGGCCAATGGTTTTCCCCGTTCTATATAGTAGAGGATGGCAAATAATTGCAACAACCAGACATTTGTGTCTGTCTCACTCACTCACTCATCTATCCTATAATCTATAATGATTAGTACTTCTTTCCCATTCAACCACTTAAAATTTTCATAACCTTAGCATTGGTTGTTCAGTGGTAGAATTCTCGCCTGCCACGCGGGAGGCCCGGGTTCGATTCCCGGCCAATGCATTTTCCTCGTTCTGCAAAGAAGACAATGATTACATCGTCCCATACGGGCGTTACTGTAACCCTGACTTAGTAATCCCGAGATCTAAGTCTCATCGGTACTTATTCCTCGTTCATCCACTTGAAACCCTTGTCACCTGAGCATTGGTCCGACAGTGGTAGAGATCTCACCTGCCACTCGGGAGGTTGTTGCTTCATTCGCGGCCAATGGTTTTCCCCATTCTATGTAGAAGAGGATGGCTATTATTGTAACAACCAGACATTTGTGTCTGTCTCTCTCTCTCTTTCACTCACTCACTCATCAATCTATAATGATTGGTACTTCTTTCTACATCATCCCATCCGGACGTTCCTGTTTCCTGCGCCTTAGTAATCCCGAGGTCATGGTCTGATTGGTACTTATTCATCGTTCAACCATTTCAAACCCTTGTCCCCTGACCATTGGTCCAACAGTGGTAGAGATCTCACCTTCCACTCGGGAGGTTGTTGCTTGATTCGCGGCCAATGGTTTTCCCCATTCTATGTAGAAGAGGATGGCTATTATTGTAACAACCAGACATTTGTGTCTGTCTCTCTCTCTCTCTCACTCACTCATCTATCTGTAAAGATTGGTACCTCTTTCTACATCGTCCCATCCAGACGTTCCTGTTTCCCGTGCCCTAGTTATCCCGAGGTCTGGGTATGATTGGAACTTATTCCTCGTTCATCCACTTGAAACCCTTGTCACCTGAGCATTTGTGCTACAGTGGTAGATATCTCACCTTCCACTCGGGAGGTTGTTGCTTTATTCGCGGCCAATGGTTATCCCCGATCTATATAGAAGAGGATGGCTATTATTGTAACAACCACACATTTGTGTCTGTCTCTCTCTCTCACTCACTCATCTATCTGTAAAGATTGGTACCTCTTTCTACATCGTCCCATCCGGACGTTCCTGTTTCCCGCGCCTTAGTAATCCCGAGGTCTTGGTCTGATTGGTACTTATTCATCGTTCAACCATTTGAAACCCTTGTGACCTGAGCATTGGTCCTACAGTGGTAGAGATCTCACCTGCCACTCGAAGGTGTCTGCTTGATTCGTGGCCAATTTTTTTCTCCGTTCTATATAGAAGAGGAAGGGAATTATTGTAACAACCAGACATTTGTGTCTGTCTCTCTCTCTCTTTCACTCACTCACTCATCTATATATAATGATTGGTACTTCTTTCTACATCATCCCATCCGGACGTTCCTGTTTCCCGCGCCTTAGTAATCCCGAGGTCTTGGTCTGATTGGTACTTATTCATCGTTCAACCATTTGAAACCCTTGTCACCTGACCATTGGTCCAACAGTGGTAGGGATCTCACCTTCCACTTGGGAGGTTGTTGCTTGATTCGCAGCCAATGGTTTTCCCAATTCTATGTAGAAGAGGATGGCTATTATTGTAACAACCAGACATTTGTGTCTTTCTGTGTCTCTCTCTCACTAACTCAGTCATCTATTTATAATGATTGGTCCTTCATTCTACTTCGTCCCATCTGGACGTTCCTGATACCCACACCTTAGTAATCCTGAGGTCTGGGTCTGATTGGTACTTTTTCCTCCATCTGCATAGACGACGATGACTGCATCGTGCCATCCAGAGGTTCGTCTGTGCCTCATTGGCTCGTGTTGGCTGCATCATTCATGTTTTATGGGTTAAAGTTCTGATTGGTACTTATTCCTCCTTCAGCCGGTTCAAACACTTATCACCTGAGAATTGGTCCTACAGTGGTAGAGATCTCACCTGCCACTCGGGAGGTGTCTGCTTGATTCGCGGCCAATTATTTTCTCCGTTCTATATAGAAGAGGTTGGCTATTATTGTAACAACCGGACATTTGTCTCTCTCTCTCTGTCACTCACTCACTCATCTATCTATAATGATTGTTACTTATTCCTCGTTCAACTACTCGAAACCCTTGTCACCTGAGCATTGGTCCTACAGACGTAGAGACCTCACCTGCCACTCGGGAGGCCTTTGCTTGATTCGCGGCCAATGGTTTTCCCCGTTCTATATAGTAGAGGATGGCAAATCATTGCAACAACCAGACATTTGTGTCTGTCTCACTCACTCACTCATCTATCCTATTATCTATAATGATTAGTACTTCTATCCCATTCAACCACTTAAGATTTTCATAACCTGAGCATTGGTTGTTCAGTGGTAGAGTTCTCGCCTGTCACGCGGGAGGCCCGGGTTCGATTCGCGGCCAATGCATTTTCCTCGTTCTGCAAAGAAGACAAGATTACATCGTCCCATCCGGACGTTACTGTAACCCGTGACTTAGTATTCCCGAGATCTAAGTCTCATCGGTACTTATTCCTCGTTCATCCACTTGAAACCCTTGTCACCTGAGCATTTGTGCTACAGTGGTAGAGATCTCACCATCCACTCGGGAGGTTGTTGCTTGATTCGCGGCCAATGGTTATCCTCGATCTATACAGAAGAGGATGGCTATTATTGTAACAACCAGACATTTGTGTCTGTCTCTCTCTCTCTCTCACTCACTCATCTATCTGTAAAGATTGGTACCTCTTTCTACATCGTCCCATCCAGACGTTCCTGTTTCCCGTGCCCTAGTTATCCCGAGGTCTGGGTATGATTGGAACTTATTCCTCTTTCAACCATTTGAAACCCATGTCACCTGAGCATTGGTCCCACAGTGGTAGAGATCTCAGCTGCCACTCGGGAATTCATTGCTTGATTCGCGGCCAATGGTTTTCCCCGTTCTATATATAGAACAGGATGGCAAATAATTGCAACAACCAGACATTTGTGTCTGTCTCTCTCTCTCACTCACTCATCTATCTATAAAGATTGGTACCTCTTTCTACATCGTCCCATCCGGACGTTCCTGTTTCCCGTGCCTTAGTTATCCCGAGGTCTGGGTCTGATTGGTACTTTTTCCTCCTTCTGCATAGACGACGATGACTGCATCGTGCCATCCAGAGGTTCGTCTGTGCCTCATTGGCTCGTGTTGGCTGCATCATTCATGTTTTATGGGTTAAAGTTCTGATTGGTACTTATTCCTCCTTCAGCCGGTTCAAACACTTGTCACCTGAGCATTGGTCCTACAGTGGTAGAGATCTCACCTGCCACTCGGGAGGTGTCTGCTTGATTCGCGGCCAATGGTTTTCCCCGTTCTATATAGTAGAAGATGGCAAATAATTGCTACAACCAGACATTTGTGTCTGTCTCACTCACTCACTCATCTATCCAATTATCTTTAATGATTAGTACTTCTTTCCCATTCAACCACTTAAGATTTTCATAACCTGAGCGTTGGTTGTTCAGTGGTAGAATTCTCGGCTGCCACGCGGGCGGCCTGGGTTCGATTCCCGGCCAATGCATTTTCCTCGTTCTGCAAAGACGACAATGATTACATCGTCCCATCCGGACGTTACTGTAACCCGTGACTTAGTAATCCCGAGATCTAAGTCTCATCGGTACTTATTCCTCTTTCATCCACTTGAAACCCTTGTCACCTGAGCATTTGTGCTACAGTGGTAGAGATCTCACCATCCACTCGGGAGGTTGTTGCTTGATTCGAGGCCAATGGTTATCCTCGATCTATATAGAAGAGGATGGCTATTATTGTAACAACCAGACATTTGTGTCTGTCTCTCTCTCTCTTTCACTCACTCACTCATCTATCTATAATGATTGGTACTTCTTTCTACATCATCCCATCCGGACGTTCCTGTTTCCCGCGCCTTAGTAATCCCGAGGTCTTGGTCTGATTGGTACTTATTCATCGTTCAACCATTTCAAACCCTTGTCACCTGACCATTGGTCCGACAGTGGTAGAGATCTCACCTTCCACTCAGGAGGTTGTTGCTTGATTCGCGGCCAATGGTTTTCCCCATTCTATGTAGAAGAGGATGGCTATTATTGTAACAACCAGACATTTGTGTCTGTCTCTCTCTCTCACTCACTCATCTATCTATAAAGATTGGTACCTCTTTCTACATCGTCCCATCCGGACGTTCCTGTTTCCAGTGCCGTAGTTATCCCGAGGTCTGGGTATGATTGGAACTTATTCCTCTTTCATCCTCTTGAAACCCTTGTCACCTGAGCATTGGTCCGCCAGTGGTAGCGATCTCACCGGCCACTCGGGAGCTTGTTGCTTGATTCGCGGACAATGGTTATCCCCGATCTATATAGAAGAGGATGGCTATTATTGTAACAACCAGACATTTGTGTCTGTCTCTCTCTCTCACTAACTCAGTCATCTATTTATAATGATTGGTACTTCTTTCTACTTCGTCCCATCTGGACGTTCCTGATACCCGCGCCTTAGTAATCCTGAGGTCTAAGTCTGATTGGTACTTATTCATCGTTCAACCATTTGAAACCCTTGTCACCTGACCATTGGTCCGACAGTGGTAGAGATCTCACCTTCCACTAGGGAGGTTGTTGCTTGATTCGCGGCCAATGGTTTTCCCCATTCTATGTAGAAGAGGATGGCTATTATTGTAACAACCAGACATTTGTGTCTGTCTCTCTCTCTCACTCACTCATCTATCTATAGAGATTGGTACCTCTTTCTACATCGTCCCATCCGGACGTTCCTGTTTCCCGTGCCTTAGTTATCCCGAGGTCTAAGTCTGATTGGTACTTATTCATCGTTCAACCATTTGAAACCCTTGTCACCTGACCATTGGTCCGACAGTGGTAGAGATCTCACCTTCCACTCGGGAGGTTGTTGCTTGATTCGCTGCCAATGGTTTTCCCCATTCTATGTAGAAGAGGATGGCTATTACTGTAACAACCAGACATTTGTGTCTGTCTCTCTCTCTCTTTCACTCACTCACTCATCTATCTTTAAAGATTGGTACTTCTTTCAACATCATCCCATCCGGACGTTCCTGTTTCCCACGCCTTAGTAATCCCGAGGTCTTGGTCTGATTGGTACTTATTACTCGTTCATCCACTTGATACCCTTGTCACCTGAGCATTGGTCCTACAGTGGTAGAGATCTCAGCTGCCACGCAGGAATTCATTGCTCGATTCGCGGCCAATGGTTTTCCCCGTTCTATATAGAACAGGATGGCAAATAATTGCAACAACCAGACATTTGTGTCTGTCTCTCTCTCTCACTCACTCATCTATCTAAAAAGATTGGTACCTCTTTCTACATCGTCCCATCCGGACGTTCCTGTTTCCCGTGCCTTAGTTATCCCGAGGTCTGGGTCTGATTGGTACTTTTTCCTCCTTCTGCATAGACGACGATGACTGCATCGTGCCATCCAGAGGTTCGTCTGTGCCTCATTGGCTCGTGTTGGCTGCATCATTCATGTTTTATGGTTTAAAGTTCTGATTGGTACTTATTCCTCCTTCAGCCGGTTCAAACACTTGTCACCTGAGCATTGGTCCTACAGTGGTAGAGATCTCACCTGCCACTCGGGAGGTGTCTGCTTGATTCGCGGCCAATGGTTTTCCCCGTTCTATATAGTAGAGGATGGCAAATAATTGCAACAACCAGACATTTGTGTCTGTCTCACTCACTCACTCATCTATCCTATTATCTATAATGATTAGTACTTCTTTCCCATTCAACCACTTAAAATTTTCATAACCTGAGCATTGGTTGTTCAGTGGTAGAATTCTCGCCTGCCACGCGGGAGGCCCGGGTTCGATTCCCGGCTAATGCATTTTCCTCGTTCTGCAAAGAAGACAATGATTACATCGTCCCATACGGGCGTTACTGTAACCCTGACTTAGTAATCCCGAGATCTAAGTCTCATCGGTACTTATTCCTCGTTCATCCACTTGAAACCCTTGTCAACTGAGCATTGTTCCGACAGTGGTAGAGATCTCACCTGCCACTCGGGAGGTTGTTGCTTCATTCGCGGCCAATGGTTTTCCCCATTCTATGTAGAAGAGGATGGCTATTATTGTAACAACCAGACATTTGTGTCTGTCTCTCTCTCTCTTTCACTCACTCACTCATCAATCTATAATGATTGGTACTTCTTTCTACATCATCCCATCCGGACGTTACTGTAACCTGTGACTTAGTAATCCCGAGATCTAAGTCTCATCGTTACTTATTCCTCTTTCATCCACTTGAAACCCTTGTCACCTGAGCATTTGTGCTACAGTGGTAGATATCTCACCTTCCACTCGGGAGGTTGTTGCTTGATTCGCGGCCAATGGTTTTCCCCATTCTATGAAGAAGAGGATTGCTATTATTGTAAAAACCAGACATTTGTGTCTGTCTCTCTCTCTCACTCACTCATCTATCTATAAAGATTGGTACCTCTTTCTACATCGTCCCATCCGGACGTTCCTGTTTCCAGTGCCTTAGTTATCCCGAGGTCTGGGTATGATTGGAACTTATTCCTCTGTCTTCCACTTGAAACCCTTGTCACCTGAGCATTGGTCCGCCAGTGGTAGCGATCTCACCGGCCACTCGGGAGGTTGTTGCTTGATTCGCGGACAATGGTTATCCCCGATCTATATAGAAGAGGATGGCTATTATTGTAACAACCAGACATTTGTGTCTGTCTCTCTCTCTCACTAACTCAGTCATCTATTTATAATGATTGGTACTTCTTTCTACTTCGTCCCATCTGGACGTTCCTGATACCCGCGCCTTAGTAATCCTGAGGTCTGGGTCTGATTGGTACTTTTTCCTCCTTCTGCATAGACGACGATGACTGCATCGTGCCATCCAGAGGTTCGTCTGTGCCTCATTGGCTCGTGTTGGCTGCATCATTCATGTTTTATGGGTTAAAGTTCTGATTGGTACTTATTCCTCCTTCAGCCGGTTCAAACACTTATCACCTGAGAATTGGTGCTACAGTGGTAGAGATCTCACCTGCCACTCGGGAGGTGTCTGCTTGATTCGCGGCCAATTTTTTTCTCCGTTCTATATAGAAGAGGTTAGCTATTATTGTAACAACCAGACAATTGTCTCTCTCTCTCTGTCACTCACTCACTCATCTATCTATAATGATTGTTACTTATTCCTTGTTCAACTACTCGAAACCCTTGTCACCTGAGCATTGGTCCTACAGACGTAGAGACCTCACCTGCCACTCGGGAGGCCTTTGCTTGATTCGCGGCCAATGGATTTCCTCGTTCTATATAGTAGAGGATGGCAAATCATTGCAACAACCAGACATTTGTGTCTGTCTCTCTCTCTCTCTCACTTACTCTGTCATCTATTTATAATGATTGGTACTTCTTTCTACTTCGTCCCATCTGGACGTTCCTGATACCCGCGCCTTTGTAATCCTGAGGTCTGGGTCTGATTGGTACTTTTTTCTCCTTCTGCATAGACGATGATGACTGCATCGTGCCATCCAGAGGTTCGTCTGTGCCTCATTGGCTCGTGTTGGCTGCATCATTCATGTTTTATGGGTTAAAGTTCTGATTGGTACTTATTCCTCCTTCACCCGGTTCAAACACCTATCACCTGAGAATTGGTCCTACAGTGGTAGAGATCTCACCTGCCACTCGGAGGTGTCTGCTTGATTCGTGGCCAATTTTTTTCTCCGTTCTATATAGAAGAGGATGGGAATTATTGTAACAACCAGACATTTGTGTCTGTCTCTCTCTCTCTCTTTCACTCACTCACTCATCTATCTATAATGATTGGTACTTCTTTCTACATCATCCCATCCGGACGTTACTGTAACCTGTGACTTAGTAATCCTGAGATCTAAGTCTCATCGTTACTTATTCCTCGTTCATCCACTTGAAACCCTTGTCACCTGAGCATTTGTGCTACAGTGGTAGATATCTCACCTTCCACTCGGGAGGTTGTTGCTTGATTCGCGGCCAATGGTTTTCCCCATTCTATGTAGAAGAGGATGGCTATTATTGTAATAACCAGACATTTGTGTCTGTCTCTCTCTCTCACTCACTCATCTATCTATAAAGATTGGTACCTCTTTCTACATTGTCCCATCCGGACGTTCCTGTTTCCAGTGCCTTAGTTATCCCGAGGTCTGGGTATGATTGGAACTTATTCCTCTTTCATCCACTTGAAACCCTTGTCACCTGAGCATTGGTCCGCCAGTGGTAGCGATCTCACCGGCCACTCGGGAGGTTGTTGCTTGATTCGCGGACAATGGTTATCCCCGATCTATATAGAAGAGGATGGCTATTATTGTAACAACCAGACATTTGTGTCTGTCTCTCTCTCTCACTAACTCAGTCATCTATTTATAATGATTGGTACTTCTTTCTACTTCGTCCCATCTGGACGTTCCTGATACCCGCGCCTTAGTAATCCTGAGGTCTAAGTCTGATTGGTACTTATTCATCGTTCAACCATTTCAAACCCTTGTCACCTGACCATTGGTCCGACAGTATTAGAGATCTCACCTGCCACTCGGGAGGTTGTTGCTTGATTCGCGGCCAATGGTTATCCTCGATCTATATAGAAGAAGATGGCTATTATTGTAACAACCAGACATTTGTGTCTGTCTCTCTCTCTCACTAACTCAGTCATCTATTTATAATGATTGGTACTTCTTTCTACTTCGTCCCATCTGGACGTTCCTGATACCCGCGCCTTAGTAATCCTGAGGTCTAAGTCTGATTGGTACTTATTCATCGTTCAACCATTTCAAACCCTTGTCACCTGACCATTGGTCCGACAGTATTAGAGATCTCACCTTCCACTAGGGAGGTTGTTGCTTGATTCGCGGCCAATGGTTTTCCCCATTCTATGTAGAAGAGGATGGCTATTATTGTAACAACCAGACATTTGTGTCTGTCTCTCTCTCTCACTCACTCATCTATCTATAGAGATTGGTACCTCTTTCTACATCGTCCCATCCGGACGTTCCTGTTTCCCGTGCCTTAGTTATCCCGAGGTCTAAGTCTGATTGGTACTTATTCATCGTTCAACCATTTGAAACCCTTGTCACCTGACCATTGGTCCGACAGTGGTAGAGATCTCACCTTCCACTCGGGAGGTTGTTGCTTGATTCGCTGCCAATGGTTTTCCCCATTCTATGTAGAAGAGGATGGCTATTACTGTAACAACCAGACATTTGTGTCTGTCTCTCTCTCTCTTTCACTCACTCACTCATCTATCTATAATGATTGGTACTTCTTTCTACATCATCCCATCCGGACGTTCCTGTTTCCCGCGCCTTAGTAATCCCGAGGTCTTGGTCTGATTGGTACTTATTCCTCATTCATCCACTTGATACCCTTGTCACCTGAGCATTGGTCCTACAGTGGTAGAGATCTCAGCTGCCACGCAGGAATTCATTGCTCGATTCGCGGCCAATGGTTTTCCCCGTTCTATATAGAACAGGATGGCAAATAATTGCAACAACCAGACATTTGTGTCTGTCTCTCTCTCTCACTCACTCATCTATCTATAAAGATTGGTACCTCTTTCTACATCGTCCCATCCGGACGTTCCTGTTTCCCGTGCCTTAGTTATCCCGAGGTCTGGGTCTGATTGGTACTTTTTCCTCCTTCTGCATAGACGACGATGACTGCATCGTGCCATCCAGAAGTTCGTCTGTGCCTCATTGGCTCGTGTTGGCTGCATCATTCATGTTTTATGGGTTAAAGTTCTGATTGGTACTTATTCCTCCTTCAGCCGGTTCAAACACTTGTCACCTGAGCATTGGTCCTACATTGGTAGAGATCTCACCTGCCACTCGGGAGGTGTCTGCTTGATTCGCGGCCAATGGTTTTCCCCGTTCTATATAGTAGAGGATGGCAAATAATTGCAACAACCAGACATTTGTGTCTGTCTCACTCACTCACTCATCTATCCAATTATCTTTAAAGATTAGTACTTCTTTCCCATTCAACCACTTAAGATTTTCATAACCTTAGCATTGGTTGTTCAGTGGTAGAATTCTCGCCTGCCACGCGGGAGGCCCGGGTTCGATTCCTGGCCAATGCATTTTCCTCGTTCTGCAAAGAAGACAATGATTACATCGTCCCATACGGGCGTTACTGTAACCCTGACTTAGTAATCCCGAGATCTAAGTCTCATCGGTACTTATTCCTCGTTCACCCACTTGAAACCCTTGTCACCTGAGCATTGGTCCGACAGTGGTAGAGATCTCACCTGCCACACGGGAGGTTGTTGCTTCATTCGCGGCCAATGGTTTTCCCCATTCTATGTAGAAGAGGATGGCTATTATTGTAACAACCAGACATTTGTGTCTGTCTCTCTCTCTCTTTCACTCACTCACTCATCAATCTATAATGATTGGTACTTCTTTCTACATCATCCCATCCGGACGTTCCTGTTTCCTGCGCCTTAGTAATCCCGAGGTCATGGTCTGATTGGTACTTATTCATCGTTCAACCATTTCAAACCCTTGTCCCCTGACCATTGGTCCAACAGTGGTAGAGATCTCACCTTCCACTCGGGAGGTTGTTGCTTGATTCGCGGCCAATGGTTTTCCCCATTCTATGTAGAAGAGGATGGCTATTATTGTAACAACCAGACATTTGTGTCTGTCTCTCTCTCTCTCTCACTCACTCATCTATCTGTAAAGATTGGTACCTCTTTCTACATCGTCCCATCCAGACGTTCCTGTTTCCCGTGCCCTAGTTATCCCGAGGTCTGGGTATGATTGGAACTTATTCCTCGTTCATCCACTTGAAACCCTTGTCACCTGAGCATTTGTGCTACAGTGGTAGATATCTCACCTTCCACTCGGGAGGTTGTTGCTTGATTCGCGGCCAATGGTTATCCCCGATCTATATAGAAGAGGATGGCTATTATTGTAACAACCACACATTTGTGTCTGTCTCTCTCTCTCACTCACTCATCTATCTATAAAGATTGGTACCTCTTTCTACATCGTCCCATCCGGACGTTCCTGTTTCCCGCGCCTTAGTAATCCCGAGGTCTTGGTCTGATTGGTACTTATTCCTTGTTCATCCACTTGATACCCTTGTCACCTGAGCATTGGTCCTACAGTGGTAGAGATCTCAGCTGCCACGCAGGAATTCATTGCTCGATTCGCGGCCAATGGTTTTCCCCGTTCTATATAGAACAGGATGGCAAATAATTGCAACAACCAGACATTTGTGTCTGTCTCTCTCTCTCACTCACTCATCTATCTATAAAGATTGGTACCTCTTTCTACATCGTCCCATCCGGACGTTCCTGTTTCCCGTGCCTTAGTTATCCCGAGGTCTGGGTCTGATTGGTACTTTTTCCTCCTTCTGCATAGACGATGATGACTGCATCGTGCCATCCAGAGGTTCGTCTGTGCCTCATTGGCTCGTGTTGGCTGCATCATTCATGTTTTATGGGTTAAAGTTCTGATTGGTACTTATTCCTCCTTCAGCCGGTTCAAACATTTGTCACCTGAGCATTGGTCCTACATTGGTAGAGATCTCACCTGCCACTCGGGAGGTGTCTGCTTGATTCGCGGCCAATGGTTTTCCCCGTTCTATATAGTAGAGGATGGCAAATAATTGCAACAACCAGACATTTGTGTCTGTCTCACTCACTCACTCATCTATCCAATTATCTTTAAAGATTAGTACTTCTTTCCCATTCAACCACTTAAGATTTTCATAACCTTAGCATTGGTTGTTCAGTGGTAGAATTCTCGCCTGCCACGCGGGAGGCCCGGGTTCGATTCCCGGCCAATGCATTTTCCTCGTTCTGCAAAGAAGACAATGATTACATCGTCCCATACGGGCGTTACTGTAACCCTGACTTAGTAATCCCGAGATCTAAGTCTCATCGGTACTTATTCCTCGTTCATCCACTTGAAACCCTTGTCACCTGAGCATTGGTCCGACAGTGGTAGAGATCTCACCTGCCACACGGGAGGTTGTTGCTTCATTCGCGGCCAATGGTTTTCCCCATTCTATGTAGAAGAGGATGGCTATTATTGTAACAACCAGACATTTGTGTCTGTCTCTCTCTCTCTTTCACTCACTCACTCATCAATCTATAATGATTGGTACTTCTTTCTACATCATCCCATCCGGACGTTCCTGTTTCCTGCGCCTTAGTAATCCCGAGGTCATGGTCTGATTGGTACTTATTCATCGTTCAACCATTTCAAACCCTTGTCCCCTGACCATTGGTCCAACAGTGGTAGAGATCTCACCTTCCACTCGGGAGGTTGTTGCTTGATTCGCGGCCAATGGTTTTCCCCATTCTATGTAGAAGAGGATGGCTATTACTGTAACAACCAGACATTTGTGTCTGTCTCTCTCTCTCTCTCACTCACTCATCTATCTGTAAAGATTGGTACCTCTTTCTACATCGTCCCATCCAGACGTTCCTGTTTCCCGCGCCTTAGTAATCCCGAGGTCTTGGTCTGATTGGTACTTATTCCTCGTTCATCCACTTGATACCCTTGTCACCTGAGCATTGGTCCTACAGTGGTAGAGATCTCAGCTGCCACGCAGGAATTCATTGCTCGATTCGCGGCCAATGGTTTTCCCCGTTCTATATAGAACAGGATGGCAAATTATTGCAACAACCAGACATTTGTGTCTGTCTCTCTCTCTCACTCACTCATCTATCTAAAAAGATTGGTACCTCTTTCTACATCGTCCCATCCGGACGTTCCTGTTTCCCGTGCCTTAGTTATCCCGAGGTCTGGGTCTGATTGGTACTTTTTCCTCCTTCTGCATAGACGACGATGACTGCATCGTGCCATCCAGAGTTTCGTCTGTGCCTCATTGGCTCGTGTTGGCTGCATCATTCATGTTTTATGGGTTAAAGTTCTGATTGGTACTTATTCCTCCTTCAGCCGGTTCAAACACTTGTCACCTGAGCATTGGTCCTACATTAATAGAGATCTCACCTGCCACTCGGGAGGTGTCTGCTTGATTCGCGGCCAATGGTTTTCCCCGTTCTATATAGTAGAGGATGGCAAATAATTGCAACAACCAGACATTTGTGTCTGTCTCACTCACTCACTCATCTATCCTATAATCTATAATGATTAGTACTTCTTTCCCATTCAACCACTTAAAATTTTCATAACCTTAGCATTGGTTGTTCAGTGGTAGAATTCTCGCCTGCCACGCGGGAGGCCCGGGTTCGATTCCCGGCCAATGCATTTTCCTCGTTCTGCAAAGAAGACAATGAATACATCGTCCCATACGGGCGTTACTGTAACCCTGACTTAGTAATCCCGAGATCTAAGTTTCATCGGTACGTATTCCTCGTTCATCCACTTGAAACCCTTGTCACCTGAGCATTGGTCCGCCAGTGGTAGCGATCTCACCGGCCACTCGGGAGGTTGTTGCTTGATTCGCGGACAATGGTTATCCCCGATCTATATAGAAGAGGATGGCTATTATTGTAACAACCAGACATTTGTGTCTGTCTCTCTCTCTCACTAACTCAGTCATCTATTTATAATGATTGGTACTTCTTTCTACTTCGTCCCATCTGGACGTTCCTGATACCCGCACCTTAGTAATCCTGAGGTCTAAGTCTGATTGGTACTTATTCATCGTTCAACCATTTGAAACCCTTGTCACCTGACCATTGGTCCGACAGTGGTAGAGATCTCACCTTCCACTAGGGAGGTTTTGCTTGATTCGCGGCCAATGGTTTTCCCCATTCTATGTAGAAGAGGATGGCTATTATTGTAACAACCAGACATTTGTGTCTGTCTCTCTCTCTCTCTCACTCACTCATCTATCTGTAAAGATTGGTACCTCTTTCTACATCGTCCCATCCAGACGTTCCTGTTTCCCGTGCCCTAGTTATCCCGAGGTCTGGGTATGATTGGAACTTATTCCTCGTTCATCCACTTGAAACCCTTGTCACCTGAGCATTTGTGCTACAGTGGTAGATATCTCACCTTCCACTCGGGAGGTTGTTGCTTGATTCGCGGCCAATGGTTATCCCCGATCTATATAGAAGAGGATGGCTATTATTGTAACAACCACACATTTGTGTCTGTCTCTCTCTCTCACTCACTCATCTATCTATAAAGATTGGTACCTCTTTCTACATCGTCCCATCCGGACGTTCCTGTTTCCCGCGCCTTAGTAATCCCGAGGTCTTGGTCTGATTGGTACTTATTCATCGTTCAACCATTTGAAACCCTTGTGACCTGAGCATTGGTCCTACAGTGGTAGAGATCTCACCTGCCACTCGGAGGTGTCTGCTTGATTCGTGGCCAATTTTTTTCTCCGTTCTATATAGAAGAGGATGGGAATTATTGTAACAACCAGACATTTGTGTCTGTCTCTCTCTCTCTTTCACTCACTCACTCATCTATATATAATGATTGGTACTTCTTTCTACATCATCCCATCCGGACGTTCCTGTTTCCCGCGCCTTAGTAATCCCGAGGTCTTGGTCTGATTGGTACTTATTCATCGTTCAACCATTTGAAACCCTTGTCACCTGACCATTGGTCCAACAGTGGTAGAGATCTCACCTTCCACTTGGGAGGTTGTTGCTTGATTCGCAGCCAATGGTTTTCCCAATTCTATGTAGAAGAGGATGGCTATTATTGTAACAACCAGACATTTGTGTCTTTCTGTCTCTCTCTCTCACTAACTCAGTCATCTATTTATAATGATTGGTCCTTCTTTCTACTTCGTCCCATCTGGACGTTCCTGATACCCACACCTTAGTAATCCTGAGGTCTGGGTCTGATTGGTACTTTTTCCTCCATCTGCATAGACGACGATGACTGCATCGTGCCATCCAGAGGTTCGTCTGTGCCTCATTGGCTCGTGTTGGCTGCATCATTCATGTTTTATGGGTTAAAGTTCTGATTGGTACTTATTCCTCCTTCAGCCGGTTCAAACACTTATCACCTGAGAATTGGTCCTACAGTGGTAGAGATCTCACCTGCCACTGGGGAGGTGTCTGCTTGATTCGCGGCCAATTATTTTCTCCGATCTATATAGAAGAGGTTGGCTATTATTGTAACAACCGGACATTTGTCTCTCTCTCTCTGTCACTCACTCACTCATCTATCTATAATGATTGTTACTTATTCCTCGTTCAACTACTCGAAACCCTTGTCACCTGAGCATTGGTCCTACAGACGTAGAGACCTCACCTGCCACTCGGGAGGCCTTTGCTTGATTCGCGGCCAATGGTTTTCCCCGTTCTATATAGTAGAGGATGGCAAATCATTGCAACAACCAGACATTTGTGTCTGTCTCACTCACTCACTCATCTATCCTATTATCTATAATGATTAGTACTTCTATCCCATTCAACCACTTAAGATTTTCATAACCTGAGCATTGGTTGTTCAGTGGTAGAGTTCTCGCCTGTCACGCGGGAGGCCCGGGTTCGATTCGCGGCCAATGCATTTTCCTCGTTCTGCAAAGAAGACAAGATTACATCGTCCCATCCGGACGTTACTGTAACCCGTGACTTAGTATTCCCGAGATCTAAGTCTCATCGGTACTTATTCCTCGTTCATCCACTTGAAACCCTTGTCACCTGAGCATTTGTGCTACAGTGGTAGAGATCTCACCTGCCACTCGGGAGGTTGTTGCTTGATTCGCAGCCAATGGTTTTCCCCATGCTATGTAGAAGAGGATGGCTATTATTGTAACAACCAGACATTTGTGTCTGTCTCTCTCTCTCTTTCACTCACTCATCTATCTATAATGATTGGTACTTCTTTCTACATCATCCCATCCGGACGTTCCTGATACCCGCGCCTTAGTAATCCTGAGGTCTGGGTCTGATTGGTACTTTTTCCTCCTTCTGCATAGACGACGATGACTGCATCGTGCCATCCAGAGGTTCGTCTGTGCCTCATTGGCTCGTGTTGGCTGCATCATTCATGTTTTATGGGTTAAAGTTCTGATTGGTACTTATTCCTCCTTCAGCCGGTTCAAACACTTATCACCTGAGAATTGGTCCTACAGTGGTTGAGATCTCACCTGCCACTCGGGAGGTTGTTGCTTGATTCGCGGCCAATTTTTTTCTCCGTTCTATATAGAAGAGGTTAGCTATTATTGTTACAACCAGACATTTGTCTCTCTCTCTCTGTCACTCACTCACTCATCTATCTATAATGATTGGTACTTCTTTCTACATCATCCCATCCGGACGTTCCTGTTTCCCGCGCCTTAGTAATACCGAGGTCTTGGTCTGATTGGTACTTATTCATCGTTCAACCATTTCAAACCCTTGTCACCTGACCATTGGTCCGACAGTATTAGAAATCTCACCTGCCACTCGGGAGGTTGTTGCTTGATTCGCGGCCAATGGTTATCCTCGATCTATATAGAAGAGGATGGCTATTATTGTAACAACCAGACATTTGTGTCTGTCTCTCTCTCTCTTTCACTCACTCATCTATCTATAATGATTGTTACTTATTCCTTGTTCAACCACTCGAAACCCTTGTCACCTGAGCATTGGTCCTACAGACGTAGAGACCTCACCTGCTACTCGGGAGGCCTTTGCTTGATTCGCGGCCAATGGTTTTCCCCGTTCTATATAGTAGAGGATGGCAAATAATTGCAACAACCAGACATTTGTGTCTGTCTCACTCACTCACTCATCTATCCAATTATCTTTAATGATTGGTACTTCTTTCACATTCAACCACTTTAGATTTTCATAACCTGAGCATTGGTTGTTCAGTTGTAGAATTCTCGCCTGCCACGCGGGAGACCCGGGTTCGATTCCCGGCCAATGCATTTTCCTCATTCTGCAAAGAAGACAATGATTACATCGTCCCATCCGGACGATACTGTAACCCGTGACTTAGTAATCCCGAGATCTAAGTCTCATCGGTACTTATTCCTCTTTCATCCACTTGAAACCCTTGTCACCTGAGCATTTGTGCTACAGTGGTAGAGATCTCACCATCCACTCGGGAGGTTGTTGCTTGATTCGCGGCCAATGGTTATCCTCGATCTATACAGAAGAGGATGGCTATTATTGTAACAACCAGACATTTGTGTCTGTCCCTCTCTCTCACTCACTCACTCACTCATCTATCTATATTGATTGGTATTTCTTTCTACTTCATCCCATCTGGACGTTCCTGTTTCCCGTGCCTTAGTTATCCTGAGGTCTGGGTCTGATTGGTACTTTTTCCTCCTTCTGCATAGACGACGATGACTGCATCATGCCATCCAGAGGTTCGTCTGTGCCTCATTGGCTCGTGTTGGCTGCATCATTTATGTTTAATGGGTTAAAGTTCTGATTGGTACTTATTCCTCGTTCAGCCGGTTCAAACACTTATCACCTGAGAATTGGTCCTACAGTGGTAGAGATCTCACCTGCCACTCGGGAGGTGTCTGCTTGATTCGCGGCCAATTTTTTTCTCCGTTCTATATAGAAGAGGTTAGCTATTATTGTAACAACCAGACATTTGTCTCTCTCTCTCTGTCACTCACTCACTCATCTATCTATAATGATTGTTACTTATTCCTTGTTCAACTACTCGAAACCCTTGTCACCTGAGCATTGGTCCTACAGACGTAGAGGCCTCACCTGCCACTCGGGAGGCCTTTGCTTGATTCGCGGCCAATGGTTTTCCTCGTTCTATATAGTAGAGGATGGCAAATCATTGCAACAACCAGACATTTGTGTCTGTCTCTCTCTCTCTCTCACTTACTCTGTCATATATTTATAATGATTGGTACTTCTTTCTACTTCGTCCCATCTGGACGTTCCTGATACCCGCGCCTTTGTAATCCTGAGGTCTGGGTCTGATTGGAACTATTTCCTCCTTCTGCATAGACGATGATGACTGCATCGTGCCATCCAGAGGTTCGTCTGTGCCTCATTGGCTCGTGTTGGCTGAATCATTCATGTTTTATGGGTTAAAGTTCTAATTGGTACTTATTCCTCCTTCAGCCGGTTCAAACACCTATCACCAGAGAATTGGTCCTACAGTGGTAGAGATCTCACCTGCCACTCGGAGGTGTCTGCTTGATTCGTGGCTAATTTTTTTCTCCGTTGAATATAGAAGAGGATGGGAATTATTGTAACAACCAGACATTTGTGTCTGTCTCTCTCTCTCTCTTTCACTCACTCACTCATCTATCTATTATGATTGGTACTTCTTTCTACATCATCCCATCCGGACATTACTGTAACCTGTGACTTAGTAATCCCGAGATCTAAGTCTCATCGTTACTTATTCCTCTTTCATCCACTTGAAACCCTTGTCACCTGAGCATTTGTGCTACAGTGGTAGCGATCTCACCGGCCACTCGGGAGGTTGTTGCTTGATTCGCGGACAATGGTTATCCCCGATCTATATAGAAGAGGATGGCTATTATTGTAACAACCAGACATTTGTGTCTGTCTCTCTCTCTCACTAACTCAGTCATTTATTTATAATGATTGGTACTTCTTTCTACTTCGTCCCATCTGGACGTTCCTGATACCCGCGCCTTAGTAATCCTGAGGTCTAAGTCTGATTGGTACTTATTCATCGTTCAACCATTTGAAACCCTTGTCACCTGACCATTGGTCCGACAGTGGTAGAGATCTCACCTTCCACTAGGGAGGTTTTGCTTGATTCGCGGCCAATGGTTTTCCCCATTCTATGTAGAAGAGGATGGCTATTATTGTAACAACCAGACATTTGTGTCTGTCTCTCTCTCTCACTCACTCATCTATCTATAAAGATTGGTACCTCTTTCTACATCGCCCCATCCGGACGTTCCTGTTTCCAGTGCCTTAGTTATCCCGAGGTCTGGGTGTGATTGGAACTTATTCCTCTTTCTTCCACTTGAAACCCTTGTCACCTGAGCATTGGTCCGACAGTGGTAGCGATCTCACCTACCACTCGGGAGGTTGTTGCTTGATTCGCGGACAATGGTTATCCCCGATCTATATAGAAGAGGATGGCTATTATTGTAACAACCAGACATTTGTGTCTGTCTCTCTCTCTCACTCACTCATCTATCTATAGAGATTGGTACCTCTTTCTACATCGTCCCATCCGGACGTTCCTGCTTCCCGCGCCTTAGTAATCCTGAGGTCTGGGTCTGATTGGTAATTTTTCCTCCTTCTGCATAGACGACGATGACTGCATCGTGCCATCCAGAGGTTCGTCTGTGCCTCATTGGCTTGTGTTGGCTGCATCATTCATGTTTAATGGGTTAAAGTTCTGATTGGTACTTATTCCTCCTTCAGCCGGTTCAAACACTTATCACCTGAGAATTGGTCCTACAGTGGTAGAGATCTCACCTGCAACTCGGGAGGTGTCTGCTTGATTCGCGGCCAATTTTTTTCTCCGTTCTATGTAGAAGAGGTTAGCTATTATTGTAACAACCAGACATTTGTCTCTCTCTCTCTGTCACTCACTCACTCATCTATCTATAATGATTGTTACTTATTCCTTGTTCAACTACTCGAAACCCTTGTCACCTGAGCATTGGTCCTACAGACGTAGAGACCTCACCTGCCACTCGGGAGGCCTTTGCTTGATTCGCGGCCAATGGTTTTCCTCGTTCTATATAGTAGAGGATGGCAAATCATTGCAACAACCAGACATTTGTGTCTGTCTCTCTCTCTCTCTCACTTACTCTGTCATCTATTTATAATGATTGGTACTTCTTTCTACTTCGTCCCATCTGGACGTTCCTGATACCCGCGCCTTTGTAATCCTGAGGTCTGGGTCTGATTGGTACTTTTTCCTCCTTCTGCATAGACGATGATGACTGCATCGTGCCATCCAGAGGTTCGTCTGTGCCTCATTGGCTCGTGTTGGCTGCATCATTCATGTTTTGTGGGTTAAAGTTCTGATTGGTACTTATTCCTCCTTCAGCCGGTTCAAACACCTATCACCTGAGAATTGGTCCTACAGTGGTAGAGATCTCACCTGCCACTCGGAGGTGTCTGCTTGATTCGCGGCCAATGGTTTTCCCCATTCTATGTAGAAGAGGATGGCTATTATTGTAACAACCAGACATTTGTGTCTGTCTCTCTCTCTCACTCACTCATCTATCTATAAAGATTGGTACCTCTTTCTACATCGCCCCATCCGGACGTTCCTGTTTCCAGTGCCTTAGTTATCCCGAGGTCTGGGTGTGATTGGAACTTATTCCTCTTTCTTCCACTTGAAACCCTTGTCACCTGAGCATTGGTCCGACAGTGGTAGCGATCTCACCTACCACTCGGGAGGTTGTTGCTTGATTCGCGGACAATGGTTATCCCCGATCTATATAGAAGAGGATGGCTATTATTGTAACAACCAGACATTTGTGTCTGTCTCTCTCTCTCACTCACTCATCTATCTATAGAGATTGGTACCTCTTTCTACATCGTCCCATCCGGACGTTCCTGCTTCCCGTGCCTTAGTTATCCCGAGGTCTAAGTCTGATTGGTACTTATTCATCGTTCAACCATTTGAACCCTTGTCACCTGACCATTGGTCCGACAGTGGTAGAGATCTCACCTTCCATTCGGGAGGTTGTTGCTTGATTCGCGGCCAATGGTTTTCCCCATTCTATGTAGAAGAGGATGGCTATTATTGTAACAACCAGACATTTGTGTCTGTCTCTCTCTCTCTTTCACTCACTCACTCATCTATCTATAATGATTGGTACCTCTTTCTACATCATCCCATCCGGACGTTCCTGTTTCCCGCGCCTTAGTAATCCCGAGGTCTTGGTCTGATTGGTACTTATTCCTCGTTCATCCACTTGATACCCTTGTCACCTGAGCATTGGTCCTACAGTGGTAGAGATCTCAGCTGCCACGCAGGAATTCATTGCTCGATTCGCGGCCAATGGTTTTCCCCGTTCTATATAGAACAGGATGGCAAATAATTGCAAAAACCAGACATTTGTGTCTGTCTCTCTCTCTCACTCACTCATCTATCTAAAAAGATTGGTACCTCTTTCTACATCGTCCCGTCCGGACGTTCCTGTTTCCCGTGCCTTAGTTATCCCGAGGTCTGGGTCTGATTGGTACTTTTTCCTCCTTCTGCATAGACGACGATGACTGCATCGTGCCATCCAGAGGTTCGTCTGTGCCTCATTGGCTCGTGTTGGCTGCATCATTCATGTTTTATGGGTTAAAGTTCTGATTGGTACTTATTCCTCCTTCAGTCGGTTCAAACACTTGTCACCTGAGCATTGGTCCTACAGTGGTAGAGATCTCACCTGCCACTCGGGAGGTGTCTGCTTGATTCGCGGCCAATGGTTTTCCCCGTTCTATATAGTAGAGGATGGCAAATAATTGCTACAACCAGACATTTGTGTCTGTCTCACTCACTCACTCATCTATCCAATTATCTTTAATGATTAGTACTTCTTTCCCATTCAACCACTTAAGATTTTCATAACCTGAGCATTGGTTGTTCAGTGGTAGAATTCTCGGCTGCCACGCGGGAGGCCTGGGTTCGATTCCCGACCAATGCATTTTCCTCGTTCTGCAAAGAAGACAATGATTACATCGTCCCATCCGGACGTTACTGTAACCCGTGACTTAGTAATCCCGAGATCTAAGTCTCATCGGTACTTATTCCTCTTTCATCCACTTGAAACCCTTGTCACCTGAGCATTTGTGCTACAGTGGTAGAGATCTCACCATCCACTCGGGAGGTTGTTGCTTGATTCGAGGCCAATGGTTATCCTCGATCTATATAGAAGAGGATGGCTATTATTGTAACAACCAGACATTTGTGTCTGTCTCTCTCTCTCTTTCACTCACTCACTCATCTATCTATAATGATTGGTACTTCTTTCTACTTCATCCCATCTGGACGTTCCTGATACCCGCTCCTTAGTAATCCTGAGGTCTGGGTCTGATTGGTACTTTTTCCTCCTTCTGCATAGACGACGATGACTGCATCGTGCCATCCAGAGTTTCGTCTGTGCCTCATTGGCTCGTGTTGGCTGCATCATTCATGTTTAATGGGTTAAAGTTCTGATTGGTACTTATTCCTCGTTCAGCCGGTTCAAACACTTATCACCTGAGAATTGGTCCTACAGTGGTAGAGATCTCACCTGCCACTCGGGAGGTGTCTGCTTGATTCGCGGCCAATTTTTTTCTCCGTTCTATATAGAAGAGGTTAGCTATTATTGTAACAACCAGACATTTGTCTCTCTCTCTCTGTCACTCACTCACTCATCTATCTATAATGATTGTTACTTATTCCTCTTTCATCCACTTGAAACCCTTGTCACCTGAGCATTTGTGCTACAGTGGTAGCGATCTCACCGGCCACTCGGGAGGTTGTTGCTTGATTCGCGGACAATGGTTATCCCCGATCTATATAGAAGAGGATGGCTATTATTGTAACAACCAGACATTTGTGTCTGTCTCTCTCTCTCTCTCACTTACTCTGTCATCTATTTATAATGATTGGTACTTCTTTCTACTTCGTCCCATCTGGACGTTCCTGATACCCGCGCCTTAGTAATCCTGAGGTCTAAGTCTGATTGTTACTTATTCATCGTTCAACCATTTGAAACCCTTGTCACCTGACCATTGGTCCGACAGTGGTAGAGATCTCACCTTCCACTAGGGAGGTTTTGCTTGATTCGCGGCCAATGGTTTTCCCCATTCTATGTAGAAGAGGATGGCTATTATTGTAACAACCAGACATTTGTGTCTGTCTCTCTCTCTCTTTCACTCACTCACTCATCTATCTATAATGATTGTTACTTATTCGTTGTTCAACTACTCGAAACCCTTGTCACCTGAGCATTGGTCCTACAGACGTAGAGACCTCACCTGCCACTCGGGAGGTTGTTGCTTGATTCACGGCCAATGGTTATCCTCGATCTATATGGAAGAGGATGGCTATTATTGTAACAACCAGACATTTGTGTCTTTCTGTCTCTCTCGCTCACTAACTCAGTCATCTATTTATAATGATTGGTACTTCTTTCTACTTCATCCAATCTGGACGTTCCTGATACCCGCGCCTTAGTAATCCTGAGGTCTGGGTCTGATTGGTAATTTTTCCTCCTTCTGCATAGACGACGATGACTGCATCGTGCCATCCAGAGGTTCGTCTGTGCCTCATTGGCTTGTGTTGGCTGCATCATTCATGTTTAATGGGTTAAAGTTCTGATTGGTACTTATTCCTCCTTCAGCCGGTTCAAACACTTATCACCTGAGAATTGGTCCTACAGTGGTAGAGATCTCACCTGCAACTCGGGAGGTGTCTGCTTGATTCGCGGCCAATTTTTTTCTCCGTTCTATGTAGAAGAGGTTAGCTATTATTGTAACAACCAGACATTTGTCTCTCTCTCTCTGTCACTCACTCACTCATCTATCTGTAATGATTGTTACTTATTCCTTGTTCAACTACTCGAAACCCTTGTCACCTGAGCATTGGTCCTACAGACGTAGAGACCTCACCTGCCACTCGGGAGGCCTTTGCTTGATTCGCGGCCAATGGTTTTCCTCGTTCTATATAGTAGAGGATGGCAAATCATTGCAACAACCAGACATTTGTGTCTGTCTCTCTCTCTCTCTCACTTACTCTGTCATCTATTTATAATGATTGGTACTTCTTTCTACTTCGTCCCATCTGGACGTTCCTGATACCCGCGCCTTTGTAATCCTGAGGTCTGGGTCTGATTGGTACTTTTTCCTCCTTCTGCATAGACGATGATGACTGCATCGTGCCATCCAGAGGTTCGTCTGTGCCTCATTGGCTCGTGTTGGCTGCATCATTCATGTTTTGTGGGTTAAAGTTCTGATTGGTACTTATTCCTCCTTCAGCCGGTTCAAACACCTATCACCTGAGAATTGGTCCTACAGTGGTAGAGATCTCACCTGCCACTCGGAGGTGTCTGCTTGATTCGCGGCCAATGGTTTTCCCCATTCTATGTAGAAGAGGATGGCTATTATTGTAACAACCAGACATTTGTGTCTGTCTCTCTCTCTCACTCACTCATCTATCTATAAAGATTGGTACCTCTTTCTACATCGCCCCATCCGGACGTTCCTGTTTCCAGTGCCTTAGTTATCCCGAGGTCTGGGTGTGATTGGAACTTATTCCTCTTTCTTCCACTTGAAACCCTTGTCACCTGAGCATTGGTCCGACAGTGGTAGCGATCTCACCTACCACTCGGGAGGTTGTTGCTTGATTCGCGGACAATGGTTATCCCCGATCTATATAGAAGAGGATGGCTATTATTGTAACAACCAGACATTTGTGTCTGTCTCTCTCTCTCACTCACTCATCTATCTATAGAGATTGGTACCTCTTTCTACATCGTCCCATCCGGACGTTCCTGCTTCCCGTGCCTTAGTTATCCCGAGGTCTAAGTCTGATTGGTACTTATTCATCGTTCAACCATTTGAACCCTTGTCACCTGACCATTGGTCCGACAGTGGTAGAGATCTCACCATCCACTCGGGAGGTTGTTGCTTCATTCGCGGCCAATGGTTTTCCAAATTGTATGTAGAAGAGGATGGCTATTATTGTAACAACCAGACATTTGTGTCTGTCTCTCTCTCTCTTTCACTCACTCACTCATCAATCTATAATGATTGGTACTTCTTTCTACATCATCCCATCCGGACGTTCCTGTTTCCTGCGCCTTAGTAATCCCGAGGTCATGGTCTGATTGGTACTTATTCATCGTTCAACCATTTCAAACCCTTGTCACCTGACCATTGGTCCGACAGTGGTAGAGATCTCACCTTCCACTAGGGAGGTTGTTGCTTGATTCGCGGCCAATGGTTTTCCCCATTCTATGTAGAAGAGGATGGCAAATATTTGCTACAACCAGACATTTGTGTCTGTCTCACTCACTCACTCATCTATCCAATTATCTTTAATGATTAGTACTTCTTTCCCATTCAACCACTTAAGATTTTCATAACCTGAGCATTGGTTGTTCAGTGGTAGAATTCTCGGCTGCCACGCGGGCGGCCTGGGTTCGATTCCCGGCCAATGCATTTTCCTCGTTCTGCAAAGACGACAATGATTACATCGTCCCATCCGGACGTTACTGTAACCCGTGACTTAGTAATCCCGAGATCTAAGTCTCATCGGTACTTATTCCTCTTTCATCCACTTGAAACCCTTGTCACCTGAGCATTTGTGCTACAGTGGTAGAGATCTCACCATCCACTCGGGAGGTTGTTGCTTGATTCGAGGCCAATGGTTATCCTCGATCTATATAGAAGAGGATGGCTATTATTGTAACAACCAGACATTTGTGTCTGTCTCTCTCTCTCTTTCACTCACTCACTCATCTATCTATAATGATTGGTACTTCTTTCTACTTCATCCCATCTGGACGTTCCTGATACCCGCGCCTTAGTAATCCTGAGGTCTGGGTCTGATTGGTACTTTTTCCTCCTTCTGCATAGACGACGATGACTGCATCGTGCCATCCAGAGTTTCGTCTGTGCCTCATTGGCTCGTGTTGGCTGCATCATTCATGTTTAATGGGTTAAAGTTCTGATTGGTACTTATTCCTCGTTCAGCCGGTTCAAACACTTATCACCTGAGAATTGGTCCTACAGTGGTAGAGATCTCACCTGCCACTCGGGAGGTGTCTGCTTGATTCGCGGCCAATTTTTTTCTCCGTTCTATATAGAAGAGGTTAGCTATTATTGTAACAACCAGACATTTGTCTCTCTCTCTCTGTCACTCACTCACTCATCTATCTATAATGATTGTTACTTATTCCTTGTTCAACTACTCGAAACCCTTGTCACCTGAGCATTGGTCCTACAGACGTAGAGGCCTCACCTGCCACTCGGGAGGCCTTTGCTTGATTCGCGGCCAATGGTTTTCCTCGTTCTATATAGTAGAGGATGGCAAATCATTGCAACAACCAGACATTTGTGTCTGTCTCTCTCTCTCTCTCACTTACTCTGTCATCTATTTATAATGATTGGTACTTCTTTCTACTTCGTCCCATCTGGACGTTCCTGATACCCGCGCCTTTGTAATCCTGAGGTCTGGGTCTGATTGGTACTTTTTCCACCTTCTGCATAGACGATAATGACTGCATCGTGCCATCCAGAGGTTCGTCTGTGCCTCATTGGCACATGTTGGCTGAATCATTCATGTTTTATGGGTTAAAGTTCTGATTGGTACTTATTCCTCCTTCAGCCGGTTCAAACACCTATCACCTGAGAATTGGTCCTACAGTGGTAGAGATGTCACCTGCCACTCAGAGGTGTCTGCTTGATTCGTGGCCAATTTTTTTCTCCGTTCTATATAGAAGAGGATGGGAATTATTGTAACAACCAGACATTTGTGTCTGTCTCTCTCTCTCTCTTTCACTCACTCACTCATCTATCTATAATGATTGGTACTTCTTTCTACATCATCCCATCCGGACGTTACTGTAACCTGTGACTTAGTAATCCCGAGATCTAAGTCTCATCGTTACTTATTCCTCGTTCATCCACTTGAAACCCTTGTCACCTGACCATTGGTCCGACAGTGGTAGAGATCTCACCTTCCACTAGGGAGGTTGTTGCTTGATTCGCGGCCAATGGTTTTCCCCATTCTATGTAGAAGAGGATGGCTATTATTGTAACAACCAGACATTTGTGTCTGTCTCTCTCTCTCTCTTTCACTCACTCACTCATCAATCTATAATGATTGGTACTTCTTTCTACATCATCCCATCCGGACGTTCCTGTTTCCTGCGCCATAGTAATCCCGAGGTCATGGTCTGATTGGTACTTATTCATCGTTCAACCATTTCAAACCCTTGTCACCTGACCATTGGTCCAACAGTGGTAGAGATCTCACCTTCCACTCGGGAGGTTGTTGCTTGATTCGCGGCCAATGGTTTTCCCCATTCTATGTAGAAGAGGATGGCTATTATTGTAACAACCAGACATTTGTGTCTGTCTCTCTATCTCTCTCACTCACTCATCTATCTGTAAAGATTGGTACCTCTTTCTACATCGTCCCATCCAGACGTTCCTGTTTCCCGTGCCCTAGTTATCCCGAGGTCTGGGTATGATTGGAACTTATTCCTCGTTCATCCACTTGAAACCCTTGTCACCTGAGCATTTGTGCTACAGTGGTAGATATCTCACCTTCCACTCGGGAGGTTGTTGCTTGATTCGCGGCCAATGGTTATCCCCGATCTATATAGAAGAGGATGGCTATTATTGTAACAACCACACATTTGTGTCTGTCTCTCTCTCTCACTCACTCATCTATCTATAAAGATTGGTACCTCTTTCTACATCGTCCCATCCGGACGTTCCTGTTTCCCGCGCCTTAGTAATCCCGAGGTCTTGGTCTGATTGGTACTTATTCCTCGTTCATCCACTTGATACCCTTGTCACCTGAGCATTGGTCCTACAGTGGTAGAGATCTCAGCAGCCACGCAGGAATTCATTGCTCGATTCGCGGCCAATGGTTTTCCCCGTTCTATATAGAACAGGATGGCAAATAATTGCAACAACCAGACATTTGTGTCTGTCTCTCTCTCTCACTCACTCATCTATCTATAAAGATTGGTACCTCTTTCTACATCGTCCCATCCGGACGTTCCTGTTTCCCGTGCCTTAGTTATCCCGAGGTCTGGGTCTGATTGGTACTTTTTCCGCCTTCTGCATAGACGATGATGACTGCATCGTGCCATCCAGAGGTTCGTCTGTGCCTCATTGGCTCGTGTTGGCTGCATCATTCATGTTTTATGGGTTAAAGTTCTGATTGGTACTTATTCTTCCTTCAGCCGGTTCAAACACTTGTCACCTGAGCATTGGTCCTACAGTGGTAGAGATCTCACCTGCCACTCGGAGGTGTCTGCTTGATTCGCGGCCAATGGTTTTCCCCATTCTATGTAGAAGAGGATGGCTATTATTGTAACAACCAGACATTTGTGTCTGTCTCTCTCTCTCACTCACTCATCTATCTATAAAGATTGGTACCTCTTTCTACATCGTCCCATCCGGACGTTCCTGTTTCCAGTGCCTTAGTTATCCCGAGGTCTGGGTATGATTGGAACTTATTCCTCTTTCTTCCACTTGAAACCCTTGTCACCTGAGCATTGGTCCGACAGTGGTAGCGATCTCACCTACCACTCGGGAGGTTGTTGCTTGATTCGCGGACAATGGTTATCCCCGATCTATATAGAAGAGGATGGCTATTATTGTAACAACCAGACATTTGTGTCTGTCTCTCTCTCTCACTAACTCAGTCATCTATCTATAATGATTGGTACTTCTTTCTACTTCGTCCCATCTGGACGTTCCTGATACCCGCGCCTTAGTAATCCTGAGGTCTAAGTCTGATTGGTACTTATTCATCGTTCAACCATTTGAAACCCTTGTCACCTGACCATTGGTCCGACAGTGGTAGAGATCTCACCTTCCACTAGGGAGGTTTTGCTTGATTCGCGGCCAATGGTTTTCCCCATTCTATGTAGAAGAGGATGGCTATTATTGTAACAACCAGACATTTGTGTCTGTCTCTCTCTCTCTTTCACTCACTCACTCATCTATCTATAATGATTGTTACTTATTCCTTGTTCAACTACTCGAAACCCTTGTCACCTGAGCATTGGTCCTACAGACGTAGAGACCTCACCTGCCACTCGGGAGGCCTTTACTTGATTCGCGGCCAATGGTTTTCCTCGTTCTATATAGTAGAGGATGGCAAATAATTGCAACAACCAGACATTTGTGTCTGTCTCACTCAGTCACTCATCTATCCTATTATCTATAATGATTAGTACTTCTTTCCCATTCAACCACTTAAGATTTTCATAACCTGAGCATTGGTTGTTCAGTGGTAGAATTCTCGCCTGCCACGCGGGAGGCCCGGGTTCGATTCCCGGCCAATGCATTTTCCTCGTTCTGCAAAGACGACAATGATTACATCGTCCCATACGGGCGTTACTGTAACCCTGACTTAGTAATCCCGAGATCTAAGTCTCATCGGTACTTATTCCTCGTTCATCCACTTGAAACCCTTGTCACCTGAGCATTGGTCCGACAGTGGTAGAGATCTCACCTGCCACTCGGGAGGTTGTTGCTTCATTCGCGGCCAATGGTTTTCCAAATTGTATGTAGAAGAGGATGGCTATTATTGTAACAACCAGACATTTGTGTCTGTCTCTCTCTCTCTTTCACTCACTCACTCATCAATCTATAATGATTGGTACTTCTTTCTACATCATCCCATCCGGACGTTCCTGTTTCCTGCGCCTTAGTAATCCCGAGGTCATGGTCTGATTGGTACTTATTCATCGTTCAACCATTTCAAACCCTTGTCACCTGACCATTGGTCCAACAGTGGTAGAGATCTCACCTTCCACTCGGGAGGTTGTTGCTTGATTCGCGGCCAATGATTTTCCCCATTCTATGTAGAAGAGGATGGCTATTATTGTAACAACCAGACATTTGTGTCTGTCTCTCTCTCTCTTTCACTCACTCATCTATCTGTAAAGATTGGTACCTCTTTCTACATCGTCCCATCAAGACGTTCCTTTTTCCCCTGCCCTAGTTATCCCGAGGTCTGGGTATAATTGGAACTTATTCCTCTTTCAACCATTTGAAACCCATGTCACCTGAGCATTGGTCCCACAGTGGTAGAGATCTCAGCTGCCACTCGGGAATTCATTGCTTGATTCGCGGCCAATGGTTTTCCTCGTTCTATATAGAACAGGATGGCAAATAATTGCAACAACCAGACATTTGTGTCTGTCTCTCTCTCTCACTCACTCATCTATCTATAAAGATTGGTACCTCTTTCTACATCATCCCATACATACGTTCCTGTTTCCCGCGCCTTAGTAATCCCGAGGTCTTGGTCTGATTGGTACTTATTCATCGTTCAACCATTTCAAACCCTTGTCACCTGACCATTGGTCCGACAGTAGTAGAGATCTCACCTGCCACTCGGGAGGTTGTTGCTTGATTCGCGGCCAATGGTTATCCTCGATCTATATAGAAGAGGATGGCTATTATTGTAACAACCAGACATTTGTGTCTGTCTCTCTCTCTCTTTCACTCACTCACTCATCTATCTATAATGATTGTTACTTATTCCTTGTTCAACTACTCGAAACCCTTGTCACCTGAGCATTGGTCCTACAGACGTAGAGACCTCACCTGCCACTCGGGAGGCCTTTACTTGATTTGCGGCCAATGGTTTTCCTCGTTCTATATAGTAGAGGATGGCAAATCATTGCAACAACCAGACATTTGTGTCTGTCTCACTCAGTCACTCATCTATCCTATTATCTATAATGATTAGTACTTCTTTCCCATTCAACCACTTAAGATTTTCATAACCCGAGCATTGGTTGTTCAGTGGTAGAATTCTCGGCTGCCACGCGGGAGGCCTGGGTTCGATTCCCGGCCAATGCATTTTCCTCGTTCTGCAAAGAAGACAATGATTACATCGTCCCATCCGGACGTTACTGTAACCCGTGACTTAGTAATCCCGAGGTCTGGGTCTGATTGGTACTTATTCCTCCTTCAGCCGGTTCAAACACTTGTCACCTGAGCATTGGTCCTACAGTGGTAGAGATCTCATCTGCCACTCGGAAGGTGTCTGCTTTATTCGCGGCCAATTTTTTTCTCCGTTCTATATAGAAGAGGATGGCTATTATTGTAACAACCAGACATTTGTGTCTGTCTTTCTCTCTCACTAACTCAGTCATCTATTTATAATGATTGGTACTTCTTTCTACTTCGTCCCATCTGGACGTTCCTGATACCCGCGCCTTAGTAATCCTGAGGTCTGGGTCTGATTGGTACGTTTTCCTCCTTCTGCATAGACGACGATGACTGCATCGTGCCATCCAGAGGTTCGTCTGTGCCTCATTGGCTCGTGTTGGCTGCATCATTCATGTTTTATGGGTTAAAGTTCTGATTGGTACTTATTCCTCCTTCAGCCGGTTCAAACACTTGTCACCTGAGCATTGGTCCTACAGTGGTAGAGATCTCACCTGCCACTCGGGAGGTGTCTGCTTGATTCGCGGCCAATGGTTTTCCCCGTTCTATATAGTAGAGGATGGCAAATAATTGCTACAACCAGACATTTGTGTCTGTCTCACTCACCCACTCATCTATCCAATTATCTTTAATGATTAGTACTTCTTTCCCATTCAACCACTTAAGATTTTCATAACCTGAGCATTGGTTGTTCAGTGGTAGAATTCTCGGCTGCCACGCGGGAGGCCTGGGTTCGATTCCCGGCCAATGCATTTTCCTCGTTCTGCAAAGAAGACAATGATTACATCGTCCCATCCGGACGTTACTGTAAACCGTGACTTAGTAATCCCGAGATCTAAGTCTCATCGGTACTTATTCCTCATTCATCCACTTGAAACCCTTGTCACCTGAGCATTTGTCCTACAGTGGTAGAGATCTCACCATCCACTCGGGAGGTTGTTGCTTGATTCGAGGCCAATGGTTATCCTCGATCTATATAGAAGAGGATGGCTATTATTGTAACAACCAGAAATTTGTGTCTGTCTCTCTCTCTCTTTCACTCACTCACTCATCTATCTATAATGATTGGTACTTCTTTCTACATCATCCCATCCGGACGTTCCTGTTTCCCGCGCCTTAGTAATCCCGAGGTCTTGGTCTGATTGGTACTTATTCATCGTTCAACCATTTCAAACCCTTGTCACCTGACCATTGGTCCGACAGTGGTAGAGATCTCACCTGCCACTCGGGAGGTTGTTGCTTGATTCGCGGCCAATGGTTATCCTCGATCTATATAGAAGAGGATGGCAAATCATTGCAACAACCAGACATTTGTCTCTCTCTCTCTGTCACTCACTCACTCATCTATCTATAATGATTGTTACTTATTCCTTGTTCAACTACTCGAAACCCTTGTCACCTGAGCATTGGTCCTACAGACGTAGAGGCCTCACCTGCCACTCGGGAGGCCTTTGCTTGATTCGCGGCCAATGGTTTTCCTCGTTCTATATAGAAGAGGATGGCAAATCATTGCAACAACCAGACATTTGTGTCTGTCTCTCTCTCTCTCTCACTTACTCTGTCATCAATTTATAATGATTGGTACTTCTTTCTACTTCGTCCCATCTGGACGTTCCTGATACCCGCGCCTTTGTAATCCTGAGGTCTGGGTCTGATTGGAACTTTTTCCTCCTTCTGCATAGACGATGATGACTGCATCGTGCCATCCAGAGGTTCGTCTGTGCCTCATTGGCTCGTGTTGGCTGAATCATTCATGTTTTATGGGTTAAAGTTCTGATTGGTACTTATTCCTCCTTCAGCCGGTTCAAACACCTATCACCTGAGAATTGGTCCTACAGTGGTAGAGATCTCACCTGCCACTCGGAGGTGTCTGCTTGATTCGTGGCCAATTTTTTTCTCCGTTCTATATAGAAGAGGATGGGAATTATTGTAACAACCAGACATTTGTGTCTGTCTCTCTCTCTCTCTTTCACTCACTCACTCATCTATCTATAATGATTGGTACTTCTTTCTACATCATCCCATCCGGACGTTACTGTAACCTGTGACTTAGTAATCCCGAGATCTAAGTCTCATCGTTACTTATTCCTCGTTCATCCACTTGAAACCCTTGTCACCTGAGCATTTGTGCTACAGTGGTAGATATCTCACCTTCCACTCTGGAGGTTGTTGCTTGATTCACGGCCAATGGTTTTCCCCATTCTATGTAGAAGAGGATGGCTATTATTGTAACAACCAGACATTTGTGTCTGTCTCTCTCTCTCACTCACTCATCTATCTATAAAGATTGGTACCTCTTTCTACATCGTCCCATCCGGACGTTCCTGTTTCCAGTGCCTTAGTTATCCCGAGGTCTGGGTATGATTGGAACTTATTCCTCTTTCATCCTCTTGAAACCCTTGTCACCTGAGCATTGGTCCTACAGTGGTAGAGATCTCAGCTGCCACGCAGGAATTCATTGCTCGATTCGCGGCCAATGGTTTTCCCCGTTCTATATAGAACAGGATGGCAAATAATTGCAACAACCAGACATTTGTGTCTGTCTCTCTCTCTCACTCACTCATCTATCTAAAAAGATTGGTACCTCTTTCTACATCGTCCCATCCGGACGTTCCTGTTTCCCGTGCCTTAGTTATCCCGAGGTCTGGGTCTGATTGGTACTTTTTCCTCCTTCTGCATAGACGACGATGACTGCATCGTGCCATCCAGAGGTTCGTCTGTGCCTCATTGGCTCGTGTTGGCTGCATCATTCATGTTTTATGGGTTAAAGTTCTGATTGGTACTTATTCCTCCTTCAGCCGGTTCAAACACTTGTCACCTGAGCATTGGTCCTACAGTGGTAGAGATCTCACCTGCCACTCGGGAGGTGTCTGCTTGATTCGCGGCCAATGGTTTTCCCTGTTCTATATAGTAGAGGATGGCAAATAATTGCAACAACCAGACATTTGTGTCTGTCTCACTCACTCACTCATCTATCCTATTATCTATAATGATTAGTACTTCTTTCCCATTCAACCACTTAAAATTTGCATAACCTGAGCATTGGTTGTTCAGTGGTAGAATTCTCGCCTGCCACGCGGGAGGCCCGGGTTCGATTCCTGGCCAATGCATTTTCCTCGTTCTGCAAAGAAGACAATGATTACATCGTCCCATACGGGTATTACTGTAATCCCGAGATCTAACTCTCATCGGTACTTATTCCTCGTTCATACACTTGAAACCCTTGTCAACTGAGCATTGTTCCGACAGTGGTAGAGATCTCACCTGCCACTCGGGAGGTTGTTGCTTCATTCGCGGCCAATGGTTTTCCCCATTCTATGTAGAAGAGGATGGCTATTATTGTAACAACCAGACATTTGTGTCTGTCTCTCTCTCTCTTTCACTCACTCACTCATCTATCTATAATGATTGGTACCTCTTTCTACATCATCCCATCCGGACGTTCCTGTTTCCCGCGCCTTAGTAATCCCGAGGTCTTGGTCTGATTGGTACTTATTCCTCGTTCATCCACTTGATACCCTTGTCACCTGAGCATTGGTCCTACAGTGGTAGAGATCTCAGCTGCCACGCAGGAATTCATTGCTCGATTCGCGGCCAATGGTTTTCCCCGTTCTATATAGAACAGGATGGCAAATAATTGCAACAACCAGACATTTGTGTTTGTCTCTCTCTCTCACTCACTCATCTATCTAAAAAGATTGGTACCTCTTTCTACATCGTCCCATCCGGACGTTCCTGTTTCCTGTGCCTTAGTTATCCCGAGGTCTGGGTCTGATTGGTACTTTTTCCTCCTTCTGCATAGACGACGATGACTGCATCGTGCCATCCAGAGGTTCGTCTGTGCCTCATTGGCTCGTGTTGGCTGCATCATTCATGTTTTATGGGTTAAAGTTCTGATTGGTACTTATTCCTCCTTCAGCCGGTTCAAACACTTGTCACCTGAGCATTGGTCCTACAGTGGTAGAGATCTCACCTGCCACTCGGGAGGTGTCTGCTTGATTCGCGGCCAATGGTTTTCCCCGTTCTATATAGTAGAGGATGGCAAATAATTGCTACAACCAGACATTTGTGTCTGTCTCACTCACTCACTCATCTATCCAATTATCTTTAATGATTAGTACTTCTTTCCCATTCAACCACTTAAGATTTTCATAACCTGAGCATTGGTTGTTCAGTGGTAGAATTCTCGGCTGCCACGCGGGAGGCCTGGGTTCGATTCCCGGCCAATGCATTTTCCTCGTTCTGCAAAGAAGACAATGATTACATCGTCCCATCCGGACGTTACTGTAACCCGTGACTTAGTAATCCCGAGATCTAAGTCTCATCGGTACTTATTCCTCTTTCATCCACTTGAAACCCTTGTCACCTGAGCATTTGTGCTACAGTGGTAGAGATCTCACCATCCACTCGGGAGGTTGTTGCTTGATTCGAGGCCAATGGTTATCCTCGATCTATATAGAAGAGGATGGCTATTATTGTAACAACCAGACATTTGTGTCTGTCTCTCTCTCTCTTTCACTCACTCACTCATCTATCTATAATGATTGGTACTTCTTTCTACATCATCCCATCTGGACGTTCCTGATACCCGCGCCTTAGTAATCCCGAGGTCTTGGTCTGATTGGTACTTTTTCCTCCTTCTGCATAGACGACGATGACTGCATCGTGCCATCCAGAGGTTCGTCTGTGCCTCATTGGCTCGTGTTGGCTGCATCATTCATGTTTTATGGGTTAAAGTTCTGATTGGTACTTATTCCTCCTTCAGCCGGTTCAAACACTGATCACCTGAGAATTGGTCCTACAGTGGTAGAGATTTCACCTGCCACTCGGGAGGTTGTTGCTTGATTCGCGGCCAATGCTTATCCTCGATCTATATAGAAGAGGATGGCTATTATAGTAACAACCAGACATTTGTGTATGTCTCTCTCTCTCACTCACTCATCTATCTACAAAGATTGGTACCTCTTTCTACATCGTCCTATCCAGACGTTCCTGATTCCCGTGCCTTAGTTATCCCGAGGTCTGGGTATGATTGGAACTTATTCCTCTTTCAACCATTTGAAACCCATGTCACCTGAGCATTGGTCCTACATTGGTTGAGATCTCAGCTGCCACGCGGGAATTCATTGCTTGATTCGCGGCCAATGGTTTTCCCCGTTCTATATAGAACAGGATGGCAAATAATTGCAACAACCAGACATTTGTGTCTGTCTCTCTCTCTCACTCACTCATCTGTCTATAAAGATTGGTACCTCTTTCTACATCGTCCCATCCGGACGTTCCTGTTTCCCGTGCCTTAGTAATCCCGAGGTCTGGGTCTGATTGGTACTTATTCCTCCTTCAGCCGGTTCAAACACTTGTCACCTGAGCATTGGTCCTACAGTGGTAGAGATCTCATCTGCCACTCGGGAGGTGTCTGCTTGATTCGCGGCCAATTTTTTTCTCCGTTCTATATAGAAGAGGATGGCTATTATTGTAACAACCAGACATTTGTGTCTGTCTTTCTCTCTCACTAACTCAGTCATCTATTTATAATGATTGGTACTTCTTTCTACTTCGTCCCATCTGGACGTTCCTGATACCCGCGCCTTAGTAATCCTGAGGTCTGGGTCTGATTGGTACGTTTTCCTCCTTCTGCATAGACGACGATGACTGCATCGTGCCATCCAGAGGTTCGTCTGTGCCTCATTGGCTCGTGTTGGCTGCATCATTCATGTTTTATGGGTTAAAGTTCTGATTGGTACTTATTCCTCCTTCAGCCGGATCAAACACTTGTCACCTGAGCATTGGTCCTACAGTGGTAGAGATCTCACCTGCCACTCGGGAGGTGTCTGCTTGATTCGCGGCCAATGGTTTTCCCCGTTCTATATAGTAGAGGATGGCAAATAATTGCTACAACCAGACATTTGTGTCTGTCTCACTCACCCACTCATCTATCCAATTATCTTTAATGATTAGTACTTCTTTCCCATTCAACCACTTAAGATTTTCATAACCTGAGCATTGGTTGTTCAGTGGTAGAATTCTCGGCTGCCACGCGGGAGGCCTGGGTTCGATTCCCGGCCAATGCATTTTCCTCGTTCTGCAAAGAAGACAATGATTACATCGTCCCATCCGGATGTTACTGTAACCCGTGACTTAGTAATCCCGAGATCTAAGTTTCATCGGTACTTATTCCTCTTTCATCCACTTGAAACCCTTGTCACCTGAGCATTTGTTCTACAGTGGTAGAGATCTCACCATCCACTCGGGAGGTTGTTGCTTGATTCGAGGCCAATGGTTATCCTCGATCTATATAGAAGAGGATGGCTATTATTGTAACAACCAGACATTTGTGTCTGTCTCTCTCTCTCTTTCACTCACTCACTCATCTATCTATAATGATTGGTACTTCTTTCTACATCATCCCATCCGGACGTTCCTGTTTCCCGCGCCTTAGTAATCCCGAGGTCTTGGTCTGATTGGTACTTATTTATCGTTCAACCATTTCAAACCCTTGTCACCTGACCATTGGTCCGACAGTGGTAGAGATCTCACCTGCCACTCGGGAGGTTGTTGCTTGATTCGCGGCCAATGGTTATCCTCGATCTATATAGAAGAGGATGGCAAATCATTGCAACAACCAGACATTTGTCTCTCTCTCTCTGTCACTCACTCACTCATCTATCTATAATGATTGTTACTTATTCCTTGTTAAACTACTCGAAACCCTTGTCACCTGAGCATTGGTCCTACAGACGTAGAGGCCTCACCTGCCACTCGGGAGGCCTTTGCTTGATTCGCGGCCAATGGTTTTCCTCGTTCTATATAGAAGAGGATGGCAAATCATTGCAACAACCAGACATCTGTGTCTGTCTCTCTCTCTCTCTCACTTACTCTGTCATCTATTTATAATGATTAGTACTTCTTTCTACTTCGTCCCATCTGGACGTTCCTGATACCCGCGCCTTTGTAATCCTGAGGTCTGGGTCTGATTGGAACTTTTTCCTCCTTCTGCATAAACGATGATGACTGCATCGTGCCATCCAGAGGTTCGTCTGTGCCTCATTGGCTCGTGTTGGCTGAATCATTCATGTTTATTGGTTAAAGTTCTGATTGGTACTTATTCCTCCTTCAGCCGGTTCAAACACCTATCACCTGAGAATTGGTCCTACAGTGGTAGAGATCTCACCTGCCACTCGGAGGTGTCTGCTTGATTCGTGGCCAATTTTTTTCTCCGTTCTATATAGAAGAGGATGGGAATTATTGTAACAACCAGACTTTTGTGTCTGTCTCTCTCTCTCTCTTTCACTCACTCACTCATCTATCTATAATGATTGGTACTTCTTTCTACATCATCCCATCCGGACATTACTGTAACCTGTGACTTAGTAATCCCGAGATCTAAGTCTCATCGTTATTTATTCCTCGTTCATCCACTTGAAACCCTTGTCACCTGAGCATTTGTGCTACAGTGGTAGATATCTCACCTTCCACTCGGGAGGTTGTTGCTTGATTCGCGGCCAATGGTTATCCCCGATCTATATAGAAGAGGATGGCTATTATTGTAACAACCACACATTTGTGTCTGTCTCTCTCTCTCACTCACTCATCTATCTATAAAGATTGGTACCTCTTTCTACATCGTCCCATCCGGACGTTCCTGTTTCCCGTGCCTTAGTAATCCCGAGGTCTTGGTCTGATTGGTACTTATTCCTCGTTCATCCACTTGATACCCTTGTCACCTGAGCATTGGTCCTACAGTGTTAGAGATCTCACCTTCCACTCGGGAGGTTGTTGCTTGATTCGCGGCCAATGGTTTTCCCCATTCTATGTAGAAGAGGATGGCTATTATTGTAACAACCAGACATTTGTGTCTGTCTCTCTCTCTCTTTCACTCACTCACTCATCTATCTATCATGATTGGTACTTCTTTCTACATCATCCCATCCGGACGTTCCTGTTTCCCGCGCCTTAGTAATCCCGAGGTCTTGGTCTGATTCGTACTTATTCCTCGTTCATCCACTTGATACCCTTGTCACCTGAGCACTGGCCCTACAGTGGTAGAGATCTCACCTTCCACTCGGGAGGTTGTTGCTTGATTCGCGGCCAATGGTTTTCCCCATTCTATGTAGAAGAGGATGGCTATTATTGTAACAACCAGACATTTGTGTCTGTCTCTCTCTCTCTTTCACTCACTCACTCATCTATCTATAATGATTGTTACTTATTCCTTGTTCAACTACTCGAAACCCTTGTCACCTGAGCATTGGTCCTACAGACGTAGAGACCTCACCTGCCACTCGGGAGGCCTTTACTTGATTCGCGGCCAATGGTTTTCCTCGTTCTATATAGTAGAGGATGGCAAATAATTGCAACAACCAGACATTTGTGTCTGTCTCACTCAGTCACTCATCTATCCTATTATCTATAATGATTAGTACTTCTTTCCCATTCAACCACTTAAGATTTTCATAACCTGAGCATTGCTTGTTCAGTGGTAGAATTCTCGCCTGCCACGCGGGAGGCGCGGGTTCGATTCCCGGCCAATGCATTTTCCTCGTTCTGCAAAGAAGACTGATTACATCGTCCCATACGGGCGTTACTGTAACCCTGACTTAGTAATCCCGAGATCTAAGTCTCATCGGTACTATTTCCTCTTTCATCCATTTGAAACCCTTGTCACCTGAGCATTGGTCCGACAGTGGTAGAGATCTCACCTGCCACTCGGGAGGTTGTTGCTTGATTCGCGGCCAATGGTTTTCCAAATTCTATGTAGAAGAGGATGGCTATTATTGTAACAACCAGACATTTGTGTCTGTCTCTCTCTCTCTTTCACTCACTCACTCATCTATCTATAATGATTGGTACTTCTTTCTACATCATCCCATCCGGACGTTCCTGTTTCCCGCGCCTTAGTAATCCCGAGGTCATGGTCTGATTGGTACTTATTCATCGTTCAACCATTTCAAACCCTTGTCACCTGACCATTGGTCCGACAGTAGTAGAGATCTCACCTGCCACTCGGGAGGTTGTTGCTTGATTCGCGGCCAATGGTTATCCTCGATCTAAATAGAAGAGGATGGCTATTATTGTAACAACCAGACATTTGTGTCTGTCTCTCTCTCTCACTCACTCATCTATCTATAAAGATTGGTACCTCTATCTACATCGTCCCATCCGTACGTTCCTGTGTCCCTTGCCTTAGTAATCCTGAGGTCTGAGTCTGATTGGTACTTTTTCCTCCTTCTGCATAGACGACGATGACTGCATCGTGCCATCCAGAGGTTTGTCTGTGCCTCATTGGCTCGTGTTGGCTGCATCATTCATGTTTTATGGGTTAAAGTTCTGATTGGTACTTATTCCTCCTTCAGCCGGTTCAAACACTGATCACCTGAGAATTGGTCCTACAGTGGTAGAGATTTCACCTGCCACTCGGGAGGTTGTTGCTTGATTCGCGGCCAATTTTTTTCTCCGTTCTATATAGAAGAGGTTAGCTATTATTGTAACAACCAGACATTTGTCTCTCTCTCTCTGTCACTCACTCACTCATCTATCTATAATGATTGTTACTTATTCCTTGTTCAACTACTCGAAACCCTTGTCACCTGAGCATTGGTCCTACAGACGTAGAGGCCTCACCTGCCACTCGGGAGGCCTTTGCTTGATTCGCGGCCAATGGTTTTCCTCGTTCTATATAGTAGAGGATGGCAAATCATTGCAACAACCAGACATTTGTGTCTGTCTCTCTCTCTCTCTCACTTACTCTGTCATCTATTTATAATGATTGGTACTTCTTTCTACTTCGTCCCATCTGGACGTTCCTGATACCCGCGCCTTTGTAATCCTGAGGTCTGGGTCTGATTGGAACTTTTTCCTCCTTCTGCATAGACGATGATGACTGCATCGTGCCATCCAGAGGTTCGTCTGTGCCTCATTGGCTCGTGTTGGCTGAATCATTCATGTTTTATGGGTTAAAGTTCTGATTGGTACTTATTCCTCCTTCAGCCGGTTCAAACACCTATCACCTGAGAATTGGTCCTACAGTGGTAGAGATCTCACCTGCCACTCGGAGGTGTCTGCTTGATTCGTGGCCAATTTTTTTCTCCGTTCTATATAGAAGAGGTTAGCTATTATTGTAACAACCAGACATTTGTCTCTGTCTCTCTCTGTCACTCACTCACTCATCTATCTATAATGATTGTTACTTATTCCTTGTTCAACTACTCGAAACCCTTGTCACCTGAGCATTGGTCCTACAGACGTAGAGGCCTCACCTGCCACTCGGGAGGCCTTTGCTTGATTCGCGGCCAATGGTTTTCCTCGTTCTATATAGTAGAGGATGGCAAATCATTGCAACAACCAGACATTTGTGTCTGTTTCTCTCTCTCTCTTTCACTCACTCACTCATCTATCTATAATGATTGGTACTTCTTTCTACATCATCCCATCCGGACGTTACTGTAACCTGTGACTTAGTAATCCCGAGATCTAAGTCTCATCGTTACTTATTCCTCGTTCATCCACTTGAAACCCTTGTCACCTGAGCATTTGTGCTACAGTGGTAGATATCTCACCTTCCACTCGGGAGGCTGTTGCTTGATTCGCGGCCAATGGTTTTCCCCATTCTATGTAGAAGAGGATGGCTATTATTGTAACAACCAGACATTTGTGTCTGTCTCTCTCTCTCACTCACTCATCTATCTATAAAGATTGGTACCTCTTTCTACATCGTCCCATCCGGACGTTCCTGTTTCCAGTGCCTTAGTTATCCCGAGGTCTGGGTATGATTGGAACTTATTCCTCTTTCATCCTCTTGAAACCCTTGTCACCTGAGCATTGGTCCGCCAGTGGTAGCGATCTCACCGGCCACTCGGGAGGTTGTTGCTTGATTCGCGGACAATGGTTATCCCCGATCTATATAGAAGAGGATGGCTATTATTGTAACAACCAGACATTTGTGTCTGTCTCTCTCTCTCACTAACTCAGTCATCTATTTATAATGATTGGTACTTCTTTCTACTTCGTCCCATCTGGACGTTCCTGATACCCGCGCCTTAGTAATCCTGAGGTCTAAGTCTGATTGGTACTTATTCATCGTTCAACCATTTGAAACCCTTGACACCTGACCATTGGTCCGACAGTGGTAGAGATCTCACCTTCCACTAGGGAGGTTGTTGCTTGATTCGCGGCCAATGGTTTTCCCCATTCTATGTAGAAGAGGATGGCTATTATTGTAACAACCAGACATTTGTGTCTGTCTCTCTCTCTCACTCACTCATCTATCTATAGAGATTGGTACCTCTTTCTACATCGTCCCATCCGGACGTTCCTGTTTCCCGTGCCTTAGTTATCCCGAGGTCTAAGTCTGATTGGTACTTATTCATCGTTCAACCATTTGAAACCCTTGTCACCTGACCATTGGTCCGACAGTGGTAGAGATCTCAGCTGCCACGCAGGAATTCATTGCTCGATTCGCGGCCAATGGTTTTCCCCGTTCTATATAGAACAGGATGGCAAATTATTGCAACAACCAGACATTTGTGTCTGTCTCTCTCTCTCACTCACTCATCTATCTAAAAAGATTGGTACCTCTTTCTACATCGTCCCATCCGGACGTTCCTGTTTCCCGTGCATAAGTTATCCCGAGGTCTGGGTCTGATTGGTACTTTTTCCTCCTTCTGCATAGAGGACGATGACTGCATCGTGCCATCCAGAGGTTCGTCTGTGCCTCATTGGCTCGTGTTGGCTGCATCATTCATGTTTTATGGGTTAAAGTTCTGATTGGTACTTATTCCTCCTTCAGCCGGTTCAAACACTTGTCACCTGACCATTGGTCCGACAGTGGTAGAGATCTCACCTTCCACTCGGGAGGTTGTTGCTTGATTCGCGGCCAATGGTTATCCCCGATCTATATAGAAGAGGATGGCTATTATTGTAACAACCACACATTTGTGTCTGTCTCTCTCTCTCACTCACTCATCTATCTATAAAGATTGGTACCTCTTTCTACATCGTCCCATCCGGACGTTCCTGTTTCCCGCGCCTTAGTAATCCCGAGGTCTTGGTCTGATTGGTACTTATTCCTCGTTCATCCACTTGATACCCTTGTCACCTGAGCATTGGTCCTACAGTGGTAGAGATCTCAGCTGCCACGCAGGAATTCATTGCTCGATTCGCGGCCAATGGTTTTCCCCGTTCTATATAGAACAGGATGGCAAATTATTGCAACAACCAGACATTTGTGTCTGTCTCTCTCTCTCACTCACTCATCTATCTGAAAAGATTGGTACCTCTTTCTACATCGTCCCATCCGGACGTTCCTGTTTCCCGTGCCTTAGTTATCCCGAGGTCTGGGTCTGATTGGTACTTTTTCCTCCTTCTGCATAGACGACGATGACTGCATCGTGCCATCCAGAGGTTCGTCTGTGCCTCATTGGCTCGTGTTGGCTGCATCATTCATGTTTTATGGGTTAAAGTTCTGATTGGTACTTATTCCTCCTTCAGCCGGTTCAAACACTTGTCACCTGAGCATTGGTCCTACAGTGGTAGAGATCTCACCTGCCACTCGGGAGGTGTTTGCTTGATTCGCGGCCAATGGTTTTCCCCGTTCTATATAGTAGAGGATGGCAAATAATTGCAACAACCAGACATTTGTGTCTGTCTCACTCACTCACTCATCTATCCTATTATCTATAATGATTAGTACTTCTTTCCCATTCAACCACTTAAAATTTTCATAACCTGAGCATTGGTTGTTCAGTGGTAGAATTCTCGCCTGCCACGCGGGAGGCCCGGGTTCGATTCCCGGCCAATGCATTTTCCTCGTTCTGCAAAGAAGACAATGATTACATCGTCCCATACGGGCGTTACTGTAACCCTGACTTAGTAATCCCGAGATCTAAGTCTCATCGGTACTTATTCCTCGTTCATCCACGTGATACCCTTGTCACCTGAGCATTGGTCCGACAGTGGTAGAGATCTCACCTGCCACTCGGGAGGTTGTTGCTTCATTCGCGGCCAATGGTTTTCCCCATTCTATGTAGAAGAGGATGGCTATTATTGTAACAACCAGACATTTGTGTCTGTCTCTCTCTCTCTTTCACTCACTCACTCATCAATCTATAATGATTGGTACTTCTTTCTACATCATCCCATCCGGACGTTCCTGTTTCCTGCGCCTTAGTAATCCCGAGGTCATGGTCTGATTGGTACTTATTCATCGTTCAACCATTTCAAACCCTTGTCACCTGACCATTGGTCCAACAGTGGTAGAGATCTCACCTTCCACTCGGGAGGTTGTTGCTTGATTCGCGGCCAATGGTTTTCCCCATTCTATGTAGAAGAGGATGGCTATTATTGTAACAACCAGACATTTGTGTCTGTCTCTCTCTCTCTCTCACTCACTCATCTATCTGTAAAGATTGGTACCTCTTTCTACATCGTCCCATCCAGACGTTCCTGTTTCCCGTGCCCTAGTTATCCCGAGGTCTGGGTATGATTGGAACTTATTCCTCGTTCATCCACTTGAAACCCTTGTCACCTGAGCATTTGTGCTACAGTGGTAGATATCTCACCTTCCACTCGGGAGGTTGTTGCTTGATTCGCGGCCAATGGTTATCCCCGATCTATATAGAAGAGGATGGCTATTATTGTAACAACCACACATTTGTGTCTGTCTCTCTCTCTCACTCACTCATCTATCTATAAAGATTGGTACCTCTTTCTACATCGTCCCATCCGGACGTTCCTGTTTCCCGTGCCTTAGTAATCCCGAGGTCTTGGTCTGATTGGTACTTATTCCTCGTTCATCCACTTGATACCCTTGTCACCTGAGCATTGGTCCTACAGTGTTAGAGATCTCACCTTCCACTCGGGAGGTTGTTGCTTGATTCGCGGCCAATGGTTTTCCCCATTCTATGTAGAAGAGGATGGCTATTATTGTAACAACCAGACATTTGTGTCTGTCTCTCTCTCTCTTTCACTCACTCACTCATCTATCTATCATGATTGGTACTTCTTTCTACATCATCCCATCCGGACGTTCCTGTTTCCCGCGCCTTAGTAATCCCGAGGTCTTGGTCTGATTCGTACTTATTCCTCGTTCATCCACTTGATACCCTTGTCACCTGAGCACTGGCCCTACAGTGGTAGAGATCTCACCTTCCACTCGGGAGGTTGTTGCTTGATTCGCGGCCAATGGTTTTCCCCATTCTATGTAGAAGAGGATGGCTATTATTGTAACAACCAGACATTTGTGTCTGTCTCTCTCTCTCTTTCACTCACTCACTCATCTATCTATAATGATTGTTACTTATTCCTTGTTCAACTACTCGAAACCCTTGTCACCTGAGCATTGGTCCTACAGACGTAGAGACCTCACCTGCCACTCGGGAGGCCTTTACTTGATTCGCGGCCAATGGTTTTCCTCGTTCTATATAGTAGAGGATGGCAAATAATTGCAACAACCAGACATTTGTGTCTGTCTCACTCAGTCACTCATCTATCCTATTATCTATAATGATTAGTACTTCTTTCCCATTCAACCACTTAAGATTTTCATAACCTGAGCATTGCTTGTTCAGTGGTAGAATTCTCGCCTGCCACGCGGGAGGCCCGGGTTCGATTCCCGGCCAATGCATTTTCCTCGTTCTGCAAAGACGACAATGATTACATCGTCCCATACGGGCGTTACTGTAACCCTGACTTAGTAATCCCGAGATCTAAGTCTCATCGGTACTATTTCCTCTTTCATCCATTTGAAACCCTTGTCACCTGAGCATTGGTCCGACAGTGGTAGAGATCTCACCTGCCACTCGGGAGGTTGTTGCTTGATTCGCGGCCAATGGTTTTCCAAATTCTATGTAGAAGAGGATGGCTATTATTGTAACAACCAGACATTTGTGTCTGTCTCTCTCTCTGTTTCACTCACTCACTCATCTATCTATAATGATTGGTACTTCTTTCTACATCATCCCATCCGGACGTTCCTGTTTCCCGCGCCTTAGTAATCCCGAGGTCATGGTCTGATTGGTACTTATTCATCGTTCAACCATTTCAAACCCTTGTCACCTGACCATTGGTCCGACAGTAGTAGAGATCTCACCTGCCACTCGGGAGGTTGTTGCTTGATTCTCGGCCAATGGTTATCCTCGATCTAAATAGAAGAGGATGGCTATTATTGTAACAACCAGACATTTGTGTCTGTCTCTCTCTCTCACTCACTCATCTATCTATAAAGATTGGTACCTCTATCTACATCGTCCCATCCGTACGTTCCTGTGTCCCTTGCCTTAGTAATCCTGAGGTCTGAGTCTGATTGGTACTTTTTCCTCCTTCTGCATAGACGACGATGACTGCATCGTGCCATCCAGAGGTTCGTCTGTGCCTCATTGGCTCGTGTTGGCTGCATCATTCATGTTTTATGGGTTAAAGTTCTGATTGGTACTTATTCCTCCTTCAGCCGGTTCAAACACTGATCACCTGAGAATTGGTCCTACAGTGGTAGAGATTTCACCTGCCACTCGGGAGGTTGTTGCTTGATTCGCGGCCAATTTTTTTCTCCGTTCTATATAGAAGAGGTTAGCTATTATTGTAACAACCAGACATTTGTCTCTCTCTCTCTGTCACTCACTCACTCATCTATCTATAATGATTGTTACTTATTCCTTGTTCAACTACTCGAAACCCTTGTCACCTGAGCATTGGTCCTACAGACGTAGAGGCCTCACCTGCCACTCGGGAGGCCTTTGCTTGATTCGCGGCCAATGGTTTTCCTCGTTCTATATAGTAGAGGATGGCAAATCATTGCAACAACCAGACATTTGTGTCTGTCTCTCTCTCTCTCTCACTTACTCTGTCATCTATTTATAATGATTGGTACTTCTTTCTACTTCGTCCCATCTGGACGTTCCTGATACCCGCGCCTTTGTAATCCTGAGGTCTGGGTCTGATTGGAACTTTTTCCTCCTTCTGCATAGACGATGATGACTGCATCGTGCCATCCAGAGGTTCGTCTGTGCCTCATTGGCTCGTGTTGGCTGAATCATTCATGTTTTATGGGTTAAAGTTCTGATTGGTACTTATTCCTCCTTCAGCCGGTTCAAACACCTATCACCTGAGAATTGGTCCTACAGTGGTAGAGATCTCACCTGCCACTCGGAGGTGTCTGCTTGATTCGTGGCCAATTTTTTTCTCCGTTCTATATAGAAGAGGATGGGAATTATTGTAACAACCAGACATTTGTGTCTGTCTCTCTCTCTCACTCACTCATCTATCTATAAAGATTGGTACCTCTTTCTACATCGTCCCATCCGGACGTTCCTGTTTCCCGCGCCTTAGTAATCCCGAGGTCTTGGTCTGATTGGTACGTATTCCTCGTTCATCCACTTGATACCCTTGTCACCTGAGCATTGGTCCTACAGTGGTAGAGATCTCAGCTGCCACGCAGGAATTCATTGCTCGATTCGCGGCCAATGGTTTTCCCCGTTCTATATAGAACAGGATGGCAAATTATTGCAACAACCAGACATTTGTGTCTGTCTCTCTCTCTCACTCACTCATCTATCTATAAAGATTGGTACCTCTTTCTACATCGTCCCATCCGGACGTTCCTCTTTCCCGTGCCTTAGTTATCCCGAGGTCTGGGTCTGATTGGTACTTTTTCCTCCTTCTGCATAGACGATGATGACTGCATCGTGCCATCCAGAGGTTCGTCTGTGCCTCATTGGCTCGTGTTGGCTGCATCATTCATGTTTTATGGGTTAAAGTTCTGATTGGTACTTATTCCTCCTTCAGCCGGTTCAAACATTTGTCACCTGAGCATTGGTCCTACAGTGGTAGAGATCTCACCTGCCACTCGGGAGGTGTCTGCTTGATTCGCTGCCAATGGTTTTCCCCGTTCTATATAGTAGAGGATGGCAAATAATTGCTACAACCAGACATTTGTGTCTGTCTCACTCACTCACTCATCTATCCAATTATCGTTAATGATTAGTACTTCTTTCCCATTCAACCACTTAAGATTTTCATAACCTGAGCATTGGTTGTTCAGTGGTAGAATTCTCGCCTGCCACGCGGAAAGCCCGGGTTCGATTCCCGGCCAATGCATTTTCCTCGTTCTGCAAAGAAGACAATGATTACATCGTCCCATACGGGCGTTACTGTAACCCTGACTTAGTAATCCCGAGATCTAAGTTTCATCGGTACTTATTCCTCGTTCATCCACTTGAAACCCTTGTCGCCTGAGCATTGGTCCGACAGAGGTAGAGATCTCACCTGCCACTCGGGAGGTTGTTGCTTCATTAGCGGCCAATGGTTTTCCCCATTCTATGTAGAAGAGGATGGCTATTATTGTAACAACCAGACATTTGTGTCTGTCTCTCTCTCTCTCTCACTCACTCATCTATCTATAGAGATTGGTACCTCTTTCTACATCGTCCCATCCGGACGTTCCTGTTTCCCGTGCCTTAGTTATCCCGAGGTCTAAGTCTGATTGGTACTTATTCATCGTTCATCCACTTGAAACCCTTGTCACCTGAGCATTTGTGCTACAGTGGTAGATATATCACCTTCCACTCGGGAGGTTGTTGCTTGATTCGCGGCCAATGGTTATCCCCGATCTATATAGAAGAGGATGGCTATTATTGTAACAACCACACATTTGTGTCTGTCTCTCTCTCTCACTCACTCATCTATCTATAAAGATTGGTACCTCTTTCTACATCGTCCCATCCGGACGTTCCTGTTTCCCGCGCCTTAGTAATCCCGAGGTCTTGGTCTGATTGGTACTTATTCCTCGTTCATCCACTTGATACCCTTGTCACCTGAGCATTGGTCCTACAGTGGTAGAGATCTCAGCTGCCACGCAGGAATTCATTGCTCGATTCGCGGCCAATGGTTTTCCCCGTTCTATATAGAACAGGATGGCAAATTATTGCAACAACCAGACATTTGTGTCTGTCTCTCTCTCTCACTCACTCATCTATCTATAAAGATTGGTACCTCTTTCTACATCGTCCCATCCGGACGTTCCTGTTTCCCGTGCCTTAGTTATCCCGAGGTCTGGGTCTGATTGGTACTTTTTCCTCCTTCTGCATAGACGATGATGACTGCATCGTGCCATCCAGAGGTTCGTCTGTGCCTCATTGGCTCGTGTTGGCTGCATCATTCATGTTTTATGGGTTAAAGTTCTGATTGGTACTTATTCCTCCTTCAGCCGGTTCAAACATTTGTCACCTGAGCATTGGTCCTACAGTGGTAGAGATCTCACCTGCCACTCGGGAGGTGTCTGCTTGATTCGTGGCCAATGGTTTTCCCCGTTCTATATAGTAGAGGATGGCAAATATTTGCTACAACCAGACATTTGTGTCTGTCTCACTCACTCACTCATCTATCCAATTATCTTTAATGATTAGTACTTCTTTCCCATTCAACCACTTAAGATTTTCATAACCTGAGCATTGGTTGTTCAGTGGTAGAATTCTCGCCTGCCACGCGGGAGGCCCGGGTTCGATTCCCGGCCAATGCATTTTCCTCGTTCTGCAAAGAAGACTGATTACATCGTCCCATACGGGCGTTACTGTAACCCTGACTTAGTAATCCCGAGATCTAAGTTTCATCGGTACTTATTCCTCCTTCAGCCGGTTCAAACACCTATCACCTGAGAATTGGTCCTACAGTGGTAGAGATCTCACCTGCCACTCGGAGGTGTCTGCTTGATTCGTGGCCAATTTTTTTCTCCGTTCTATATAGAAGAGGATGGGAATTATTGTAACAACCAGACATTTGTGTCTGTCTCTCTCTCTCTCTTTCACTCACTCACTCATCTATCTATAATGATTGGTACTTCTTTCTACATCATCCCATCCGGACGTTACTGTAACCTGTGACTTAGTAATCCCGAGATCTAAGTGTCATCGTTACTTATTCCTCGTTCATCCACTTGAAACCCTTGTCACCTGAGCATTTGTGCTACAGTGGTAGATATCTCACCTTCCACTCGGGAGGTTGTTGCTTGATTCGCGGCCAATGGTTTTCCCCATTCTATGTAGAAGAGGATGGCTATTATTGTAACAACCAGACATTTGTGTCTGTCTCTCTCTCTCACTCACTCATCTATCTATAAAGATTGGTACCTCTTTCTACATCGTCCCATCCGGACGTTCCTGTTTCCAGTGCCTTAGTTATCCCGAGGTCTGGGTATGATTGGAACTTATTCCTCTTTCATCCTCTTGAAACCCTTGTCACCTGAGCATTGGTCCGCCAGTGGTAGCGATCTCACCGGCCACTCGGGAGGTTGTTGCTTGAATCGCGGACAATGGTTATCCCCGATCTATATAGAAGAGGATGGCTATTATTGTAACAACCAGACATTTGTGTCTGTCTCTCTCTCTCATTAACTCAGTCATCTATTTATAATGATTGGTACTTCTTTCTACTTCGTCCCATCTGGACGTTCCTGATACCCTCGCCTTAGTAATCCTGAGGTCTAAGTCTGATTGGTACTTATTCATCGTTCAACCATTTGAAACCCTTGTCACCTGACCATTGGTCCGACAGTGGTAGAGATCTCACCTTCCACTAGGGAGGTTGTTGCTTGATTCGCGGCCAATGGTTTTCCCTATTCTATGTAGAAGAGGATGGCTATTATTGTAACAACCAGACATTTGTGTCTGTCTCTCTCTCTTACTCACTCATCTATCTATAGAGATTGGTACCTCTTTCTACATCGTCCCATCCGGACGTTCCTGTTTCCCGTGCCTTAGTTATCCCGAGGTCTAAGTCTGATTGGTACTTATTCATCGTTCAACCATTTGAAACCCTTGTCACCTGACCATTGGTCCGACAGTGGTAGAGATCTCACCTTCCACTCGGGAGGTTGTTGCTCGATTCGCGGCCAATGGTTATCCTCGATCTAAATAGAAGAGGATGGCTATTATTGTAACAACCAGACATTTGTGTCTGTCTCTCTCTCTCACTCACTCATCTATCTATAAAGATTGGTACCTCTATCTACATCGTCCCATCCGGACGTTCCTCTTTCCCGTGCCTTAGTTATCCCGAGGTCTGGGTCTGATTGGTACTTTTTCCTCCTTCTGCATAGACGATGATGACTGCATCGTGCCATCCAGAGGTTCGTCTGTGCCTCATTGGCTCGTGTTGGCTGCATCATTCATGTTTTATGGGTTAAAGTTCTGATTGGTACTTATTCCTCCTTCAGCCGGTTCAAACATTTGTCACCTGAGCATTGGTCCTACAGTGGTAGAGATCTCACCTGCCACTCGGGAGGTGTCTGCTTGATTCGCGGCCAATGGTTTTCCCCGTTCTATATAGTAGAGGATGGCAAATAATTGCTACAACCAGACATTTGTGTCTGTCTCACTCACTCACTCATCTATCCAATTATCGTTAATGATTAGTACTTCTTTCCCATTCAACCACTTAAGATTTTCATAACCTGAGCATTGGTTGTTCAGTGGTAGAATTCTCGCCTGCCACGCGGAAAGCCCGGGTTCGATTCCCGGCCAATGCATTTTCCTCGTTCTGCAAAGAAGACAATGATTACATCGTATCTATAATGATTGGTACTTCTTTCTACATCATCCCATCCGGACGTTCCTGTTTCCCGCGCCTTAGTAATCCCGAGGTCATGGTCTGATTGGTACTTATTCATCGTTCAACCATTTCAAACCCTTGTCACCTGACCATTGGTCCGACAGTAGTAGAGATCTCACCTGCCACTCGGGAGGTTGTTGCTTGATTCGCGGCCAATGGTTATCCTCGATCTAAATAGAAGAGGATGGCTATTATTGTAACAACCAGACATTTGTGTCTGTCTCTCTCTCTCACTCACTCATCTATCTATAAAGATTGGTACCTCTATCTACATCGTCCCATCTGGACGTTCCTGATACCCGCGCCTTTGTAATCCTGAGGTCTGGGTCTGATTGGAACTTTTTCCTCCTTCTGCATAGACGATGATGACTGCATCGTGCCATCCAGAGGTTCGTCTGTGCCTCATTGGCTCGTGTTGGCTGAATCATTCATGTTTTATGGGTTAAAGTTCTGATTGGTACTTATTCCTCCTTCAGCCGGTTCAAACACCTATCACCTGAGAATTGGTCCTACAGTGGTAGAGATCTCACCTGCCACTCGGAGGTGTCTGCTTGATTCGTGGCCAATTTTTTTCTCCGTTCTATATAGAAGAGGATGGGAATTATTGTAACAACCAGACATTTGTGTCTGTCTCTCTCTCTCACTCACTCATCTATCTATAAAGATTGGTACCTCTTTCTACATCGTCCCATCCGGACGTTCCTGTTTCCCGCGCCTTAGTAATCCCGAGGTCTTGGTCTGATTGGTACGTATTCCTCGTTCATCCACTTGATACCCTTGTCACCTGAGCATTGGTCCTACAGTGGTAGAGATCTCAGCTGCCACGCAGGAATTCATTGCTCGATTCGCGGCCAATGGTTTTCCCCGTTCTATATAGAACAGGATGGCAAATTATTGCAACAACCAGACATTTGTGTCTGTCTCTCTCTCTCACTCACTCATCTATCTATAAAGATTGGTACCTCTTTCTACATCGTCCCATCCGGACGTTCCTCTTTCCCGTGCCTTAGTTATCCCGAGGTCTGGGTCTGATTGGTACTTTTTCCTCCTTCTGCATAGACGATGATGACTGCATCGTGCCATCCAGAGGTTCGTCTGTGCCTCATTGGCTCGTGTTGGCTGCATCATTCATGTTTTATGGGTTAAAGTTCTGATTGGTACTTATTCCTCCTTCAGCCGGTTCAAACATTTGTCACCTGAGCATTGGTCCTACAGTGGTAGAGATCTCACCTGCCACTCGGGAGGTGTCTGCTTGATTCGCGGCCAATGGTTTTCCCCGTTCTATATAGTAGAGGATGGCAAATAATTGCTACAACCAGACATTTGTGTCTGTCTCACTCACTCACTCATCTATCCAATTATCGTTAATGATTAGTACTTCTTTCCCATTCAACCACTTAAGATTTTCATAACCTGAGCATTGGTTGTTCAGTGGTAGAATTCTCGCCTGCCACGCGGAAAGCCCGGGTTCGATTCCCGGCCAATGCATTTTCCTCGTTCTGCAATGAAGACAATGATTACATCGTCCCATACAGGCGTTACTGTAACCCTGACTTAGTAATCCCGAGATCTAAGTCTCATCGGTACTTATTCCTCGTTCATCCACTTGAAACCCTTGTCACCTGAGCATTGGTCCGACAGTGGTAGAGATCTCACCTGGCACTCGGGAGGTTGTTGCTTCATTCGATGCCAATGGTTTTCCCCATTCTATGTAGAAGAGGATGGCTATTATTGTAACAACCAGACATTTGTGTCTGTCTCTCTCTCTCACTCACTCATCTATCTATAGAGATTGGTACCTCTTTCTACATCGTCCCATCCGGACGTTCCTGTTTCCCGTGCCTTAGTTATCCCGAGGTCTAAGTCTGATTGGTACTTATTCATCGTTCATCCACTTGAAACCCTTGTCACCTGAGCATTTGTGCTACAGTGGTAGATATCTCACCTTCCACTCGGGAGGTTGTTGCTTGATTCGCGGCCAATGGTTATCCCCGATCTATATAGAAGAGGATGGCTATTATTGTAACAACCACACATTTGTGTCTGTCTCTCTCTCTCACTCACTCATCTATCTATAAAGATTGGTACCTCTTTCTACATCGTCCCATCCGGACGTTCCTGTTTCCCGCGCCTTAGTAATCCCGAGGTCTTGGTCTGATTGGTACTTATTCCTCGTTCATCCACTTGATACCCTTGTCACCTGAGCATTGGTCCTACAGTGGTAGAGATCTCAGCTGCCACGCAGGAATTCATTGCTCGATTCGCGGCCAATGGTTTTCCCCGTTCTATATAGAACAGGATGGCAAATTATTGCAACAACCAGACATTTGTGTCTGTCTCTCTCTCTCACTCACTCATCTATCTATAAAGATTGGTACCTCTTTCTACATCGTCCCATCCGGACGTTCCTGTTTCCCGTGCCTTAGTTATCCCGAGGTCTGGGTCTGATTGGTACTTTTTCCTCCTTCTGCATAGACGATGATGACTGCATCGTGCCATCCAGAGGTTCGTCTGTGCCTCATTGGCTCGTGTTGGCTGCATCATTCATGTTTTATGGGTTAAAGTTCTGATTGGTACTTATTCCTCCTTCAGCCGGTTCAAACATTTGTCACCTGAGCATTGGTCCTACAGTGGTAGAGATCTCACCTGCCACTCGGGAGGTGTCTGCTTGATTCGTGGCCAATGGTTTTCCCCGTTCTATATAGTAGAGGATGGCAAATATTTGCTACAACCAGACATTTGTGTCTGTCTCACTCACTCACTCATCTATCCAATTATCTTTAATGATTAGTACTTCTTTCCCATTCAACCACTTAAGATTTTCATAACCTGAGCATTGGTTGTTCAGTGGTAGAATTCTCGCCTGCCACGCGGGAGGCCCGGGTTCGATTCCCGGCCAATGCATTTTCCTCGTTCTGCAAAGAAGACTGATTACATCGTCCCATACGGGCGTTACTGTAACCCTGACTTAGTAATCCCGAGATCTAAGTTTCATCGGTACTTATTCCTCCTTCAGCCGGTTCAAACACCTATCACCTGAGAATTGGTCCTACAGTGGTAGAGATCTCACCTGCCACTCGGAGGTGTCTGCTTGATTCGTGGCCAATTTTTTTCTCCGTTCTATATAGAAGAGGATGGGAATTATTGTAACAACCAGACATTTGTGTCTGTCTCTCTCTCTCTCTTTCACTCACTCACTCATCTATCTATAATGATTGGTACTTCTTTCTACATCAACCCATCCGGACGTTACTGTAACCCTGATTTAGTAATCCCGAGATCTAAGTCTCATCGGTACTTATTCCTCGTTCATCCACTTGAAACCCTTGTCAACTGAGCATTGTTCCGACAGTGGTAGAGATCTCACCTGCCACTCGGGAGGTTGTTGCTTCATTCGCGGCCAATGGTTTTCCACATTCTATGTAGAAGAGGATGGCTATTATTGTAACAACCAGACATTTGTGTCTGTCTCTCTCTCTCTTTCACTCACTCACTCATCAATCTATAATGATTGGTACTTCTTTCTACATCATCCCATCCGGACGTTCCTGTTTCCTGCGCCTTAGTAATCCCGAGGTCATGGTCTGATTGGTACTTATTCATCGTTCAACCATTTCAAACCCTTGTCACCTGACCATTGGTCCAACAGTGGTAGAGATCTCACCTTCCACTCGGGAGGTTGTTGCTTGATTCGCGGCCAATGGTTTTCCCCATTCTATGTAGAAGAGGATGGCTATTATTGTAACAACCAGACATTTGTGTCTGTCTCTCTCTCTCACTCACTCATCTATCTATAGAGATTGGTACCTCTTTCTACATCGTCCCATCCGGACGTTCCTGTTTCCCGTGCCTTAGTTATCCCGAGGTCTAAGTCTGATTGGTACTTATTCATCGTTCATCCACTTGAAACCCTTGTCACCTGAGCATTTGTGCTACAGTGGTAGATATCTCACCTTCCACTCGGGAGGTTGTTGCTTGATTCGCGGCCAATGGTTATCCCCGATCTATATAGAAGAGGATGGCTATTATTGTAACAACCACACATTTGTGTCTGTCTCTCTCTCTCACTCACTCATCTATCTATAAAGATTGGTACCTCTTTCTACATCGTCCCATCCGGACGTTCCTGTTTCCCGCGCCTTAGTAATCCCGAGGTCTTGGTCTGATTGGTACTTATTCCTCGTTCATCCACTTGATACCCTTGTCACCTGAGCATTGGTCCTACAGTGGTAGAGATCTCAGCTGCCACGCAGGAATTCATTGCTCGATTCGCGGCCAATGGTTTTCCCCGTTCTATATAGAACAGGATGGCAAATTATTGCAACAACCAGACATTTGTGTCTGTCTCTCTCTCTCACTCACTCATCTATCTATAAAGATTGGTACCTCTTTCTACATCGTCCCATCCGGACGTTCCTGTTTCCCGTGCCTTAGTTATCCCGAGGTCTGGGTCTGATTGGTACTTTTTCCTCCTTCTGCATAGACGATGATGACTGCATCGTGCCATCCAGAGGTTCGTCTGTGCCTCAATGGCTCGTGTTGGCTGCATCATTCATGTTTTATGGGTTAAAGTTCTGATTGGTACTTATTCCTCCTTCAGCCGGTTCAAACATTTGTCACCTGAGCATTGGTCCTACAGTGGTAGAGATCTCACCTGCCACTCGGGAGGTGTCTGCTTGATTCGTGGCCAATGGTTTTCCCCGTTCTATATAGTAGAGGATGGCAAATATTTGCTACAACCAGACATTTGTGTCTGTCTCACTCACTCACTCATCTATCCAATTATCTTTAATGATTAGTACTTCTTTCCCATTCAACCACTTAAGATTTTCATAACCTGAGCATTGGTTGTTCAGTGGTAGAATTCTCGCCTGCCACGCGGGAGGCCCGGGTTCGATTCCCGGCCAATGCATTTTCCTCGTTCTGCAAAGAAGACTGATTACATCGTCCCATACGGGCGTTACTGTAACCCTGACTTAGTAATCCCGAGATCTAAGTTTCATCAGTACTTATTCCTCCTTCAGCCGGTTCAAACACCTATCACCTGAGAATTGGTCCTACAGTGGTAGAGATCTCACCTGCCACTCGGAGGTGTCTGCTTGATTCGTGGCCAATTTTTTTCTCCGTTCTATATAGAAGAGGATGGGAATTATTGTAACAACCAGACATTTGTGTCTGTCTCTCTCTCTCTCTTTCACTCACTCACTCATCTATCTATAATGATTGGTACTTCTTTCTACATCATCCCATCCGGACGTTACTGTAACCTGTGACTTAGTAATCCCGAGATCTAAGTGTCATCGTTACTTATTCCTCGTTCATCCACTTGAAACCCTTGTCACCTGAGCATTTGTGCTACAGTGGTAGATATCTCACCTTCCACTCGGGAGGTTGTTGCTTGATTCGCGGCCAATGGTTTTCCCCATTCTATGTAGAAGAGGATGGCTATTATTGTAACAACCAGACATTTGTGTCTGTCTCTCTCTCTCACTCACTCATCTATCTATAAAGATTGGTACCTCTTTCTACATCGTCCCATCCGGACGTTCCTGTTTCCAGTGCCTTAGTTATCCCGAGGTCTGGGTATGATTGGAACTTATTCCTCTTTCATCCTCTTGAAACCCTTGTCACCTGAGCATTGGTCCGCCAGTGGTAGCGATCTCACCGGCCACTCGGGAGGTTGTTGCTTGAATCGCGGACAATGGTTATCCCCGATCTATATAGAAGAGGATGGCTATTATTGTAACAACCAGACATTTGTGTCTGTCTCTCTCTCTCATTAACTCAGTCATCTATTTATAATGATTGGTACTTCTTTCTACTTCGTCCCATCTGGACGTTCCTGATACCCTCGCCTTAGTAATCCTGAGGTCTAAGTCTGATTGGTACTTATTCATCGTTCAACCATTTGAAACCCTTGTCACCTGACCATTGGTCCGACAGTGGTAGAGATCTCACCTTCCACTAGGGAGGTTGTTGCTTGATTCGCGGCCAATGGTTTTCCCTATTCTATGTAGAAGAGGATGGCTATTATTGTAACAACCAGACATTTGTGTCTGTCTCTCTCTCTTACTCACTCATCTATCAATAGAGATTGGTACCTCTTTCTACATCGTCCCATCCGGACGTTCCTGTTTCCCGTGCCTTAGTTATCCCGAGGTCTAAGTCTGATTGGTACTTATTCATCGTTCAACCATTTGAAACCCTTGTCACCTGACCATTGGTCCGACAGTGGTAGAGATCTCACCTTCCACTCGGGAGGTTGTTGCTCGATTCGCGGCCAATGGTTTTCCCCGTTCTATATAGAACATGATGGCAAATAATTGCAACAACCAGACATTTGTGTCTGTCTCTCTCTCTCACTCACTCATCTATCTAAAAAGATTGGTACCTCTTTCTACATCGTCCCATCCGGACGTTCCTGTTTCCCGTGCCTTAGTTATCCCGAGGTCTGGGTCTGATTGGTACTTTTTCCTCCTTCTGCATAGACGACGATGACTGCATCGTGCCATCCAGAGGTTCGTCTGTGCCTCATTGGCTCGTGTTGGCTGCATCATTCATGTTTTATGGGTTAAAGTTGTGATTGGTACTTATTCCTCCTTCAGCCGGTTCAAACACTTGTCACCTGAGCATTGGTCCTACAGTGGTAGAGATCTCACCTGCCACTCGGGAGGTGTCTGCTTGATTCGCGGCCAATGGTTTTCCCCGTTCTATATAGTAGAGGATGGCAAATAATTGCAACAACCAGACATTTGTGTCTGTCTCACTCACTCACTCATCTATCCTATTATCTATAATGATTAGTACTTCTTTCCCATTCAACCACTTAAAATTTTCATAACCTGAGCATTGGTTGTTCAGTGGTAGAATTCTCGCCTGCCACGCGGGAGGCCCGGGTTCGATTCCCGGCCAATGCATTTTCCTCGTTCTGCAAAGAAGACTGATTACATCGTCCCATACGGGCGTTACTGTAACCCTGACTTAGTAATCCCGAGATCTAAGTCTCATCGGTACTTATTCCTCGTTCATCCACTTGAAACCCTTGTCACCTGACCATTGGTCCAACAGTGGTAGAGATCTCACCTGCCACTCGGGAGGTTGTTGCTTCATTCGCGGCCAATGGTTTTCCCCATTCTATGTAGAAGAGGATGGCTATTATTGTAACAACCAGACATTTGTGTCTGTCTCTCTCTCTCTTTCACTCACTCACTCATCAATCTATAATGATTGGTACTTCTTTCTACATCATCCCATCCGGACGTTCCTGTTTCCTGCGCCTTAGTAATCCCGAGGTCATGGTCTGATTGGTACTTATTCATCGTTCAACCATTTCAAACCCTTGTCACCTGACCATTGGTCCAACAGTGGTAGAGATCTCACCTTCCACTCGGGAGGTTGTTGCTTGATTCGCGGCCAATGGTTTTCCCCATTCTATGTAGAAGAGGATGGCTATTATTGTAACAACCAGACATTTGTGTCTGTCTCTCTCTCTCACTCAATCATCTATCTGTAAAGATTGGTACCTCCTTCTACATCGTCCCATCCAGACGTTCCTGTTTCCCGTGCCCTAGTTATCCCGAGGTCTGGGTATGATTGGAACTTATTCCTCGTTCATCCACTTGAAACCCTTGTCACCTGAGCATTGGTCCTACAGTGGTAGAGATCTCACCTTCCACTAGGGAGGTTGTTGCTTGATTCGCGGCCAATGGTTTTCCCTATTCTATGTAGAAGAGGATGGCTATTATTGTAACAACCAGACATTTGTGTCTGTCTCTCTCTCTTACTCACTCATCTATCTATAGAGATTGGTACCTCTTTCTACATCGTCCCATCCGGACGTTCCTGTTTCCCGTGCCTTAGTTATCCCGAGGTCTAAGTCTGATTGGTACTTATTCATCGTTCAACCATTTGAAACCCTTGTCATCTGACCATTGGTCCGACAGTGGTAGAGATCTCACCTTCCACTAGGGAGGTTGTTGCTTGATTCGCGGCCAATGGTTTTCCCTATTCTATGTAGAAGAGGATGGCTATTATTGTAACAACCAGACATTTGTGTCTGTCTCTCTCTCTTACTCACTCATCTATCCATAGAGATTGGTACCTCTTTCTACATCGTCCCATCCGGACGTTCCTGTTTCCCGTGCCTTAGTTATCCCGAGGTCTAAGTCTGATTGGTACTTATTCATCGTTCAACCATTTGAAACCCTTGTCACCTGACCATTGGTCCGACAGTGGTAGAGATCTCACCTTCCACTCGGGAGGTTGTTGCTCGATTCGCGGCCAATGGTTTTCCCCGTTCTATATAGAACATGATGGCAAATAATTGCAACAACCAGACATTTGTGTCTGTCTCTCTCTCTCACTCACTCATCTATCTAAAAAGATTGGTACCTCTTTCTACATCGTCCCATCCGGACGTTCCTGTTTCCCGTGCCTTAGTCATCCCGAGGTCTGGGTCTGATTGGTACTTTTTCCTCCTTCTGCATAGACGACGATGACTGCATCGTGCCATCCAGAGGTTCGTCTGTGCCTCATTGGCTCGTGTTGGCTGCATCATTCATGTTTTATGGGTTAAAGTTGTGATTGGTACTTATTCCTCCTTCAGCCGGTTCAAACACTTGTCACCTGAGCATTGGTCCTACAGTGGTAGAGATCTCACCTGCCACTCGGGAGGTGTCTGCTTGATTCGCGGCCAATGGTTTTCCCCGTTCTATATAGTAGAGGATGGCAAATAATTGCAACAACCAGACATTTGTGTCTGTCTCACTCACTCACTCATCTATCCTATTATCTATAATGATTAGTACTTCTTTCCCATTCAACCACTTAAAATTTTCATAACCTGAGCATTGGTTGTTCAGTGGTAGAATTCTCGCCTGCCACGCGGGAGGCCCGGGTTCGATTCCCGGCCAATGCATTTTCCTCGTTCTGCAAAGAAGACTGATTACATCGTCCCATACGGGCGTTACTGTAACCCTGACTTAGTAATCCCGAGATCTAAGTCTCATCGGTACTTATTCCTCGTTCATCCACTTGAAACCCTTGTCAACTGAGCATTGTTCCGACAGTGGTAGAGATCTCACCTGCCACTCGGGAGGTTGTTGCTTCATTCGCGGCCAATGGTTTTCCCCATTCTATGTAGAAGAGGATGGCTATTATTGTAACAACCAGACATTTGTGTCTGTCTCTCTCTCTCTTTCACTCACTCACTCATCAATCTATAATGATTGGTACTTCTTTCTACATCATCCCATCCGGACGTTCCTGTTTCCTGCGCCTTAGTAATCCCGAGGTCATGGTCTGATTGGTACTTATTCATCGTTCAACCATTTCAAACCCTTGTCACCTGACCATTGGTCCAACAGTGGTAGAGATCTCACCTGCCACTCGGGAGGTTGTTGCTTGATTCGCGGCCAATGGTTATCCTCGATCTATATAGAAGAGGATGGCTATTATTGTAACAACCAGACACTTGTGTCTGTCTCTCTCTCTCTTTCACTCACTCACTCATCTATCTATAATGATTGTTACTTATTCCTTTTTCAACTACTCGAAACCCTTGTCACCTGAGCATTGGTCCTACAGACGTAGAGACCTCACCTGCCACTCGGGAGGCCTTTGCTTGATTCGCGGCCAATGGTTTTCCCCGTTCTATATAGTAGAGGATGGCAAATAATTGCAACAACCAGACATTTGTGTCTGTCTCACTCACTCACTCATCTATCCAATTATCTATAATGATTAGTACTTCTTTCCCATTCAACCACTTAAGATTTTCATAACCTGAGCATTGGTTGTTCAGTGATAGAGTTCTCGCCTGCCACGCGGGAGGCCTGGGTTCGATTCCCGGCCAATGCATTTTCCTCGTTCTGCAAAGAAGACAATGATTACATCGTCCCATCCGGACGTTATTGTAACCAGTGACTTAGTAATCCCGAGATCTAAGTCTCATCGGTACTTATTCCTCGTTCATCCACTTGAAACCCTTGTCACCTGAGCATTGGTCAAACAGTGGTAGAGATCTCACCTGCCACTCGGGAGGCCATTGCTTGATTCGCGCCAATGGTTTTCCCCGTTCTATATAGTAGAGGATGGCAAATAATTGCAACAACCACACATTTGTGTCTGTCTCACTCACTCACTCATCTATCCAATTATCTTTAATGATTGGTACTTCTTTCCCATTCAACCACTTAATATTTTCATAACCTGAGCATTGGTTGTTCAGTGGAAGAATTCTCGCCTGCCACGCGGGAGGCCCGGGTTCGATTCCCGGCCAATGCATTTTCCTCGTTCTGCAAAGAAGACAATGATTACATCGTCCCATCCGGACGTTACTGTAACCCGTGACTTAGTAATCCCCAGATCTAAGTCTCATCGGTACTTATTCCTCGTTCATCCACTTGAAACCCTTGTCACCTGAGCATTGGTCCGACAGTGGTAGAGATCTCACCTGCCACTCGGGAGGTTGTTGCTTGATTCGCGGCCAATGGTTTTCCCCATTCTATGTAGAAGAGGATGGCTATTATTGTAACAACCAGACATTTGTGTCTGTCTCTCTCTCTCTTTCACTCACTCACTCATCTATCTATAATGATTGGTACTTCTTTCTACATCATCCCATCCGGACGTTCCTGTTTCCCGCGCCTTAGTAATCCCGAGGTCTTGGTCTGATTGGTACTTATTCCTCGTTCATCCACTTGATACCCTTGTCACCTGAGCATTGGTCCTACAGTGGTAGAGATCTCAGCTGCCACGCAGGAATTCATTGCTCGATTCGCGGCCAATGGTTTTCCCCGTTCTATATAGAACAGGATGGCAAATAATTGCAACAACCAGACATTTGTGTCTGTCTCTCTCTCTCACTCACTCATCTATCTAAAAAGATTGGTACCTCTTTCTACATCGTCCCATCCGAACGTTCCTGTTTCCCGTGCCTTAGTTATCCCGAGGTCTGGGTCTGATTGGTACTTTTTCCTCCTTCTGCATAGACGACGATGACTGCATCGTGACATCCAGAGGTTCGTCTGTGCCTCATTGGCTCGTGTTGGCTGCATCATTCATGTTTTATGGGTTAAAGTTCTGAATGGTACTTATTCCTCCTTCAGCCGGTTCAAACACTTGTCACCTGAGCATTGGTCCTACATTGGTAGAGATCTCACCTGCCACTCGGGAGGTGTCTGCTTGATTCGCGGCCAATGGTTTTCCCCGTTCTATATAGTAGAGGATGGCAAATAATTGCAACAACCAGACATTTGTGTCTGTCTCACTCACTCACTCATCTATCCTATAATCTATAATGATTAGTACTTCTTTCCCATTCAACCACTTAAAATTTTCATAACCTTAGCATTGGTTGTTCAGTGGTAGAATTCTCGCCTGCCACGCGGGAGGCCCGGGTTCGATTCCCGGCCAATGCATTTTCCTCGTTCTGCAAAGAAGACAATGATTACATCGTCCCATACGGGCGTTACTGTAACCCTGACTTAGTAATCCCGAGATCTAAGTCTCATCGGTACTTATTCCTCGTTCATCCACTTGAAACCCTTGTCACCTGAGCATTGGTCCGCCAGTGGTAGCGATCTCACCGGCCACTCGGGAGGTTGTTGCTTGATTCGCGGACAATGGTTATCCCCGATCTATATAGAAGAGGATGGCTATTATTGTAACAACCAGACATTTGTGTCTGTCTCTCTCTCTCACTAACTCAGTCATCTATTTATAATGATTGGTACTTCTTTCTACTTCGTCCCATCTGGACGTTCCTGATACCCGCGCCTTAGTAATCCTGAGGTCTAAGTCTGATTGGTACTTATTCATCGTTCAACCATTTGAAACCCTTGTCACCTGACCACTGGTCCGACAGTGGTAGAGATCTCACCTTCCACTAGGGAGGTTTTGCTTGATTCGCGGCCAATGGTTTTCCCCATTCTATGTAGAAGAGGATGGCTATTATTGTAACAAACAGACATTTGTGTCTGTCTCTCTCTCTCTTTCACTCACTCACTCACTCATCTATCTATAAAGATTGGTACCTCTTTCTACATCGTCCCATCCGGACGTTCCTGTTTCCCGTGCCTTAGTTATCCCGAGGTCTGGGTCTGATTGGTACTTATTCCTCTTTCAACCATTTGAAACCCTTGTGACCTGAGCATTGGTCCTACAGTGGTAGAGATCTCACCTGCCACTCGGAGGTGTCTGCTTGATTCGTGGCCAATTTTTTTCTCCGTTCTATATAGAAGAGGATGGGAATCATTGTAACAACCAGACATTTGTGTCTGTCTCTCTCTCTCTTTCACTCACTCACTCATCTATATATAATGATTGGTACTTCTTTCTACATCATCCCATCCGGACGTTCCTGTTTCCCGCACCTTAGTAATCCCGAGGTCTTGGTCTGATTGGTACTTATTCATCGTTCAACCATTTGAAACCCTTCTCACCTGACCATTGGTCCAACAGTGGCAGAGATCTCACCTTCCACTTGGGAGGTTGTTGCTTGATTCGCAGCCAATGGTTTTCCCAATTCTATGTAGAAGAGGATGGCTATTATTGTATCAACCAGACATTTGTGTCTTTCTGTCTCTCTCTCTCACTAACTCAGTCATCTATTTATAATGATTGGTACTTCTTTCTACTTCGTCCCATCTGGACATTCCTGATACCCGCGCCTTAGTAATCCTGAGGTCTGGGTCTGATTGGTACTTTTTCCTCCTTCTGCATAGACGACGATGACTGCATCGTGCCATCCAGAGGTTCGTCTGTGCCTCATTGGCTCGTGTTGGCTGCATCATTCATGTTTTATGGGTTAAAGTTCTGATTGGTACTTATTCCTCCTTCAGCCGGTTCAAACACTTATCACCTGAGAATTGGTCCTACCGTGGTAGAGATCTCACCTGCCACTCGGGAGGTGTCTGCTTGACTCGCGGCCAATTTTTTTCTCCGTTCTATATAGAAGAGGTTGGCTATTATTGTAACAACCAGACATTTGTCTCTCTCTCTCTCTCTGTCACTCACTCACTCATCTATCTATAATGATTGTTACTTATTCCTTGTTCAACTACTCGAAACCCTTGTCACCTGAGCATTGGTCCTACAGACGTAGAGACCTCACCTGCCACTCGGGAGGCCTTTGCTTGATTCGCGGCCAATGGTTTTCCCCGTTCTATATAGTAGAGGATGGCAAATAATTGCAACAACCAGACATTTGTGTCTGTCTCACTCACTCACTCATCTATCCAATTATCTATAATGATTAGTACTTCTTTCCCATTCAACCACTTAAGATTTTCATAACCTGAGCATTGGTTGTTCAGTGATAGAGTTCTCGCCTGCCACGCGGGAGGCCTGGGTTCGATTCCCGGCCAATGCATTTTCCTCGTTCTGCAAAGAAGACAATGATTACATCGTCCCATCCGGACGTTATTGTAACCAGTGACTTAGTAATCCCGAGATCTAAGTCTCATCGGTACTTATTCCTCGTTCATCCACTTGAAACCCTTGTCACCTGAGCATTGGTCAAACAGTGGTAGAGATCTCACCTGCCACTCGGGAGGCCTTTGCTTGATTCGCGCCAATGGTTTTCCCCGTTCTATATAGTAGAGGATGGCAAATAATTGCAACAACCACACATTTGTGTCTGTCTCACTCACTCACTCATCTATCCAATTATCTTTAATGATTGGTACTTCTTTCCCATTCAACCACTTAATATTTTCATAACCTGAGCATTGGTTGTTCAGTGGAAGAATTCTCGCCTGCCACGCGGGAGGCCCGGGTTCGATTCCCGGCCAATGCATTTTCCTCGTTCTGCAAAGAAGACAATGATTACATCGTCCCATACGGGCGTTACTGTAACCCTGACTTAGTAATCCCGAGATCTAAGTCTCATCGGTACTTATTCCTCGTTCATCCACTTGAAACCCTTGTCACCTGAGCATTGGTCCGCCAGTGGTAGCGATCTCACCGGCCACTCGGGAGGTTGTTGCTTGATTCGCGGACAATGGTTATCCCCGATCTATATAGAAGAGGATGGCTATTATTGTAACAACCAGACATTTGTGTCTGTCTCTCTCTCTCACTAACTCAGTCATCTATTTATAATGATTGGTACTTCTTTCTACTTCGTCCCATCTGGACGTTCCTGATACCCGCGCCTTAGTAATCCTGAGGTCTAAGTCTGATTGGTACTTATTCATCGTTCAACCATTTGAAACCCTTGTCACCTGACCACTGGTCCGACAGTGGTAGAGATCTCACCTTCCACTAGGGAGGTTTTGCTTGATTCGCGGCCAATGGTTTTCCCCATTCTATGTAGAAGAGGATGGCTATTATTGTAACAAACAGACATTTGTGTCTGTCTCTCTCTCTCTTTCACTCACTCACTCACTCATCTATCTATAAAGATTGGTACCTCTTTCTACATCGTCCCATCCGGACGTTCCTGTTTCCCGTGCCTTAGTTATCCCGAGGTCTGGGTCTGATTGGTACTTATTCCTCTTTCAACCATTTGAAACCCTTGTGACCTGAGCATTGGTCCTACAGTGGTAGAGATCTCACCTGCCACTCGGAGGTGTCTGCTTGATTCGTGGCCAATTTTTTTCTCCGTTCTATATAGAAGAGGATGGGAATTATTGTAACAACCAGACATTTGTGTCTGTCTCTCTCTCTCTTTCACTCACTCACTCATCTATATATAATGATTGGTACTTCTTTCTACATCATCCCATCCGGACGTTCCTGTTTCCCGCACCTTAGTAATCCCGAGGTCTTGGTCTGATTGGTACTTATTCATCGTTCAACCATTTGAAACCCTTCTCACCTGACCATTGGTCCAACAGTGGCAGAGATCTCACCTTCCACTTGGGAGGTTGTTGCTTGATTCGCAGCCAATGGTTTTCCCAATTCTATGTAGAAGAGGATGGCTATTATTGTATCAACCAGACATTTGTGTCTTTCTGTCTCTCTCTCTCACTAACTCAGTCATCTATTTATAATGATTGGTACTTCTTTCTACTTCGTCCCATCTGGACATTCCTGATACCCGCGCCTTAGTAATCCTGAGGTCTGGGTCTGATTGGTACTTTTTCCTCCTTCTGCATAGACGACGATGACTGCATCGTGCCATCCAGAGGTTCGTCTGTGCCTCATTGGCTCGTGTTGGCTGCATCATTCATGTTTTATGGGTTAAAGTTCTGATTGGTACTTATTCCTCCTTCAGCCGGTTCAAACACTTATCACCTGAGAATTGGTCCTACCGTGGTAGAGATCTCACCTGCCACTCGGGAGGTGTCTGCTTGACTCGCGGCCAATTTTTTTCTCCGTTCTATATAGAAGAGGTTGGCTATTATTGTAACAACCAGACATTTGTCTCTCTCTCTCTCTCTGTCACTCACTCACTCATCTATCTATAATGATTGTTACTTATTCCTTGTTCAACTACTCGAAACCCTTGTCACCTGAGCATTGGTCCTACAGACGTAGAGACCTCACCTGCCACTCGGGAGGCCTTTGCTTGATTCGCGGCCAATGGTTTTCCCCGTTCTATATAGTAGAGGATGGCAAATAATTGCAACAACCAGACATTTGTGTCTGTCTCACTCACTCACTCATCTATCCAATTATCTATAATGATTAGTACTTCTTTCCCATTCAACCACTTAAGATTTTCATAACCTGAGCATTGGTTGTTCAGTGATAGAGTTCTCGCCTGCCACGCGGGAGGCCTGGGTTCGATTCCCGGCCAATGCATTTTCCTCGTTCTGCAAAGAAGACAATGATTACATCGTCCCATCCGGACGTTATTGTAACCAGTGACTTAGTAATCCCGAGATCTAAGTCTCATCGGTACTTATTCCTCGTTCATCCACTTGAAACCCTTGTCACCTGAGCATTGGTCAAACAGTGGTAGAGATCTCACCTGCCACTCGGGAGGCCTTTGCTTGATTCGCGCCAATGGTTTTCCCCGTTCTATATAGTAGAGGATGGCAAATAATTGCAACAACCACACATTTGTGTCTGTCTCACTCACTCACTCATCTATCCAATTATCTTTAATGATTGGTACTTCTTTCCCATTCAACCACTTAATATTTTCATAACCTGAGCATTGGTTGTTCAGTGGAAGAATTCTCGCCTGCCACGCGGGAGGCCCGGGTTCGATTCCCGGCCAATGCATTTTCCTCGTTCTGCAAAGAAGACAATGATTACATCGTCCCATCCGGACGTTACTGTAACCCGTGATTTAGTAATCCCCAGATCTAAGTCTCATCGGTACTTATTCCTCGTTCATCCACTTGAAGCCCTTGTCACCTGAGCATTGGTCCGACAGTGGTAGAGATCTCACCTGCCACTCGGGAGGTTGTTGCTTGATTCGCGGCCAATGGTTTTCCCCATTCTATGTAGAAGAGGATGGCTATTATTGTAACAACCAGACATTTGTGTCTGTCTCTCTCTCTCTTTCACTCACTCACTCATCTATCTATAATGATTGGTACTTCTTTCTACATCATCCCATCCGGACGTTCCTGTTTCCCGCGCCTTAGTAATCCCGAGGTCTTGGTCTGATTGGTACCTGTTCATCGTTCAACCATTTCAAACCCTTGTCACCTGACCATTGGTCCGACAGTAGTAGAGATCTCACCTGCCACACAGGAGGTTGTTGCTTGATTCGCGGCCAATGGTTATCCTCGATCTATATAGAAGAGGATGGCTATTATTGTAACAACCAGACATTTGTGTCTGTCTCTCTCTCTCACTAACTCAGTCATCTATTTATAATGATTGGTACTTCTTTCTACTTCGTCCCATCTGGACGTTCCTGATACCCGCGCCTTAGTAATCCCGAGGTCTAAGTCTGATTGGTACTTATTCATCGTTCAACCATTTGAAACCCTTGTCACCTGACCATTGGTCCGACAGTGGTAGAGATCTCACCTTCCACTAGGGAGGTTGTTGCTTGATTCGCGGCCAGTGGTTTTCCCCATTCTATGTAGAAGAGGATGGCTATTATTGTAACAACCAGACATTTGTGTCTGTCTCTCTCTCTCACTTACTCATCTATCTATAGAGATTGGTACCTCTTTCTACATCGTCCCATCCGGACGTTCCTGTTTCCCGTGCCTTAGTTATCCCGAGGTCTAAGTCTGATTGGTACTTATTCATCGTTCAACCATTTGAAACCCTTGTCACCTGACCATTGGTCCGACAGTGGTAGAGATCTCACCTTCCATTCGGGAGGTTGTTGCTTGATTCGCGGCCAATGGTTTTCCCCATTCTATGTAGAAAAGGATGGCTATTATTGTAACAACCAGACATTTGTGTCTGTCTCTCTCTCTCTTTCACTCACTCACTCATCTATCTATAATGATTGGTACTTCTTTCTACATCATCCCATCCGGACGTTCCTGTTTCCCGCGCCTTAGTAATCCCGAGGTCTTGGTCTGATTGGTACTTATTCCTCGTTCATCCACTTGATACCCTTGTCACCTGAGCATTGGTCCTACAGTGGTAGAGATCTCAGCTGCCACGCAGGAATTCATTGCTCGATTCGCGGCCAATGGTTTTCCCCGTTCTATATAGAACAGGATGGCAAATAATTGCAACAACCAGACATTTGTGTCTGTCTCTCTCTCTCACTCACTCATCTATCTAAAAAGATTGGTACCTCTTTCTACATCGTCCCATCCGGACGTTCCTGTTTCCCGTGCCTTAGTTATCCCGAGGTCTGGGTCTGATTGGTACTTTTTCCTCCTTCTGCATAGACGACGATGACTGCATCGTGCCATCCAGAGGTTCGTCTGTGCCTCATTGGCTCGTGTTGGCTGCATCATTCATGTTTTATGGGTTAAAGTTCTGATTGGTACTTATTCCTCCTTCAGCCGGTTCAAACACTTGTCACCTGAGCATTGGTCCTACAGTGGTAGAGATCTCACCTGCCACTCGGGAGGTGTCTGCTTGATTCGCGGCCAATGGTTTTCCCCGTTCTATATAGTAGAGGATGGCAAATAATTGCTACAACCAGACATTTGTGTCTGTCTCACTCACTCACCCATCTATCCAATTATCTTTAATGATTAGTACTTCTTTCCCATTCAACCACTTAAGATTTTCATAACCTGAGCATTGGTTGTTCAGTGGTAGAATTCTCGCCTGCCACGCGGGAGGCCTGGGTTCGATTCCCGGCCAATGCATTTTCCTCGTTCTGCAAAGAAGACAATGATTACATCGTCCCATACGGGCGTTACTGTAACCCTGACTTAGTAATCCCGAGATCTAAGTCTCATCGGTACTTATTCCTCATTCATCCACTTGAAACCCTTGTCACCTGAGCATTGGTCCGACAGTGGTAGAGATCTCACCTGCCACTCGGGAGGTTGTTGCTTCATTCGCGGCCAATGGTTTTCCCCATTCTATGTAGAAGAGGATGGCTATTATTGCAACAACCAGACATTTGTGTCTGTCTCTCTCTCTCACTCACTCATCTATCTATAAAGATTGGTACCTCTTTCTACATCATCCCATACATACGTTCCCGTTTCCCGCGCCTTAGTAATCCCGAGGTCTTGGTCTGATTGGTACTTATTCATCGTTCAACCATTTCAAACCCTTGTCACCTGACCATTGGTCCGACAGTAGTAGAGATCTCACCTGCCACTCGGGAGGTTGTTGCTTGATTCGCGGCCAATGGTTATCCTCGATCTATATAGAAGAGGATGGCTATTATTGTAACAACCAGACATTTGTGTCTGTCTCTCTCTCTCTTTCACTCACTCACTCATCTATCTATAATGATTGTTACTTATTCCTTGTTCAACTACTCGAAACCCTTGTCACCTGAGCATTGGTCCTACAGACGTAGAGACCTCACCTGCCACTCGGGAGACCTTTACTTGATTCGCGGCCAATGGTTTTCCTCGTTCTATATAGTAGAGGATGGCAAATAATTGCAACAACCAGACATTTGTGTCTGACTCACTCACTCATCTATCCTATTATCTATTATGATTAGTACTTCTTTCCCATTCAACCACTTAAAATTTTCAAAACCTGAGCATTGGTTGTTCAGTGGTAGAATTCTCGCCTGCCACGCGGGAGGCCCGGGTTCGATTCCCGGCCAATGCATTTTCCTCGTTCTGCAAAGAAGACAATGATTACATCGTCCCATACGGGCGTTACTATAACCCTGATTTAGTAATCCCGAGATCTAAGTCTCATCGGTACTTATTCCTCGTTCATCCACTTGAAACCCTTGTCACCTGAGCATTGGTCCGACAGTGGTAGAGATCTCACCTGCCACTCGGGAGGTTGTTGCTTCATTCGCGGCCAATGGTTTTCCCCATTCTATGTAGAAGAGGATGGCTATTATTGTAACAACCAGACATTTGTGTCTGTCTCTCTCTCTCTTTCACTCACTCACTCATCTATCTATAATGATTGGTACTTCTTTCTACATCATCCCATCCGGACGTTCCTGTTTCCCGCGCCTTAGTAATCCCGAGGTCTTGGTCTGATTGGTACCTGTTCATCGTTCAACCATTTCAAACCCTTGTCACCTGACCATTGGTCCGACAGTAGTAGAGATCTCACCTGCCACACGGGAGGTTGTTGCTTGATTCGCGGCCAATGGTTATCCTCGATCTATATAAAAGAGGATGGCTATTATTGTAACAACCAGACATTTGTGTCTGTCTCTCTCTCTCACTAACTCAGTCATCTATTTATAATGATTGGTACTTCTTTCTACTTCGTCCCATCTGGACGTTCCTGATACCCGCGCCTTAGTAATCCCGAGGTCTAAGTCTGATTGGTACTTATTCATCGTTCAACCATTTGAAACCCTTGTCACCTGACCATTGGTCCGACAGTGGTAGAGATCTCACCTTCCACTAGGGAGGTTGTTGCTTGATTCGCGGCCAATGGTTTTCCCCATTCTATGTAGAAGAGGATTGCTATTATTGTAACAACCAGACATTTGTGTCTGTCTCTCTCTCTCACTTACTCATCTATCTATAGAGATTGGTACCTCTTTCTACATCGTCCCATCCGGACGTTCCTGTTTCCCGTGCCTTAGTTATCCCGAGGTCTAAGTCTGATTGGTACTTATTCATCGTTCAACCATTTGAAACCCTTGTCACCTGACCATTGGTCCGACAGTGGTAGAGATCTCACCTTCCATTCGGGAGGTTGTTGCATGATTCGCGGCCAATGGTTTTCCCCATTCTATGTAGAAAAGGATGGCTATTATTGTAACAACCAGACATTTGTGTCTGTCTCTCTCTCTCTTTCACTCACTCACTCATCTATCTATAATGATTGGTACTTCTTTCTACATCATCCCATCCGGACGTTCCTGTTTCCCGCGCCTTAGTAATCCCGAGGTCTTGGTCTGATTGGTACTTATTCCTCGTTCATCCACTTGATACCCTTGTCACCTGAGCATTGGTCCTACAGTGGTAGAGATCTCAGCTGCCACGCAGGAATTCATTGCTCGATTCGCGGCCAATGGTTTTCCCCGTTCTATATAGAACAGGATGGCAAATAATTGCAACAACCAGACATTTGTGTCTGTCTCTCTCTCTCACTCACTCATCTATCTAAAAAGATTGGTACCTCTTTCTACATCGTCCCATCCGGACGTTCCTGTTTCCCGTGCCTTAGTTATCCCGAGGTCTGGGTCTGATTGGTACTTTTTCCTCCTTCTGCATAGACGACGATGACTGCATCGTGCCATCCAGAGGTTCATCTGTGCCTCATTGGCTCGTGTTGGCTGCATCATTCATGTTTTATGGGTTAAAGTTCTGATTGGTACTTATTCATCCTTCAGCCGGTTCAAACACTTGTCACCTGAGCATTGGTCCTACAGTGGTAGAGATCTCACCTGCCACTCGGGAGGTGTCTGCTTGATTCGCGGCCAATGGTTTTCCCCGTTCTATATAGTAGAGGATGGCAAATAATTGCTACAACCAGACATTTGTGTCTGTCTCACTCACTCACCCATCTATCCAATTATCTTTAATGATTAGTACTTCTTTCCCATTCAACCACTTAAGATTTTCATAACCTGAGCATTGGTTGTTCAGTGGTAGAATTCTCGCCTGCCACGCGGGAGGCCCGGGTTCGATTCCCGGCCAATGCATTTTCCTCGTTCTGCAAAGAAGACAATGATTACATCGTCCCATACGGGCGTTACTGTAACCCTAACTTAGTAATCCCGAGATCTAAGTCTCATCGGTACTTATTCCTCATTCATCCACTTGATACCCTTGTCACCTGAGCATTGGTCCGACAGTGGTAGAGATCTCACCTGCCACTCGGGAGGTTGTTGCTTCATTCGCGGCCAATGGTTTTCCCCATTCTATGTAGAAGAGGATGGCTATTATTGCAACAACAAGACATTTGTGTCTGTCTCTCTCTCTCACTCACTCATCTATCTATAAAGATTGGTACCTCTTTCTACATCATCCCATACATACGTTCCCGTTTCCCGCGCCTTAGTAATCCCGAGGTCTTGGTCTGATTGGTACTTATTCATCGTTCAACCATTTCAAACCCTTGTCACCTGACCATTGGTCCGACAGTAGTAGAGATCTCACCTGCCACTCGGGAGGTTGTTGCTTGATTCGCGGCCAATGGTTATCCTCGATCTATATAGAAGAGGATGGCTATTATTGTAACAACCAGACATTTGTGTCTGTCTCTCTCTCTCTTTCACTCACTCACTCATCTATCTATAATGATTGTTACTTATTCCTTGTTCAACTACTCGAAACCCTTGTCACCTGAGCATTGGTCCTACAGACGTAGAGACCTCACCTGCCACTCGGGAGGCCTTTACTTGATTCGCGGCCAATGGTTTTCCACGTTCTATATAGTAGAGGATGGCAAATAATTGCAACAACCAGACATTTGTGTCTGTCTCTCTCTCTCTCTCACTCACTCATCTATCTGTAAAGATTGGTACCTACTTCTACATCGTCCCATCCAGACGTTCCTGTTTCCCGTGCCCTAGTTATCCCGAGGTCTGGGTATGATTGGAACTTATTCCTCGTTCATCCACTTGAAACCCTTGTCACCTGAGCATTTGTGCTACAGTGGTAGATATCTCACCTTCCACTCGGGAGGTTGTTGCTTGATTCGCGGCCAATGGTTATCCCCGATCTATATAGAAGAGGATGGCTATTATTGTAACAACCACACATTTGTGTCTGTCTCTCTCTCTCACTCACTCATCTATCTATAAAGATTGGTACCTCTTTCTACATCGTCCCATCCGGACGTTCCTGTTTCCCGCGCCTTAGTAATCCCGAGGTCTTGGTCTGATTGGTACTTATTCCTCGTTCATCCACTTGATACCCTTGTCACCTGAGCATTGGTCCTACAGTGGTAGAGATCTCAGCTGCCACGCAGGAATTCATTGCTCGATTCGCGGCCAATGGTTTTCCCCGTTCTATATAGAACAGGATGGCAAATAATTGCAACCACCAGACATTTGTTTCTGTCTCTCTCTCTCACTCACTCATCTATCTAAAAAGATTGGTACCTCTTTCTACATCGTCCCATCCGGACGTTCCTGTTTCCCGTGCCTTAGTTATCCCGAGGTCTGGGTCTGATTGGTACTTTTTCCTCCTTCTGCATAGACGACGATGACTGCATCGTGCCATCCAGAGGTTCGTCTGAGCCTCATTGGCTCGTGTTGGCTGCATCATTCATGTTTTATGGGTTAAAGTTCTGATTGGTACTTATTCCTCCTTCAGCCGGTTCAAACACTTGTCACCTGAGCATTGGTCCTACAGTGGTAGAGATCTCACCTGCCACTCGGGAGGTGTCTGCTTGATTCGCGGCCAATGGTTTTCCCCGTTCTATATAGTAGAGGATGGCAAATAATTGCTACAACCAGACATTTGTGTCTGTCTCACTCACTCACTCATCTATCCAATTATCTTTAATGATTAGTACTTCTTTCCCATTCAACCACTTAAGATTTTCATAACCTGAGCATTGGTTGTTCAGAGGTAGAATTCTCGGCTGCTACGCGGGAGGCCTGGGTTCGATTCACGGCCAATGCATTTTCCTCGTTCTGCAAAGACGACAATGATTACATCGTCCCATACGGGCGTTACTGTAACCCGTGACTTAGTAATCCCGAGATCTAAGTCTCATCGGTACTTATTCCTCTTTCATCCACTTGAAACCCTTGTCACCTGAGCATTTGTGCTACAGTGGTAGAGATCTCACCATCCACTCGGGAGGTTGTTGCTTGATTCGAGGCCAATGGTTATCCTCGATCTATATAGAAGAGGATGGCTATTATTGTAACAACCAGACATTTGAGTCTGTCTCTCTCTCTCTTTCACTCACTCACTCATCTATCTATAATGATTGGTACTTCTTTCTACATCATCCCATCCGGACGTTCCTGTTTCCCGCGCCTTAGTAATCCCGAGGTCTTGGTCTGATTGGTACTTATTCATCGTTCAACCATTTCAAACCCTTGTCACCTGACCATTGGTCCGACAGTGGTAGAGATCTCACCTTCCACTCGGGAGGTTGTTGCTTGATTCGCGGCCAATGGTTTTCCCCATTCTATGTAGAAGAGGATGGCTATTATTGTAACAACCAGACATTTGTGTCTGTCTCTCTCTCTCACTCACTCATCTATCTATAAAGATTGGTACCTCTTTCTACATCGTCCCATCCGGACGTTCCTGTTTCCAGTGCCTTAGTTATCCCGAGGTCTGGGTATGATTGGAACTTATTCCTCTTTCATCCTCTTGAAACCCTTGTCACCTGAGCATTGGTCCGCCAGTGGTAGCGATCTCACCGGCCACTCGGGAGGTTGTTGCTTGATTCGCGGACAATGGTTATCCCCGATCTATATAGAAGAGGATGGCTATTATTGTAACAACCAGACATTTGTGTCTGTCTCTCTCTCTCACTAACTCAATCATCTATTTATAATGATTGGTACTTCTTTCTACTTCGTCCCATCTGGACGTTCCTGATACCCGCGCCTTAGTAATCCTGAGGTCTAAGTCTGATTGGTACTTATTCATCGTTCAACCATTTGAAACCCTTGTCACCTGACCATTGGTCCTACAGTGGTAGAGATCTCACCTTCCACTAGGGAGGTTGTTGCTTGATTCGCGGCCAATGGTTTTCCCCATTCTATGTAGAAGAGGATGGCTATTATTGTAACAACCAGACATTTGTGTCTGTCTCTCTCTCTCACTCACTCATCTATCTATAGAGATTGGTACCTCTTTCTACATCGTCCCATCCGGATGTTCCTGTTTCCCGCGCCTTAGTAATCCCGAGGTCTTGGTCTGATTGGTACTTATTCCTCGTTCATCCACTTGATACCCTTGTCACCTGAGCATTGGTCCTACAGTGGTAGAGATCTCAGCTGCCACGCAGGAATTCATTGCTCGATTCGCGGCCAATGGTTTTCCCCGTTCTATATAGAACAGGATGGCAAATAATTGCAACAACCAGACATTTGTGTCTGTCTCTCTCTCTCACTCACTCATCTATCTAAAAAGATTGGTACCTCTTTCTACATCGTCCCATCCGGACGTTCCTGTTTCCCGTGCCTTAGTTATCCCGAGGTCTGGGTCTGATTGGTACTTTTTCCTCCTTCTGCATAGACGACGATGACTGCATCGTGCCATCCAGAGGTTCGTCTGTGCCTCATTGGCTCGTGTTGGCTGCATCATTCATGTTTTATGGGTTAAAGTTCTGATTGGTACTTATTCCTCCTTCAGCCGGTTCAAACACTTGTCACCTGAGCATTGGTCCTACAGTGGTAGAGATCTCACCTGCCACTCGGGAGGTGTCTGCTTGATTGGCGGCCAATGGTTTTCCCCGTTCTATATAGTAGAGGATGGCAAATAATTGCAACAACCAGACATTTGTGTCTGTCTCACTCACTCACTCATCTATCCTATTATCTATAATGATTAGTACTTCTTTCCCATTCAACCACTTAAAATTTTCATAACCTGAGCATTGGTTGTTCAGTGGTAGAATTCTCGCCTGCCACGCGGGAGGCCCGGGTTCGATTCCCGGCTAGTGCATTTTCCTCGTTCTGCAAAGAAGACAATGATTACATCGTCCCATACGGGCGTTACTGTAACCCTGACTTAGTAATCCCGAGATCTAAGTCTCATCGCTACTTATTCCTCGTTCATCCACTTGAAACCCTTGTCAACTGAGCATTGTTCCGACAGTGGTAGAGATCTCACCTGCCACTCGGGAGGTTGTTGCTTCATTCACGGCCAATGGTTTTCCCCATTCTATGTAGAAGAGGATGGCTATTATTGTAACAACCAGACATTTGTGTCTGTCTCTCTCTCTCTTTCACTCACTCACTCATCAATCTATAATGATTGGTACTTCTTTCTACATCATCCCATCCGGACGTTCCTGTTTCCTGCGCCTTAGTAATCCCGAGGTCTTGGTCTGATTGGTACTTATTCATCGTTCAACCATTTCAAACCCTTGTCACCTGACCATTGGTCCGACAGTGGTAGAGATCTCACCTGCCACTCGGGAGGCCTTTGCTTGATTCGCGGCCAATGGTTTTCCCCGTTCTATATAGTAGAGGATGGCAAATAATTGCAACAACCAGACATTTGTGTCTGTCTCACTCACTCACTCATCTATCCAATTATCTATAATGATTAGTACTTCTTTCCCATTCAACCACTTAAGATTTTCATAACCTGAGCATTGGTTGTTCAGTGATAGAGTTCTCGCCTGCCACGCGGGAGGCCTGGGTTCGATTCCCGGCCAATGCATTTTCCTCGTTCTGCAAAGAAGACAATGATTACATCGTCCCATCCGGACGTTATTGTAACCAGTGACTTAGTAATCCCGAGATCTAAGTCTCATCGGTACTTATTCCTCGTTCATCCACTTGAAACCCTTGTCACCTGAGCATTGGTCAAACAGTGGTAGAGATCTCACCTGCCACTCGGGAGGCCTTTGCTTGATTCGCGCCAATGGTTTTCCCCGTTCTATATAGTAGAGGATGGCAAATAATTGCAACAACCACACATTTGTGTCTGTCTCACTCACTCACTCATCTATCCAATTATCTTTAATGATTGGTACTTCTTTCCCATTCAACCACTTAATATTTTCATAACCTGAGCATTGGTTGTTCAGTGGAAGAATTCTCGCCTGCCACGCGGGAGGCCCGGGTTCGATTCCCGGCCAATGCATTTTCCTCGTTCTGCAAAGAAGACAATGATTACATCGTCCCATCCGGACGTTACTGTAACCCGTGACTTAGTAATCCCCAGATCTAAGTCTCATCGGTACTTATTCCTCGTTCATCCACTTGAAACCCTTGTCACCTGAGCATTGGTCCGACAGTGGTAGAGATCTCACCTGCCACTCGGGAGGTTGTTGCTTGATTCGCGGCCAATGGTTTTCCCCATTCTATGTAGAAGAGGATGGCTATTATTGTAACAACCAGACATTTGTGTCTGTCTCTCTCTCTCTTTCACTCACTCACTCATCTATCTATAATGATTGGTACTTCTTTCTACATCATCCCATCCGGACGTTCCTGTTTCCCGCGCCTTAGTAATCCCGAGGTCTAAGTCTGATTGGTACCTGTTCATCGTTCAACCATTTGAAACCCTTGTCACCTGACCATTGGTCCGACAGTGGTAGAGATCTCACCTTCCACTAGGGAGGTTGTTGCTTGATTCGCGGCCAATGGTTTTCCCCATTCTATGTAGAAGAGGATGGCTATTATTGTAACAACCAGACATTTGTGTCTGTCTCTCTCTCTCACTTACTCATCTATCTATAGAGATTGGTACCTCTTTCTACATCGTCCCATCCGGACGTTCCTGTTTCCCGTGCCTTAGTTATCCCGAGGTCTAAGTCTGATTGGTACTTATTCATCGTTCAACCATTTGAAACCCTTGTCACCTGACCATTGGTCCGACAGTGGTAGAGATCTCACCTTCCATTCGGGAGGTTGTTGCTTGATTTGCGGCCAATGGTTTTCCCCATTCTATGTAGAAGAGGATGGCTATTATTGTAACAACCAGACATTTGTGTCTGTCTCTCTCTCTCTTTCACTCACTCACTCATCTATCTATAATGATTGGTACTTCTTTCTACATCATCCCATCCGGACGTTCCTGTTTCCCGCGCCTTAGTAATCCCGAGGTCTTGGTCTGATTGGTACTTATTCCTCGTTCATCCACTTGATACCCTTGTCACCTGAGCATTGGTCCTACAGTGGTAGAGATCTCAGCTGCCACGCAGGAATTCATTGCTCGATTCGCGGCCAATGGTTTTCCCCGTTCTATATAGAACAGGATGGCAAATAATTGCAACAACCAGACATTTGTGTCTGTCTCTCTCTCTCACTCACTCACTCACTCATCTATCTATAAAGATTGGTACTTCTTTCAACATCATCCCATCCGGACGTTCCTGTTTCCCGCGCCTTAGTAATCCCGAGGTCTTGGTCTGATTGGTACTTATTCCTCGTTCATCCACTTGATACCCTTGTCACCTGAGCATTGGTCCTACAGTGGTAGAGATCTCAGCTGCCACTCGGGAGGTGTCTGCTTGATTCGCGGCCAATGGTTTTCCCCGTTCTATATAGAAGAGGATGGCAAATAATTGCAACAACCAGACATTTGTGTCTGTCTCACTCACTCACTCATCTATCCAATTATCTATAATGATTAGTACTTCTTTCCCATTCAACCACTTAAGATTTTCATAACCTGAGCATTGGTTGTTCAGTGATAGAGTTCTCGCCTGCCACGCGGGAGGCCTGGGTTCGATTCCCGGCCAATGCATTTTCCTCGTTCTGCAAAGAAGACAATGATTACATCGTCCCATCCGGACGTTATTGTAACCAGTGACTTAGTAATCCCGAGATCTAAGTCTCATCGGTACTTATTCCTCGTTCATCCACTTGAAACCCTTGTCACCTGAGCATTGGTCAAACAGTGGTAGAGATCTCACCTGCCACTCGGGAGGCCTTTGCTTGATTCGCGCCAATGGTTTTCCCCGTTCTATATAGTAGAGGATGGCAAATAATTGCAACAACCACACATTTGTGTCTGTCTCACTCACTCACTCATCTATCCAATTATCTTTAATGATTGGTACTTCTTTCCCATTCAACCACTTAATATTTTCATAACCTGAGCATTGGTTGTTCAGTGGAAGAATTCTCGCCTGCCACGCGGGAGGCCCGGGTTCGATTCCCGGCCAATGCATTTTCCTCGTTCTGCAAAGAAGACAATGATTACATCGTCCCATCCGGACGTTACTGTAACCCGTGTCTTAGTAATCCCCAGATCTAAGTCTCATCGGTACTTATTCCTCGTTCATCCACTTGAAACCCTTGTCACCTGAGCATTGGTCCGACAGTGGTAGAGATCTCACCTGCCACTCGGGAGGTTGTTGCTTGATTCGCGGCCAATGGTTTTCCCCATTCTATGTAGAAGAGGATGGCTATTATTGTAACAACCAGACATTTGTGTCTGTCTCTCTCTCTCTTTCACTCACTCACTCATCTATCTATAATGATTGGTACTTCTTTCTACATCATCCCATCCGGACGTTCCTGTTTCCCGCGCCTTAGTAATCCCGAGGTCTTGGTCTGATTGGTACCTGTTCATCGTTCAACCATTTCAAACCCTTGTCACCTGACCATTGGTCCGACAGTAGTAGAGATCTCACCTGCCACACGGGAGGTTGTTGCTTGATTCGCGGCCAATGGTTATCCTCGATCTATATAGAAGAGGATGGCTATTATTGTAACAACCAGACATTTGTGTCTGTCTCTCTCTCTCACTAACTCAGTCATCTATTTATAATGATTGGTACTTCTTTCTACTTCGTCCCATCTGGACGTTCCTGTTACCCGCGCCTTAGTAATCCCGAGGTCTAAGTCTGATTGGTACTTATTCATCGTTCAACCATTTGAAACCCTTGTCACCTGACCATTGGTCCGACAGTGGTAGAGATCTCACCTTCCACTCGGGAGGTTGTTGCTTGATTCGCTGCCAATGGTTTTCCCCATTCTATGTAGAAGAGGATGGCTATTACTGTAACAACCAGACATTTGTGTCTGTCTCTCTCTCTCACTCACTCATCTATCTATAGAGATTGGTACCTCTTTCTACATCGTCCCATCCGGACGTTCCTGTTTCCCGTGCCTTAGTTATCCCGAGGTCTAAGTCTGATTGGTACTTATTCATCGTTCAACCATTTGAAACCCTTGTCACCTGACCATTGGTCCGACAGTGGTAGAGATCTCACCTTCCACTCGGGAGGTTGTTGCTTGATTCGCTGCCAATGGTTTTCCCCATTCTATGTAGAAGAGGATGGCTATTACTGTAACAACCAGACATTTGTGTCTGTCTCTCTCTCTCTTTCACTCACTCACTCATCTATCTATAAAGATTGGTACTTCTTTCAACATCATCCCATCCGGACGTTCCTGTTTCCCGCACCTTAGTAATCCCGAGGTCTTGGTCTGATTGGTACTTATTCCTCGTTCATCCACTTGATACCCTTGTCACCTGAGCATTGGTCCTACAGTGGTAGAGATCTCAGCTGCCACGCAGGAATTCATTGCTCGATTCGCGGCCAATGGTTTTCCCCGTTCTATATAGAACAGGATGGCAAATAATTGCAACAACCAGACATTTGTGTCTGTCTCTCTCTCTCACTCACTCATCTATCTAAAAAGATTGGTACCTCTTTCTACATCGTCCCATCCGGACGTTCCTGTTTCCCGTGCCTTAGTTATCCCGAGGTCTGGGTCTGATTGGTACTTTTTCCTCCTTCTGCATAGACGACGATGACTGCATCGTGCCATCCAGAGGTTCGTCTGTGCCTCATTGGCTCGTGTTGGCTGCATCATTCATGTTTTATGGGTTAAAGTTCTGATTGGTACTTATTCCTCCTTCAGCCGGTTCAAACACTTGTCACCTGAGCATTGGTCCTACAGTGGTAGAGATCTCACCTGCCACTCGGGAGGTGTCTGCTTGATTCGCGGCCAATGGTTTTCCCCGTTCTATATAGTAGAAGATGGCAAATAATTGCTACAACCAGACATTTGTGTCTGTCTCACTCACTCACTCATCTATCCAATTATCTTTAATGATTAGTACTTCTTTCCCATTCAACCACTTAAGATTTTCATAACCTGAGCGTTGGTTGTTCAGTGGTAGAATTCTCGGCTGCCACGCGGGCGGCCTGGGTTCGATTCCCGGCCAATGCATTTTCCTCGTTCTGCAAAGACGACAATGATTACATCGTCCCATCCGGACGTTACTGTAACCCGTGACTTAGTAATCCCGAGGTCATGGTCTGATTGGTACTTATTCATCGTTCAACCATTTCAAACCCTTGTCACCTGACCATTGGTCCAACAGTGGTAGAGATCTCTCCTTCCACTCGGGAGGTTGTTGCTTGAATCGCGGCCAATGGTTTTCCCCATTCTATGTAGAAGAGGATGGCTATTATTGTAACAACCAGACATTTGTGTCTGTCTCTCTCTCTCTCTCACTCACTCATCTATCTGTAAAGATTGGTACCTCCTTCTACATCGTCCCATCCAGACGTTCCTGTTTCCCGTGCCCTAGTTATCCCGAGGTCTGGGTATGATTGGAACTTATTCCTCGTTCATCCACTTGAAACCCTTGTCACCTGAGCATTTGTGCTACAGTGGTAGATATCTCACCTTCCACTCGGGAGGTTGTTGCTTGATTCGCGGCCAATGGTTATCCCCGATCTATATAGAAGAGGATGGCTATTATTGTAACAACCACACATTTGTGTCTGTCTCTCTCTGTCACTCACTCATCTATCTATAAAGATTGGTACCTCTTTCTACATCGTCCCATCCGGACGTTCCTGTTACCCGCGCCTTAGTAATCCCGAGGTCTTGGTCTGATTGGTAATTATTCCTCGTTCATCCACTTGATACCCTTGTCACCTGAGCATTGGTCCTACAGTGGTAGAGATCTCAGCTGCCACGCAGGAATTCATTGCTCGATTCGCGGCCAATGGTTTTCCCCGTTCTATATAGAACAGGATGGCAAATAATTGCAACCACCAGACATTTGTTTCTGTCTCTCTCTCTCACTCACTCATCTATCTAAAAAGATTGGTACCTCTTTCTACATCGTCCCATCCGGACGTTCCTGTTTCCCGTGCCTTAGTTATCCCGAGGTCTGGGTCTGATTGGTACTTTTTCCTCCTTCTGCATAGATGACGATGACTGCATCGTGCCATCCAGAGGTTCGTCTGTGCCTCATTGGCTCGTGTTGGCTGCATCATTCATGTTTTATGGGTTAAAGTTCTGATTGGTACTTATTCCTCCTTCAGCCGGTTCAAACACTTGTCACCTGAGCATTGGTCCTACAGTGGTAGAGATCTCACCTGCCACTCGGGAGGTGTCTGCTTGATTCGCGGCCAATGGTTTTCCCCGTTCTATATAGTAGAGGATGGCAAATAATTGCTACAACCAGACATTTGTGTCTGTCTCACTCACTCACTCATCTATCCAATTATCTTTAATGATTAGTACTTCTTTCCCATTCAACCACTTAAGATTTTCATAACCTGAGCATTGGTTGTTCAGTGGTAGAATTCTCGGCTGCTACGCGGGAGGCCTGGGTTCGATTCCCGGCCAATGCATTTTCCTCGTTCTGCAAAGACGACAATGATTACATCGTCCCATCCGGACGTTACTGTAACCCGTGACTTAGTAATCCCGAGATCTAAGTCTCATCGGTACTTATTCCTCTTTCATCCACTTGAAACCCTTGTCACCTGAGCATTTGTGCTACAGTGGTAGAGATCTCACCATCCACTCGGGAGGTTGTTGCTTGATTCGAGGCCAATGGTTATCCTCGATCTATATAGAAGAGGATGGCTATTATTGTAACAACCAGACATTTGTGTCTGTCTCTCTCTCTCTTTCACTCACTCACTCATCTATCTATAATGATTGGTACTTCTTTCTACATCATCCCATCCGGACGTTCCTGTTTCCCGCGCCTTAGTAATCCCGAGGTCTTGGTCTGATTGGTAGTTATTCATCGTTCAACCATTTCAAACCCTTGTCACCTGACCATTGGTCCGACAGTGGTAGAGATCTCACCTTCCACTCAGGAGGTTGTTGCTTGATTCGCGGCCAATGGTTTTCCCCATTCTATGTAGAAGAGGATGGCTATTATTGTAACAACCAGACATTTGTGTCTGTCTCTCTCTCTCACTCACTCATCTATCTATAAAGATTGGTACCTCTTTCTACATCGTCCCATCCGGACGTTCCTGTTTCCAGTGCCTTAGTTATCCCGAGGTCTGGGTATGATTGGAACTTATTCCTCTTTCATCCTCTTGAAACCCTTGTCACCTGAGCATTGGTCCGCCAGTGGTAGCGATCTCACCGGCCACTCGGGAGCTTGTTGCTTGATTCGCGGACAATGGTTATCCCCGATCTATATAGAAGAGGATGGCTATTATTGTAACAACCAGACATTTGTGTCTGTCTCTCTCTCTCACTAACTCAGTCATCTATTTATAATGATTGGTACTTCTTTCTACTTCGTCCCATCTGGACGTTCCTGATACCCGCGCCTTAGTAATCCTGAGGTCTAAGTCTGATTGGTACTTATTCATCGTTCAACCATTTGAAACCCTTGTCACCTGACCATTGGTCCGACAGTGGTAGAGATCTCACCTTCCACTAGGGAGGTTGTTGCTTGATTCGCGGCCAATGGTTTTCCCCATTCTATGTAGAAGAGGATGGCTATTATTGTAACAACCAGACATTTGTGTCTGTCTCTCTCTCTCACTCACTCATCTATCTATAGAGATTGGTACCTCTTTCTACATCGTCCCATCCAGACGTTCCTGTTTCCCGTGCCTTAGTTATCCCGAGGTCTAAGTCTGATTGGTACTTATTCATCGTTCAACCATTTGAAACCCTTGTCACCTGACCATTGGTCCGACAGTGGTAGAGATCTCACCTTCCACTCGGGAGGATGTTGCTTGATTCGCTGCCAATGGTTTTCCCCATTCTATGTAGAAGAGGATGGCTATTACTGTATCAACCAGACATTTGTGTCTGTCTCTCTCTCTCTTTCACTCACTCACTCATCTATCTATAAAGATTGGTACTTCTTTCAACATCATCCCATCCGGACGTTCCTGTTTCCCGCGCCTTAGTAATCCCGAGGTCTTGGTCTGATTGGTACTTATTACTCGTTCATCCACTTGATACCCTTGTCACCTGAGCATTGGTCCTACAGTGGTAGAGATCTCAGCTGCCACGCAGGAATTCATTGCTCGATTCGCGGCCAATGGTTTTCCCCGTTCTATATAGAACAGGATGGCAAATAATTGCAACAACCAGACATTTGTGTCTGTCTCTCTCTCTCACTCACTCATCTATCTAAAAAGATTGGTACCTCTTTCTACATCGTCCCATCCGGACGTTCCTGTTTCCCGTGCCTTAGTTATCCCGAGGTCTGGGTCTGATTGGTACTTTTTCCTCCTTCTGCATAGACGACGATGACTGCATCGTGCCATCCAGAGGTTCGTCTGTGCCTCATTGGCTCGTGTTGGCTGCATCATTCATGTTTTATGGTTTAAAGTTCTGATTGGTACTTATTCCTCCTTCAGCCGGTTCAAACACTTGTCACCTGAGCATTGGTCCTACAGTGGTAGAGATCTCACCTGCCACTCGGGAGGTGTCTGCTTGATTCGCGGCCAATGGTTTTCCCCGTTCTATATAGTAGAGGATGGCAAATAATTGCAACAACCAGACATTTGTGTCTGTCTCACTCACTCACTCATCTATCCTATTATCTATAATGATTAGTACTTCTTTCCCATTCAACCACTTAAAATTTTCATAACCTGAGCATTGGTTGTTCAGTGGTAGAATTCTCGCCTGCCACGCGGGAGGCCCGGGTTCGATTCCCGGCTAATGCATTTTCCTCGTTCTGCAAAGAAGACAATGATTACATCGTCCCATACGGGCGTTACTGTAACCCTGACTTAGTAATCCCGAGATCTAAGTCTCATCGGTACTTATTCCTCGTTCATCCACTTGAAACCCTTGTCAACTGAGCATTGTTCCGACAGTGGTAGAGATCTCACCTGCCACTCGGGAGGTTGTTGCTTCATTCGCGGCCAATGGTTTTCCCCATTCTATGTAGAAGAGGATGGCTATTATTGTAACAACCAGACATTTGTGTCTGTCTCTCTCTCTCTTTCACTCACTCACTCATCAATCTATAATGATTGGTACTTCTTTCTACATCATCCCATCCGGACGTTACTGTAACCTGTGACTTAGTAATCCCGAGATCTAAGTCTCATCGTTACTTATTCCTCTTTCATCCACTTGAAACCCTTGTCACCTGAGCATTTGTGCTACAGTGGTAGATATCTCACCTTCCACTCGGGAGGTTGTTGCTTGATTCGCGGCCAATGGTTTTCCCCATTCTATGTAGAAGAGGATGGCTATTATTGTAACAACCAGACATTTGTGTCTGTCTCTCTCTCTCACTCACTCATCTATCTATAAAGATTGGTACCTCTTTCTACATCGTCCCATCCGGACGTTCCTGTTTCCAGTGCCTTAGTTATCCCGAGGTCTGGGTATGATTGGAACTTATTCCTCTGTCATCCACTTGAAACCCTTGTCACCTGAGCATTGGTCCGCCAGTGGTAGCGTTCTCACCGGCCACTCGGGAGGTTGTTGCTTGATTCGCGGACAATGGTTATCCCCGATCTATATAGAAGAGGATGGCTATTATTGTAACAACCAGACATTTGTGTCTGTCTCTCTCTCTCACTAACTCAGTCATCTATTTATAATGATTGGTACTTCTTTCTACTTCGTCCCATCTGGACGTTCCTGATACCCGCGCCTTAGTAATCCTGAGGTCTGGGTCTGATTGGTACTTTTTCCTCCTTCTGCATAGACGACGATGACTGCATCGTGCCATCCAGAGGTTCGTCTGTGCCTCATTGGCTCGTGTTGGCTGCATCATTCATGTTTTATGGGTTAAAGTTCTGATTGGTACTTATTCCTCCTTCAGCCGGTTCAAACACTTATCACCTGAGAATTGGTGCTACAGTGGTAGAGATCTCACCTGCCACTCGGGAGGTGTCTGCTTGATTCGCGGCCAATTTTTTTCTCCGTTCTATATAGAAGAGGTTAGCTATTATTGTAACAACCAGACAATTGTCTCTCTCTCTCTGTCACTCACTCACTCATCTATCTATAATGATTGTTACTTATTCCTTGTTCAACTACTCGAAACCCTTGTCACCTGAGCATTGGTCCTACAGACGTAGAGACCTCACCTGCCACTCGGGAGGCCTTTGCTTGATTCGCGGCCAATGGATTTCCTCGTTCTATATAGTAGAGGATGGCAAATCATTGCAACAACCAGACATTTGTGTCTGTCTCTCTCTCTCTCTCACTTACTCTGTCATCTATTTATAATGATTGGTACTTCTTTCTACTTCGTCCCATCTGGACGTTCCTGATACCCGCGCCTTTGTAATCCTGAGGTCTGGGTCTGATTGGTACTTTTTTCTCCTTCTGCATAGACGATGATGACTGCATCGTGCCATCCAGAGGTTCGTCTGTGCCTCATTGGCTCGTGTTGGCTGCATCATTCATGTTTTATGGGTTAAAGTTCTGATTGGTACTTATTCCTCCTTCACCCGGTTCAAACACCTATCACCTGAGAATTGGTCCTACAGTGGTAGAGATCTCACCTGCCACTCGGAGGTGTCTGCTTGATTCGTGGCCAATTTTTTTCTCCGTTCTATATAGAAGAGGATGGGAATTATTGTAACAACCAGACATTTGTGTCTGTCTCTCTCTCTCTCTTTCACTCACTCACTCATCTATCTATAATGATTGGTACTTCTTTCTACATCATCCCATCCGGACGTTACTGTAACCTGTGACTTAGTAGTCCCGAGATCTAAGTCTCATCGTTACTTATTCCTCGTTCATCCACTTGAAACCCTTGTCACCTGAGCATTTGTGCTACAGTGGTAGATATCTCACCTTCCACTCGGGAGGTTGTTGCTTGATTCGCGGCCAATGGTTTTCCCCATTCTATGTAGAAGAGGATGGCTATTATTGTAATAACCAGACATTTGTGTCTGTCTCTCTCTCTCACTCACTCATCTATCTATAAAGATTGGTACCTCTTTCTACATTGTCCCATCCGGACGTTCCTGTTTCCAGTGCCTTAGTTATCCCGAGGTCTGGGTATGATTGGAACTTATTCCTCTTTCATCCACTTGAAACCCTTGTCACCTGAGCATTGGTCCGCCAGTGGTAGCGATCTCACCGGCCACTCGGGAGGTTGTTGCTTGATTCGCGGACAATGGTTATCCCCGATCTATATAGAAGAGGATGGCTATTATTGTAACAACCAGACATTTGTGTCTGTCTCTCTCTCTCACTAACTCAGTCATCTATTTATAATGATTGGTACTTCTTTCTACTTCGTCCCATCTGGACGTTCCTGATACCCGCGCCTTAGAAATCCTGAGGTCTAAGTCTGATTGGTACTTATTCATCGTTCAACCATTTCAAACCCTTGTCACCTGACCATTGGTCCGACAGTATTAGAGATCTCACCTGCCACTCGGGAGGTTGTTGCTTGATTCGCGGCCAATGGTTATCCTCGATCTATATAGAAGAAGATGGCTATTATTGTAACAACCAGACATTTGTGTCTGTCTCTCTCTCTCACTAACTCAGTCATCTATTTATAATGATTGGTACTTCTTTCTACTTCGTCCCATCTGGACGTTCCTGATACCTGCGCCTTAGTAATCCTGAGGTCTGGGTCTGATTGGTACGTTTTCCTCCTTCTGCATAGACGACGATGACTGCATCGTGCCATCCAGAGGTTCGTCTGTGCCTCATTGGCTCGTGTTGGCTGCATCATTCATGTTTTATGGGTTAAAGTTCTGATTGGTACTTATTCCTCCTTCAGCCGGTTCAAACACTTATCACCTGAGAATTGGTCCTACAGTGGTAGAGATCTCACCTGCCACTCGGGTGGTGTCTGCTTGATTCGCGGCCAATATTTTTCTCCGTTCTATATAGAAGAGGTTAGCTATTATTGTAACAACCAGACAATTGTCTCTCTCTCTCTGTCACTCACTCACTCATCTATCTATAATGATTGTTACTTATTCCTTGTTCAACTACTCGAAACCCTTGTCACCTGAGCATTGGTCCTACAGACGTAGAGACCTCACCTGCCACTCGGGAGGCCTTTGCTTGATTCGCGGCCAATGGTTTTCCTCGTTCTATATAGTAGAGGATGGCAAATCATTGCAACAACCAGATATTTGTGTCTGTCTCTCTCTCTCTCTCACTTACTCTGTCATCTATTTATAATGATTGGTACTTCTTTCTACTTCGTCCCATCTGGACGTTCCTGATACCCGCGCCTTTGTAATCCTGAGGTCTGGGTCTGATTGGTACTTTTTCCTCCTTCTGCATAGACGATGATGACTGCATCGTGCCATCCAGAGGTTCGTCTGTGCCTCATTGGCTCGTGTTGGCTGCATCATTCATGTTTTATGGGTTAAAGTTCTGATTGGTACTTATTCCTCCTTCAGCCGGTTCAAACACCTATCACCTGAGAATTGGTCCTACAGTGGTAGAGATCTCACCTGCCACTCGGAGGTGTCTGCTTGATTCGTGGCCAATTTTTTTCTCCGTTCTATATAGAAGAGGATGGGAATTATTGTAACAACCAGACATTTGTGTCTGTCTCTCTCTCTCTCTTTCACTCACTAACTCATCTATCTATAATGATTGGTACTTCTTTCTACATCATCCCATCCGGACGTTACTGTAACCTGTGACTTAGTAATCCCGAGATCTAAGTCTCATCGTTACTTATTCCTCGTTCATCCACTTGAAACCCTTGTCACCTGAGCATTTGTGCTACAGTGGTAGATATCTCACCTTCCACTCGGGAGGTTGTTGCTTGATTCGCGGCCAATGGTTTTCCCCATTCTATGTAGAAGAGGATGGCTATTATTGTAATAACCAGACATTTGTGTCTGTCTCTCTCTCTCACTCACTCATCTATCTATAAAGATTGGTACCTCTTTCTACATTGTCCCATCCGGACGTTCCTGTTTCCAGTGCCATAGTTATCCCGAGGTCTGGGTATGATTGGAACTTATTCCTCTTTCATCCACTTGAAACCCTTGTCACCTGAGCATTGGTCCGCCAGTGGTAGCGATCTCACCGGCCACTCGGGAGGTTGTTGCTTGATTCGCGGACAATGGTTATCCCCGATCTATATAGAAGAGGATGGCTATTATTGTAACAACCAGACATTTGTGTCTGTCTCTCTCTCTCACTAACTCAGTCATCTATTTATAATGATTGGTACTTCTTTCTACTTCGTCCCATCTGGACGTTCCTGATACCCGCGCCTTAGTAATCCTGAGGTCTAAGTCTGATTGGTACTTATTCATCGTTCAACCATTTGAAACTCTTGTCACCTGACCATTGGTCCGACAGTGGTAGAGATCTCACCTTCCACTAGGGAGGTTGTTGCTTGATTCGCGGCCAATGGTTTTCCCCATTCTATGTAGAAGAGGATGGCTATTATTGTAACAACCAGACATTTGTGTCTGTCTCTCTCTCTCACTCACTCATCTATCTATAGAGATTGGTACCTCTTTCTACATCGTCCCATCCGGACGTTCCTGTTTCCCGTGCCTTAGTTATCCCGAGGTCTAAGTCTGATTGGTTCTTATTCATCGTTCAACCATTTGAAACCCTTGTCACCTGACCATTGGTCCGACAGTGGTAGAGATCTCACCTTCCACTCGGGAGGTTGTTGCTTGATTCGCTGCCAATGGTTTTCCCCATTCTATGTAGAAGAGGATGGCTATTACTGTAACAACCAGACATTTGTGTCTGTCTCTCTCTCTCTTTCACTCACTCACTCATCTATCTATAATGATTGGTACTTCTTTCTACATCATCCCATCCGGACGTTCCTGTTTCCCGCGCCTTAGTAATCCCGAGGTCTTGGTCTGATTGGTACTTATTCCTCGTTCATCCACTTGATACCCTTGTCACCTGAGCATTGGTCCTACAGTGGTAGTGATCTCAGCTGCCACGCAGGAATTCATTGCTCGATTCGCGGCCAATGGTTTTCCCCGTTCTATATAGAACAGGATGGCAAATAATTGCAACAACCAGACATTTGTGTCTGTCTCTCTCTCTCACTCACTCATCTATCTATAAAGATTGGTACCTCTTTCTACATCGTCCCATCCGGACGTTCCTGTTTCCCGTGCCTTAGTTATCCCGAGGTCTGGGTCTGATTGGTACTTTTTCCTCCTTCTGCATAGACGACGATGACTGCATCGTGCCATCCAGAGGTTCGTCTGTGCCTCATTGGCTCGTGTTGGCTGCATCATTCATGTTTTATGGGTTAAAGTTCTGATTGGTACTTATTCCTCCTTCAGCCGGTTCAAACACTTGTCACCTGAGCATTGGTCCTACATTGGTAGAGATCTCACCTGCCACTCGGGAGGTGTCTGCTTGATTCGCGGCCAATGGTTTTCCCCGTTCTATATAGTAGAGGATGGCAAATAATTGCAACAACCAGACATTTGTGTCTGTCTCACTCACTCACTCATCTATCCAATTATCTTTAAAGATTAGTACTTCTTTCCCATTCAACCACTTAAGATTTTCATAACCTTAGCATTGGTTGTTCAGTGGTAGAATTCTCGCCTGCCACGCGGGAGGCCCGGGTTCGATTCCCGGCCAATGCATTTTCCTCGTTCTGCAAAGAAGACAATGATTACATCGTCCCATACGGGCGTTACTGTAACCCTGACTTAGTAATCCCGAGATCTAAGTCTCATCGGTACTTATTCCTCGTTCATCCACTTGAAACCCTTGTCACCTGAGCATTGGTCCGACAGTGGTAGAGATCTCACCTGCCACACGGGAGGTTGTTGCTTCATTCGCGGCCAATGGTTTTCCCCATTCTATGTAGAAGAGGATGGCTATTATTGTAACAACCAGACATTTGTGTCTGTCTCTCTCTCTCTTTCACTCACTCACTCATCAATCTATAATGATTGGTACTTCTTTCTACATCATCCCATCCGAACGTTCCTGTTTCCTGCGCCTTAGTAATCCCGAGGTCATGGTCTGATTGGTACTTATTCATCGTTCAACCATTTCAAACCCTTGTCCCCTGACCATTGGTCCAACAGTGGTAGAGATCTCACCTTCCACTCGGGAGGTTGTTGCTTGATTCGCGGCCAATGGTTTTCCCCATTCTATGTAGAAGAGGATGGCTATTATTGTAACAACCAGACATTTGTGTCTGTCTCTCTCTCTCTCTCACTCACTCATCTATCTGTAAAGATTGGTACCTCTTTCTACATCGTCCCATCCAGACGTTCCTGTTTCCCGTGCCCTAGTTATCCCGAGGTCTGGGTATGATTGGAACTTATTCCTCGTTCATCCACTTGAAACCCTTGTCACCTGAGCATTTGTGCTACAGTGGTAGATATCTCACCTTCCACTCGGGAGGTTGTTGCTTGATTCGCGGCCAATGGTTATCCCCGATCTATATAGAAGAGGATGGCTATTATTGTAACAACCACACATTTGTGTCTGTCTCTCTCTCTCACTCACTCATCTATCTATAAAGATTGGTACCTCTTTCTACATCGTCCCATCCGGACGTTCCTGTTTCCCGCGCCTTAGTAATCCCGAGGTCTTGGTCTGATTGGTACTTATTCCTCGTTCATCCACTTGATACCCTTGTCACCTGAGCATTGGTCCTACAGTGGTAGAGATCTCAGCTGCCACGCAGGAATTCATTGCTCGATTCGCGGCCAATGGTTTTCCCCGTTCTATATAGAACAGGATGGCAAATAATTGCAACAACCAGACATTTGTGTCTGTCTCTCTCTCTCACTCACTCATCTATCTATAAAGATTGGTACCTCTTTCTACATCGTCCCATCCGGACGTTCCTGTTTCCCGTGCCTTAGTTATCCCGAGGTCTGGTTCTGATTGGTACTTTTTCCTCCTTCTGCATAGACGATGATGACTGCATCGTGCCATCCAGAGGTTCGTCTGTGCCTCATTGGCTCGTGTTGGCTGCATCATTCATGTTTTATGGGTTAAAGTTCTGATTGGTACTTATTCCTCCTTCAGCCGGTTCAAACATTTGTCACCTGAGCATTGGTCCTACATTGGTAGAGATCTCACCTGCCACTCGGGAGGTGTCTGCTTGATTCGCGGCCAATGGTTTTCCCCGTTCTATATAGTAGAGGATGGCAAATAATTGCAACAACCAGACATTTGTGTCTGTCTCTCTCTCTCACTCACTCATCTATCTATAAAGATTGGTACCTCTTTCTACATCGTCCCATCCGGACGTTCCTGTTTCCCGTGCCTTAGTTATCCCGAGGTCTGGGTCTGATTGGTACTTTTTCCTCCTTCTGCATAGACGACGATGACTGCATCGTGCCATCCAGAGGTTCGTCTGTGCCTCATTGGCTCGTGTTGGCTGCATCATTCATGTTTTATGGGTTAAAGTTCTGATTGGTACTTATTCCTCCTTCAGCCGGTTCAAACACTTGTCACCTGAGCATTGGTCCTACATTGGTAGAGATCTCACCTGCCACTCGGGAGGTGTCTGCTTGATTCGCGGCCAATGGTTTTCCCCGTTCTATATAGTAGAGGATGGCAAATAATTGCAACAACCAGACATTTGTGTCTGTCTCACTCACTCACTCATCTATCCAATTATCTTTAAAGATTAGTACTTCTTTCCCATTCAACCACTTAAGATTTTCATAACCTTAGCATTGGTTGTTCAGTGGTAGAATTCTCGCCTGCCACGCGGGAGGCCCGGGTTCGATTCCCGGCCAATGCATTTTCCTCGTTCTGCAAAGAAGACAATGATTACATCGTCTCATACGGGCGTTACTGTAACCCTGACTTAGTAATCCCGAGATCTAAGTCTCATCGGTACTTATTCCTCGTTCATCCACTTGAAACCCTTGTCACCTGAGCATTGGTCCGACAGTGGTAGAGATCTCACCTGCCACACGGGAGGTGGTTGCTTCATTCGCGGCCAATGGTTTTCCCCATTCTATGTAGAAGAGGATGGCTATTATTGTAACAACCAGACATTTGTGTCTGTCTCTCTCTCTCTTTCACTCACTCACTCATCAATCTATAATGATTGGTACTTCTTTCTACATCATCCCATCCGGACGTTCCTGTTTCCTGCGCCTTAGTAATCCCGAGGTCATGGTCTGATTGGTACTTATTCATCGTTCAACCATTTCAAACCCTTGTCCCCTGACCATTGGTCCAACAGTGGTAGAGATCTCACCTTCCACTCGGGAGGTTGTTGCTTGATTCGCGGCCAATGGTTTTCCCCATTCTATGTAGAAGAGGATGGCTATTATTGTAACAACCAGACATTTGTGTCTGTCTCTCTCTCTCACTCACTCATCTATCTGTAAAGATTGGTACCTCTTTCTACATCGTCCCATCCAGACGTTCCTGTTTCCCGTGCCCTAGTTATCCCGAGGTCTGGGTATGATTGGAACTTATTCCTCGTTCATCCACTTGAAACCCTTGTCACCTGAGCATTTGTGCTACAGTGGTAGATATCTCACCTTCCACTCGGGAGGTTGTTGCTTGATTCGCGGCCAATGGTTATCCCCGATCTATATAGAAGAGGATGGCTATTATTGTAACAACCACACATTTGTGTCTGTCTCTCTCTCTCACTCACTCATCTATCTATAAAGATTGGTACCTCTTTCTACATCATCCCATCCGGACGTTACTGTAACCTGTGACTTAGTAATCCCGAGATCTAAGTCTCATCGTTACTTATTCCTCTTTCATCCACTTGAAACCCTTGTCACCTGAGCATTTGTGCTACAGTGGTAGATATCTCACCTTCCACTCGGGAGGTTGTTCCTTGATTCGCGGCCAATGGTTTTCCCCATTCTATGTAGAAGAGGATGGCTATTATTGTAACAACCAGACATTTGTGTCTGTCTCTCTCTCTCACTCACTCATCTATCTATAAAGATTGGTACCTCTTTCTACATCGTCCCATCCGGACGTTCCTGTTTCCAGTGCCTTAGTTATCCCGAGGTCTTGGTATGATTGGAACTTATTCCTCTTTCATCCTCTTGAAACCCTTGTCACCTGAGCATTGGTCCGCCAGTGGTAGCGATCTCACCGGCCACTCGGGAGGTTGTTGCTTGATTCGCGGACAATGGTTATCCCCGATCTATATAGAAGAGGATGGCTATTATTGTAACAACCAGACATTTGTGTCTGTCTCTCTCTCTCACTAACTCAGTCATCTATTTATAATGATTGGTACTTCTTTCTACTTCGTCCCATCTGGACGTTCCTGATACCCGCGCCTTAGTAATCCCGAGGTCTAAGTCTGATTGGTACTTATTCATCGTTCAACCATTTGAAACCCTTGTCACCTGACCATTGGTCCGACAGTGGTAGAGATCTCACCTTCCACTCGGGAGGTTGTTGCTTGATTCGCTGCCAATGGTTTTCCCCATTCTATGTAGAAGAGGCTGGCTATTACTGTAACAACCAGACATTTGTGTCTGTCTCTCTCTCTCTTTCACTCACTCACTCATCTATCTATAAAGATTGGTACTTCTTTCTACATCATCCAATCCGGACGTTCCTGTTTCCCGCGCCTTAGTAATCCCGAGGTCTTGGTCTGATTGGTACTTATTCCTCGTTCATCCACTTGATACCCTTGTCACCTGAGCATTGGTCCTACAGTGGTAGAGATCTCAGCTGCCACGCAGGAATTCATTGCTCGATTCGCGGCCAATGGTTTTCCCCGTTCTATATAGAACAGGATGGCAAATTATTGCAACAACCAGACATTTGTGTCTGTCTCTCTCTCTCACTCACTCATCTATCTAAAAAGATTGGTACCTCTTTCTACATCGTCCCATCCGGACGTTCCTGTTTCCCGTGCCTTAGTTATCCCGAGGTCTGGGTCTGATTGGTACTTTTTCCTCCTTCTGCATAGACGACGATGACTGCATCATGCCATCCAGAGGTTCGTCTGTGCCTCATTGGCTCGTGTTGGCTGCATCATTCATGTTTTATGGGTTAAAGTTCTGATTGGTACTTATTCCTCCTTCAGCCGGTTCAAACACTTGTCACCTGAGCATTGGTCCTACATTGGTAGAGATCTCACCTGCCACTCGGGAGGTGTCTGCTTGATTCGCGGCCAATGGTTTTCCCCGTTCTATATAGTAGAGGATGGCAAATAATTGCAACAACCAGACATTTGTGTCTGTCTCACTCACTCACTCATCTATCCTATAATCTATAATGATTAGTACTTCTTTCCCATTCAACCACTTAAAATTTTCATAACCTTAGCATTGGTTGTTCAGTGGTAGAATTCTCGCCTGCCACGCGGGAGGCCCGGGTCCGATTCCCGGCCAATGCATTTTCCTCGTTCTGCAAAGAAGACAATGATTACATCGTCCCATACGGGCGTTACTGTAACCCTGACTTAGTAATCCCAAGATCTAAGTCTCATCGGTACTTATTCCTCGTTCATCCACTTGAAACCCTTGTCACCTGAGCATTGGTCCGACAGTGGTAGAGATCTCACCTGCCACTCGGGAGGTTGTTGCTTCATTCGCGGCCAATGGTTTTCCCCATTCTATGTAGAAGAGGATGGCTATTATTGTAACAACCAGACATTTGTGTCTGTCTCTCTCTCTCTTTCACTCACTCACTCATCAATCTATAATGATTGGTACTTCTTTCTACATCATCCCATCCGGACGTTCCTGTTTCCTGCGCCTTAGTAATCCCGAGGTCATGGTCTGATTGGTACTTATTCATCGTTCAACCATTTCAAACCCTTGTCCCCTGACCATTGGTCCAACAGTGGTAGAGATCTCACCTTCCACTCGGGAGGTTGTTGCTTGATTCGCGGCCAATGGTTTTCCCCATTCTATGTAGAAGAGGATGGCTATTATTGTAACAACCAGACATTTGTGTCTGTCTCTCTCTCTCTCTCACTCACTCATCTATCTGTAAAGATTGGTACCTCTTTCTACATCGTCCCATCCAGACGTTCCTGTTTCCCGTGCCCTAGTTATCCCGAGGTCTGGGTATGATTGGAACTTATTCCTCGTTCATCCACTTGAAACCCTTGTCACCTGAGCATTTGTGCTACAGTGGTAGATATCTCACCTTCCACTCGGGAGGTTGTTGCTTTATTCGCGGCCAATGGTTATCCCCGATCTATATAGAAGAGGATGGCTATTATTGTAACAACCACACATTTGTGTCTGTCTCTCTCTCTCACTCACTCATCTATCTGTAAAGATTGGTACCTCTTTCTACATCGTCCCATCCGGACGTTCCTGTTTCCCGCGCCTTAGTAATCCCGAGGTCTTGGTCTGATTGGTACTTATTCATCGTTCAACCATTTGAAACCCTTGTGACCTGAGCATTGGTCCTACAGTGGTAGAGATCTCACCTGCCACTCGAAGGTGTCTGCTTGATTCGTGGCCAATTTTTTTCTCCGTTCTATATAGAAGAGGAAGGGAATTATTGTAACAACCAGACATTTGTGTCTGTCTCTCTCTCTCTTTCACTCACTCACTCATCTATATATAATGATTGGTACTTCTTTCTACATCATCCCATCCGGACGTTCCTGTTTCCCGCGCCTTAGTAATCCCGAGGTCTTGGTCTGATTGGTACTTATTCATCGTTCAACCATTTGAAACCCTTGTCACCTGACCATTGGTCCAACAGTGGTAGAGATCTCACCTTCCACTTGGGAGGTTGTTGCTTGATTCGCAGCCAATGGTTTTCCCAATTCTATGTAGAAGAGGATGGCTATTATTGTAACAACCAGACATTTGTGTCTTTCTGTGTCTCTCTCTCACTAACTCAGTCATCTATTTATAATGATTGGTCCTTCATTCTACTTCGTCCCATCTGGACGTTCCTGATACCCACACCTTAGTAATCCTGAGGTCTGGGTCTGATTGGTACTTTTTCCTCCATCTGCATAGACGACGATGACTGCATCGTGCCATCCAGAGGTTCGTCTGTGCCTCATTGGCTCGTGTTGGCTGCATCATTCATGTTTTATGGGTTAAAGTTCTGATTGGTACTTATTCCTCCTTCAGCCGGTTCAAACACTTATCAGCTGAGAATTGGTCCTACAGTGGTAGAGATCTCACCTGCCACTCGGGAGGTGTCTGCTTGATTCGCGGCCAATTATTTTCTCCGTTCTATATAGAAGAGGTTGGCTATTATTGTAACAACCGGACATTTGTCTCTCTCTCTCTGTCACTCACTCACTCATCTATCTATAATGATTGTTACTTATTCCTCGTTCAACTACTCGAAACCCTTGTCACCTGAGCATTGGTCCTACAGACGTAGAGACCTCACCTGCCACTCGGGAGGCCTTTGCTTGATTCGCGGCCAATGGTTTTCCCCGTTCTATATAGTAGAGGATGGCAAATCATTGCAACAACCAGACATTTGTGTCTGTCTCACTCACTCACTCATCTATCCTATTATCTATAATGATTAGTACTTCTATCCCATTCAACCACTTAAGATTTTCATAACCTGAGCATTGGTTGTTCAGTGGTAGAGTTCTCGCCTGTCACGCGGGAGGCCCGGGTTCGATTCGCGGCCAATGCATTTTCCTCGTTCTGCAAAGAAGACAAGATTACATCGTCCCATCCGGACGTTACTGTAACCCGTGACTTAGTATTCCCGAGATCTAAGTCTCATCGGTACTTATTCCTCGTTCATCCACTTGAAACCCTTGTCACCTGAGCATTTGTGCTACAGTGGTAGAGATCTCACCTGCCACTCGGGAGGTTGTTGCTTGATTCGCAGCCAATGGTTTTCCCCATGCTATGTAGAAGAGGATGGCTATTATTGTAACAACCAGACATTTGTGTCTGTCTCTCTCTCTCTTTCACTCACTCACTCATCTATCTATAATGATTGGTACTTCTTTCTACATCATCCCATCCGGACGTTCCTGTTTCCCGCGCCTTAGTAATCCTGAGGTCTGGGTCTGATTGGTACTTTTTCCTCCTTCTGCATAGACGACGATGACTGCATCGTGCCATCCAGAGGTTCGTCTGTGCCTCATTGGCTCGTGTTAGCTGCATCATTCATGTTTTATGGGTTAAATTTCTCATTGGTAATTATTCCTCGTTCATCCACTTGAAACCCTTATCACCTGAGCATTGGTCGGACAGAGGTAGAGATCTCACCTGCCACTCGGGAGGTTGTTGCTTGATTCGCGGCCAATGGTTTTCCCCATTCTATGTAGAAGAGGATGGCTATTATTGTAACAACCAGACATTTGAGCCTGTCTCTCTCTCTCTCACTAACTCAGTCATCTATTAATAATGATTGGTACTTCTTTCTACATCATCCCATCCGGACGTTCCTGTTTCCCGCGCCTTTGTAATCCCGAGGTCTTGGTCTGATTGGTACTTATTCATCTTTCAACCATTTCAAACCCTTGTCACCTGAGCATTGGTCCTACAGACGTAGAGACCTCACCTGCAACTCGGGAGGCCTTTGCTTGATTCGCGGCCAATGGTTTTCCCCGTTCTATATAGAACAGGATGGCAAATAATTGCAACAACCAGACATTTGTGTCTTTCTGTCTCTCTCTCTCACTAACTCAGTCATCTATTTATAATGATTGGTACTTCTTTCTACTTCGTCCCATCTGGACGTTCCTGATACCCGCGCCTTAGTAATCCTGAGGTCTGGGTCTGATTGGTACGTTTTCCTCCTTCTGCATAGACGACGATGACTGCATCGTGCCATCCAGAGGTTCTTCTGTGCCTCATTGGCTCGTGTTGGCTGCATCATTCATGTTTTATGGGTTAAAGTTCTGATTGGTACTTATTCCTCCTTCAGCCGGTTCAAACACATATCACCTGAGAATTGGTCCTACAGTGGTTGAGATCTCACCTGCCACTCGGGAGGTGTCTGCTTGATTCGCGGCCAATTTTTTTCTCCGTTCTATATAGAAGAGGTTAGCTATTATTGTTACAACCAGACATTTGTCTCTCTCTCTCTGTCACTCACTCACTCATCTATCTATAATGATTGGTACTTCTTTCTACATCATCCCATCCGGACGTTCCTGTTTCCCGCGCCTTAGTAATCCCGAGGTCTTGGTCTGATTGGTACTTATTCATCGTTCAACCATTTCAAACCCTTGTCACCTGACCATTGGTCTGACAGTATTAGAAATCTCACCTGCCACTCGGGAGGTTGTTGCTTGATTCGCGGCCAATGGTTATCCTCGATCTATATAGAAGAGGATGGCTATTATTGTAACAACCAGACATTTGTGTCTGTCTCTCTCTCTCTTTCACTCACTCATCTATCTATAATGATTGTTACTTATTCCTTGTTCAACCACTCGAAACCCTTGTCACCTGAGCATTGGTCCTACAGACGTAGAGACCTCACCTGCTACTCGGGAGGCCTTTGCTTGATTCGCGGCCAATGGTTTTCCCCGTTCTATATAGTAGAGGATGGCAAATAATTGCAACAACCAGACATTTGTGTCTGTCTCACTCACTCACTCATCTATCCAATTATCTTTAATGATTGGTACTTCTTTCACATTCAACCACTTTAGATTTTCATAACCTGAGCATTGGTTGTTCAGTTGTAGAATTCTCGCCTGCCACGCGGGAGACCCGGGTTCGATTCCCGGCCAATGCATTTTCCTCATTCTGCAAAGAAGACAATGATTACATCGTCCCATCCGGACGATACTGTAACCCGTGACTTAGTAATCCCGAGATCTAAGTCTCATCGGTACTTATTCCTCTTTCATCCACTTGAAACCCTTGTCACCTGAGCATTTGTGCTACAGTGGTAGAGATCTCACCATCCACTCGGGAGGTTGTTGCTTGATTCGCGGCCAATGGTTATCCTCGATCTATACAGAAGAGGATGGCTATTATTGTAACAACCAGACATTTGTGTCTGTCTCTCTCTCTCTCTCACTCACTCATCTATCTGTAAAGATTGGTACCTCTTTCTACATCGTCCCATCCAGACGTTCCTGTTTCCCGTGCCCTAGTTATCCCGAGGTCTGGGTATGATTGGAACTTATTCCTCTTTCAACCATTTGAAACCCATGTCACCTGAGCATTGGTCCCACAGTGGTAGAGATCTCAGCTGCCACTCGGGAATTCATTGCTTGATTCGCGGCCAATGGTTTTCCCCGTTCTATATATAGAACAGGATGGCAAATAATTGCAACAACCAGACATTTGTGTCTGTCTCTCTCTCTCACTCACTCATCTATCTATAAAGATTGGTACCTCTTTCTACATCATCCCATACGTACGTTCCTGTTTCCAGTGCCTTAGTTATCCCGAGGTCTAAGTCTGATTGGAACTTATTCCTCGTTCATCCACTTGAAACCCTTGTCACCTGAGCATTTGTGCTACAGTGGTAGATATCTCACCTTCCACTCGGGAGGTTGTTGCTTGATTCGCGGCCAATGGTTATCCCCGATCTATATAGAAGAGGATGGCTATTATTGTAACAACCACACATTTGTGTCTGTCTCTCTCTCTCACTCACTCATCTATCTATAAAGATTGGTACCTCTTTCTACATCGTCCCATCCGGACGTTCCTTTTTCCCGCGCCTTAGTAATCCCGAGGTCTTGGTCTGATTGGTACTTATTCCTCGTTCATCCACTTGATACCCTTGTCACCAGAGCATTGGTCCTACAGTGGTAGAGATCTCAGCTGCCACGCAGGAATTCATTGCTCGATTCACGGCCAATGGTTTTCCCCGTTCTATATAGAACAGGATGGCAAATAATTGCAACCACCAGACATTTGTTTCTGTCTCTCTCTCTCACTCACTCATCTATCTAAAAAGATTGGTACCTCTTTCTACATCGTCCCATCCGGACGTTCCTGTTTCCCGTGCCTTAGTTATCCCGAGGTCTGGGTCTGATTGGTACTTTTTCCTCCTTCTGCATAGACGACGATGACTGCATCGTGCCATCCAGAGGTTCGTCTGTGCCTCATTGGCTCGTGTTGGCTGCATCATTCATGTTTTATGGGTTAAAGTTCTGATTGGTACTTATTCCTCCTTCAGCCGGTTCAAACACTTGTCACCTGAGCATTGGTCCTACAGTGGTAGAGATCTCACCTGCCACTCGGGAGGTGTCTGCTTGATTCGCGGCCAATGGTTTTCCCCGTTCTATATAGTAGAAGATGGCAAATAATTGCTACAACCAGACATTTGTGTCTGTCTCACTCACTCACTCATCTATCCAATTATCTTTAATGATTAGTACTTCTTTCCCATTCAACCACTTAAGATTTTCATAACCTGAGCATTGGTTGTTCAGTGGTAGAATTCTCGGCTGCCACGCGGGCGGCCTGGGTTCGATTCCCGGCCAATGCATTTTCCTCGTTCTGCAAAGACGACAATGATTACATCGTCCCATCCGGACGTTACTGTAACCCGTGACTTAGTAATCCCGAGATCTAAGTCTCATCGGTACTTATTCCTCTTTCATCCACTTGAAACCCTTGTCACCTGAGCATTTGTGCTACAGTGGTAGAGATCTCACCATCCACTCGGGAGGTTGTTGCTTGATTCGAGGCCAATGGTTATCCTCGATCTATATAGAAGAGGATGGCTATTATTGTAACAACCAGACATTTGTGTCTGTCTCTCTCTCTCTTTCACTCACTCACTCATCTATCTATAATGATTGGTACTTCTTTCTACATCATCCCATCCGGACGTTCCTGTTTCCCGCGCCTTAGTAATCCCGAGGTCTTGGTCTGATTGGTACTTATTCATCGTTCAACCATTTCAAACCCTTGTCACCTGACCATTGGTCCGACAGTGGTAGAGATCTCACCTTCCACTCAGGAGGTTGTTGCTTGATTCGCGGCCAATGGTTTTCCCCATTCTATGTAGAAGAGGATGGCTATTATTGTAACAACCAGACATTTGTGTCTGTCTCTCTCTCTCACTCACTCATCTATCTATAAAGATTGGTACCTCTTTCTACATCGTCCCATCCGGACGTTCCTGTTTCCAGTGCCTTAGTTATCCCGAGGTCTGGGTATGATTGGAACTTATTCCTCTTTCATCCTCTTGAAACCCTTGTCACCTGAGCATTGGTCCGCCAGTGGTAGCGATCTCACCGGCCACTCGGGAGCTTGTTGCTTGATTCGCGGACAATGGTTATCCCCGATCTATATAGAAGAGGATGGCTATTATTGTAACAACCAGACATTTGTGTCTGTCTCTCTCTCTCACTAACTCAGTCATCTATTTATAATGATTGGTACTTCTTTCTACTTCGTCCCATCTGGACGTTCCTGATACCCGCGCCTTAGTAATCCTGAGGTCTAAGTCTGATTGGTACTTATTCATCGTTCAACCATTTGAAACCCTTGTCACCTGACCATTGGTCCGACAGTGGTAGAGATCTCACCTTCCACTAGGGAGGTTGTTGCTTGATTCGCGGCCAATGGTTTTCCCCATTCTATGTAGAAGAGGATGGCTATTATTGTAACAACCAGACATTTGTGTCTGTCTCTCTCTCTCACTCACTCATCTATCTATAGAGATTGGTACCTCTTTCTACATCGTCCCATCCGGACGTTCCTGTTTCCCGTGCCTTAGTTATCCCGAGGTCTAAGTCTGATTGGTACTTATTCATCGTTCAACCATTTGAAACCCTTGTCACCTGACCATTGGTCCGACAGTGGTAGAGATCTCACCTTCCACTCGGGAGGTTGTTGCTTGATTCGCTGCCAATGGTTTTCCCCATTCTATGTAGAAGAGGATGGCTATTACTGTAACAACCAGACATTTGTGTCTGTCTCTCTCTCTCTTTCACTCACTCACTCATCTATCTTTAAAGATTGGTACTTCTTTCAACATCATCCCATCCGGACGTTCCTGTTTCCCGCGCCTTAGTAATCCCGAGGTCTTGGTCTGATTGGTACTTATTACTCGTTCATCCACTTGATACCCTTGTCACCTGAGCATTGGTCCTACAGTGGTAGAGATCTCAGCTGCCACGCAGGAATTCATTGCTCGATTCGCGGCCAATGGTTTTCCCCGTTCTATATAGAACAGGATGGCAAATAATTGCAACAACCAGACATTTGTGTCTGTCTCTCTCTCTCACTCACTCATCTATCTAAAAAGATTGGTACCTCTTTCTACATCGTCCCATCCGGACGTTCCTGTTTCCCGTGCCTTAGTTATCCCGAGGTCTGGGTCTGATTGGTACTTTTTCCTCCTTCTGCATAGACGACGATGACTGCATCGTGCCATCCAGAGGTTCGTCTGTGCCTCATTGGCTCGTGTTGGCTGCATCATTCATGTTTTATGGTTTAAAGTTCTGATTGGTACTTATTCCTCCTTCAGCCGGTTCAAACACTTGTCACCTGAGCATTGGTCCTACAGTGGTAGAGATCTCACCTGCCACTCGGGAGGTGTCTGCTTGATTCGCGGCCAATGGTTTTCCCCGTTCTATATAGTAGAGGATGGCAAATAATTGCAACAACCAGACATTTGTGTCTGTCTCACTCACTCACTCATCTATCCTATTATCTATAATGATTAGTACTTCTTTCCCATTCAACCACTTAAAATTTTCATAACCTGAGCATTGGTTGTTCAGTGGTAGAATTCTCGCCTGCCACGCGGGAGGCCCGGGTTCGATTCCCGGCTAATGCATTTTCCTCGTTCTGCAAAGAAGACAATGATTACATCGTCCCATACGGGCGTTACTGTAACCCTGACTTAGTAATCCCGAGATCTAAGTCTCATCGGTACTTATTCCTCGTTCATCCACTTGAAACCCTTGTCAACTGAGCATTGTTCCGACAGTGGTAGAGATCTCACCTGCCACTCGGGAGGTTGTTGCTTCATTCGCGGCCAATGGTTTTCCCCATTCTATGTAGAAGAGGATGGCTATTATTGTAACAACCAGACATTTGTGTCTGTCTCTCTCTCTCTTTCACTCACTCACTCATCAATCTATAATGATTGGTACTTCTTTCTACATCATCCCATCCGGACGTTACTGTAACCTGTGACTTAGTAATCCCGAGATCTAAGTCTCATCGTTACTTATTCCTCTTTCATCCACTTGAAACCCTTGTCACCTGAGCATTTGTGCTACAGTGGTAGATATCTCACCTTCCACTCGGGAGGTTGTTGCTTGATTCGCGGCCAATGGTTTTCCCCATTCTATGAAGAAGAGGATGGCTATTATTGTAACAACCAGACATTTGTGTCTGTCTCTCTCTCTCACTCACTCATCTATCTATAAAGATTGGTACCTCTTTCTACATCGTCCCATCCGGACGTTCCTGTTTCCAGTGCCTTAGTTATCCCGAGGTCTGGGTATGATTGGAACTTATTCCTCTGTCTTCCACTTGAAACCCTTGTCACCTGAGCATTGGTCCGCCAGTGGTAGCGATCTCACCGGCCACTCGGGAGGTTGTTGCTTGATTCGCGGACAATGGTTATCCCCGATCTATATAGAAGAGGATGGCTATTATTGTAACAACCAGACATTTGTGTCTGTCTCTCTCTCTCACTAACTCAGTCATCTATTTATAATGATTGGTACTTCTTTCTACTTCGTCCCATCTGGACGTTCCTGATACCCGCGCCTTAGTAATCCTGAGGTCTGGGTCTGATTGGTACTTTTTCCTCCTTCTGCATAGACGACGATGACTGCATCGTGCCATCCAGAGGTTCGTCTGTGCCTCATTGGCTCGTGTTGGCTGCATCATTCATGTTTTATGGGTTAAAGTTCTGATTGGTACTTATTCCTCCTTCAGCCGGTTCAAACACTTATCACCTGAGAATTGGTGCTACAGTGGTAGAGATCTCACCTGCCACTCGGGAGGTGTCTGCTTGATTCGCGGCCAATTTTCTTCTCCGTTCTATATAGAAGAGGTTAGCTATTATTGTAACAACCAGACAATTGTCTCTCTCTCTCTGTCACTCACTCACTCATCTATCTATAATGATTGTTACTTATTCCTTGTTCAACTACTCGAAACCCTTGTCACCTGAGCATTGGTCCTACAGACGTAGAGACCTCACCTGCCACTCGGGAGGCCTTTGCTTGATTCGCGGCCAATGGATTTCCTCGTTCTATATAGTAGAGGATGGCAAATCATTGCAACAACCAGACATTTGTGTCTGTCTCTCTCTCTCTCTCACTTACTCTGTCATCTATTTATAATGATTGGTACTTCTTTCTACTTCGTCCCATCTGGACGTTCCTGATACCCGCGCCTTTGTAATCCTGAGGTCTGGGTCTGATTGGTACTTTTTTCTCCTTCTGCATAGACGATGATGACTGCATCGTGCCATCCAGAGGTTCGTCTGTGCCTCATTGGCTCGTGTTGGCTGCATCATTCATGTTTTATGGGTTAAAGTTCTGATTGGTACTTATTCCTCCTTCACCCGGTTCAAACACCTATCACCTGAGAATTGGTCCTACAGTGGTAGAGATCTCACCTGCCACTCGGAGGTGTCTGCTTGATTCGTGGCCAATTTTTTTCTCCGTTCTATATAGAAGAGGATGGGAATTATTGTAACAACCAGACATTTGTGTCTGTCTCTCTCTCTCTCTTTCACTCACTCACTCATCTATCTATAATGATTGGTACTTCTTTCTACATCATCCCATCCGGACGTTACTGTAACCTGTGACTTAGTAATCCTGAGATCTAAGTCTCATCGTTACTTATTCCTCGTTCATCCACTTGAAACCCTTGTCACCTGAGCATTTGTGCTACAGTGGTAGATATCTCACCTTCCACTCGGGAGGTTGTTGCTTGATTCGCGGCCAATGGTTTTCCCCATTCTATGTAGAAGAGGATGGCTATTATTGTAATAACCAGACATTTGTGTCTGTCTCTCTCTCTCACTCACTCATCTATCTATAAAGATTGGTACCTCTTTCTACATTGTCCCATCCGGACGTTCCTGTTTCCAGTGCCTTAGTTATCCCGAGGTCTGGGTATGATTGGAACTTATTCCTCTTTCATCCACTTGAAACCCTTGTCACCTGAGCATTGGTCCGCCAGTGGTAGCGATCTCACCGGCCACTCGGGAGGTTGTTGCTTGATTCGCGGACAATGGTTATCCCCGATCTATATAGAAGAGGATGGCTATTATTGTAACAACCAGACATTTGTGTCTGTCTCTCTCTCTCACTAACTCAGTCATCTATTTATAATGATTGGTACTTCTTTCTACTTCGTCCCATCTGGACGTTCCTGATACCCGCGCCTTAGTAATCCTGAGGTCTAAGTCTGATTGGTACTTATTCATCGTTCAACCATTTCAAACCCTTGTCACCTGACCATTGGTCCGACAGTATTAGAGATCTCACCTGCCACTCGGGAGGTTGTTGCTTGATTCGCGGCCAATGGTTATCTTCGATCTATATAGAAGAAGATGGCTATTATTGTAACAACCAGACATTTGTGTCTGTCTCTCTCTCTCACTAACTCAGTCATCTATTTATAATGATTGGTACTTCTTTCTACTTCGTCCCATCTGGACGTTCCTGATACCCGCGCCTTAGTAATCCTGAGGTCTAAGTCTGATTGGTACTTATTCATCGTTCAACCATTTCAAACCCTTGTCACCTGACCATTGGTCCGACAGTGGTAGAGATCTCACCTTCCACTCGGGAGGTTGTTGCTTGATTCGCTGCCAATGGTTTTCCCCATTCTATGTAGAAGAGGATGGCTATTACTGTAACAACCAGACATTTGTGTCTGTCTCTCTCTCTCTTTCACTCACTCACTCATCTATCTATAATGATTGGTACTTCTTTCTACATCATCCCATCCGGACGTTCCTGTTTCCCGCGCCTTAGTAATCCCGAGGTCTTGGTCTGATTGGTACTTATTCCTCTTTCATCCACTTGATACCCTTGTCACCTGAGCATTGGTCCTACAGTGGTAGAGATCTCAGCTGCCACGCAGGAATTCATTGCTCGATTCGCGGCCAATGGTTTTCCCCGTTCTATATAGAACAGGATGGCAAATAATTGCAACAACCAGACATTTGTGTCTGTCTCTCTCTCTCACTCACTCATCTATCTATAAAGATTGGTACCTCTTTCTACATCGTCCCATCCGGACGTTCCTGTTTCCCGTGCCTTAGTTATCCCGAGGTCTGGGTCTGATTGGTACTTTTTCCTCCTTCTGCATAGACGACGATGACTGCATCGTGCCATCCAGAAGTTCGTCTGTGCCTCATTGGCTCGTGTTGGCTGCATCATTCATGTTTTATGGGTTAAAGTTCTGATTGGTACTTATTCCTCCTTCAGCCGGTTCAAACACTTGTCACCTGAGCATTGGTCCTACATTGGTAGAGATCTCACCTGCCACTCGGGAGGTGTCTGCTTGATTCGCGGCCAATGGTTTTCCCCGTTCTATATAGTAGAGGAATGGCAAATAATTGCAACAACCAGATATTTGTGTCTGTCTCACTCACTCACTCATCTATCAAATTATCTTTAAAGATTAGTACTTCTTTCCCATTCAACCACTTAAGATTTTCATAACCTTAGCATTGGTTGTTCAGTGGTAGAATTCTCGCCTGCCACGCGGGAGGCCCGGGTTCGATTCCTGGCCAATGCATTTTCCTCGTTCTGCAAAGAAGACAATGATTACATCGTCCCATACGGGCGTTACTGTAACCCTGACTTAGTAATCCCGAGATCTAAGTCTCATCGGTACTTATTCCTCGTTCACCCACTTGAAACCCTTGTCACCTGAGCATTGGTCCGACAGTGGTAGAGATCTCACCTGCCACACGGGAGGTTGTTGCTTCATTCGCGGCCAATGGTTTTCCCCATTCTATGTAGAAGAGGATGGCTATTATTGTAACAACCAGACATTTGTGTCTGTCTCTCTCTCTCTTTCACTCACTCACTCATCAATCTATAATGATTGGTACTTCTTTCTACATCATCCCATCCGGACGTTCCTGTTTCCTGCGCCTTAGTAATCCCGAGGTCATGGTCTGATTGGTACTTATTCATCGTTCAACCATTTCAAACCCTTGTCCCCTGACCATTGGTCCAACAGTGTTAGAGATCTCACCTTCCACTCGGGAGGTTGTTGCTTGATTCGCGGCCAATGGTTTTCCCCATTCTATGTAGAAGAGGATGGCTATTATTGTAACAACCAGACATTTGTGTCTGTCTCTCTCTCTCTCTCACTCACTCATCTATCTGTAAAGATTGGTACCTCTTTCTACATCGTCCCATCCAGACGTTCCTGTTTCCCGTGCCCTAGTTATCCCGAGGTCTGGGTATGATTGGAACTTATTCCTCGTTCATCCACTTGAAACCCTTGTCACCTGAGCATTTGTGCTACAGTGGTAGATATCTCACCTTCCACTCGGGAGGTTGTTGCTTGATTCGCGGCCAATGGTTATCCCCGATCTATATAGAAGAGGATGGCTATTATTGTAACAACCACACATTTGTGTCTGTCTCTCTCTCTCACTCACTCATCTATCTATAAAGATTGGTACCTCTTTCTACATCGTCCCATCCGGACGTTCCTGTTTCCCGCGCCTTAGTAATCCCGAGGTCTTGGTCTGATTGGTACTTATTCCTTGTTCATCCACTTGATACCCTTGTCACCTGAGCATTGGTCCTACAGTGGTAGAGATCTCAGCTGCCACGCAGGAATTCATTGCTCGATTCGCGGCCAATGGTTTTCCCCGTTCTATATAGAACAGGATGGCAAATAATTGCAACAACCAGACATTTGTGTCTGTCTCTCTCTCTCACTCACTCATCTATCTATAAAGATTGGTACCTCTTTCTACATCGTCCCATCCGGACGTTCCTGTTTCCCGTGCCTTAGTTATCCCGAGGTCTGGGTCTGATTGGTACTTTTTCCTCCTTCTGCATAGACGATGATGACTGCATCGTGCCATCCAGAGGTTCGTCTGTGCCTCATTGGCTCGTGTTGGCTGCATCATTCATGTTTTATGGGTTAAAGTTCTGATTGGTACTTATTCCTCCTTCAGCCGGTTCAAACATTTGTCACCTGAGCATTGGTCCTACATTGGTAGAGATCTCACCTGCCACTCGGGAGGTGTCTGCTTGATTCGCGGCCAATGGTTTTCCCCGTTCTATATAGTAGAGGATGGCAAATAATTGCAACAACCAGACATTTGTGTCTGTCTCACTCACTCACTCATCTATCCAATTATCTTTAAAGATTAGTACTTCTTTCCCATTCAACCACTTAAGATTTTCATAACCTTAGCATTGGTTGTTCAGTGGTAGAATTCTCGCCTGCCACGCGGGAGGCCCGGGTTCGATTCCCGGCCAATGCATTTTCCTCGTTCTGCAAAGAAGACAATGATTATATCGTCCCATACGGGCGTTACTGTAACCCTGACTTAGTAATCCCGAGATCTAAGTCTCATCGGTACTTATTCCTCGTTCATCCACTTGAAACCCTTGTCACCTGAGCATTGGTCCGACAGTGGTAGAGATCTCACCTGCCACACGGGAGGTTGTTGCTTCATTCGCGGCCAATGGTTTTCCCCATTCTATGTAGAAGAGGATGGCTATTATTGTAACAACCAGACATTTGTGTCTGTCTCTCTCTCTCTTTCACTCACTCACTCATCAATCTATAATGATTGGTACTTCTTTCTACATCATCCCATCCGGACGTTCCTGTTTCCTGCGCCTTAGTAATCCCGAGGTCATGGTCTGATTGGTACTTATTCATCGTTCAACCATTTCAAACCCTTGTCCCCTGACCATTGGTCCAACAGTGGTAGAGATCTCACCTTCCACTCGGGAGGTTGTTGCTTGATTCGCGGCCAATGGTTTTCCCCATTCTATGTAGAAGAGGATGGCTATTATTGTAACAACCAGACATTTGTGTCTGTCTCTCTCTCTCTCTCACTCACTCATCTATCTGTAAAGATTGGTACCTCTTTCTACATCGTCCCATCCAGACGTTCCTGTTTCCCGTGCCCTAGTTATCCCGAGGTCTGGGTATGATTGGAACTTATTCCTCGTTCATCCACTTGAAACCCTTGTCACCTGAGCATTTGTGCTACAGTGGTAGATATCTCACCTTCCACTCGGGAGGTTGTTGCTTGATTCGCGGCCAATGGTTATCCCCGATCTATATAGAAGAGGATGGCTATTATTGTAACAACCACACATTTGTGTCTGTCTCTCTCTCTCACTCACTCATCTATCTATAAAGATTGGTACCTCTTTCTACATCGTCCCATCCGGACGTTCCTGTTTCCCGCGCCTTAGTAATCCCGAGGTCTTGGTCTGATTGGTACTTATTCCTCGTTCATCCACTTGATACCCTTGTCACCTGAGCATTGGTCCTACAGTGGTAGAGATCTCAGCTGCCACGCAGGAATTCATTGCTCGATTCGCGGCCAATGGTTTTCCCCGTTCTATATAGAACAGGATGGCAAATAATTGCAACAACCAGACATTTGTTTCTGTCTCTCTCTCTCACTCACTCATCTATCTAAAAAGATTGGTACCTCTTTCTACATCGTCCCATCCGGACGTTCCTGTTTCCCGTGCCTTAGTTATCCCGAGGTCTGGGTCTGATTGGTACTTTTTCCTCCTTCTGCATAGACGATGATGACTGCATCGTGCCATCCAGAGGTTCGTCTGTGCCTCATTGGCTCGTGTTGGCTGCATCATTCATGTTTTATGGGTTAAAGTTCTGATTGGTACTTATTCCTCCTTCAGCCGGTTCAAACATTTGTCACCTGAGCATTGGTCCTACAGTGGTAGAGATCTCACCTTCCACTCGGGAGGTTGTTGCTTGATTCGCAGCCAATGGTTATCCCCGATCTATATAGAAGAGGATGGCTATTATTGTAACAACCACACATTTGTGTCTGTCTCTCTCTCTCACTCACTCATCTATCTATAAAGATTGGTACCTCTTTCTACATCGTCCCATCCGGACGTTCCTGTTTCCCGCGCCTTAGTAATCCCGAGGTCTTGGTCTGATTGGTACTTATTCCTCGTTCATCCACTTGATACCCTTGTCACCTGAGCATTGGTCCTACAGTGGTAGAGATCTCAGCTGCCACGCAGGAATTCATTGCTCGATTCGCGGCCAATGGTTTTCCCCGTTCTATATAGAACAGGATGGCAAATAATTGCAACAACCAGACATTTGTTTCTGTCTCTCTCTCTCACTCACTCATCTATCTAAAAAGATTGGTACCTCTTTCTACATCGTCCCATCCGGACGTTCCTGTTTCCCGTGCCTTAGTTATCCCGAGGTCTGGGTCTGATTGGTACTTTTTCCTCCTTCTGCATAGACGATGATGACTGCATCGTGCCATCCAGAGGTTCGTCTGTGCCTCATTGGCTCGTGTTGGCTGCATCATTCATGTTTTATGGGTTAAAGTTCTGATTGGTACTTATTCCTCCTTCAGCCGGTTCAAACATTTGTCACCTGAGCATTGGTCCTACAGTGGTAGAGATCTCACCTGCCAGTCGGGAGGTGTCTGCTTGATTCGCGGCCAATGGTTTTCCCCGTTCTATATAGTAGAGGATGGCAAATAATTGCTACAACCAGACATTTGTGTCTGTCTCACTCACTCACTCATCTATCCAATTATCTTTAATGATTAGTACTTCTTTCCCATTCAACCACTTAAGATTTTCATAACCTGAGCATTGGTTGTTCAGTGGTAGAATTCTCGCCTGCCACGCGGGAGGCCCGGGTTCGATTCCCGGCCAATGCATTTTCCTCGTTCTGCAAAGAAGACAATGAATACATCGTCCCATACGGGCGTTACTGTAACCCTGACTTAGTAATCCCGAGATCTAAGTTTCATCGGTACGTATTCCTCGTTCATCCACTTGAAACCCTTGTCACCTGAGCATTGGTCCGCCAGTGGTAGCGATCTCACCGGCCACTCGGGAGGTTGTTGCTTGATTCGCGGACAATGGTTATCCCCGATCTATATAGAAGAGGATGGCTATTATTGTAACAACCAGACATTTGTGTCTGTCTCTCTCTCTCACTAACTCAGTCATCTATTTATAATGATTGGTACTTCTTTCTACTTCGTCCCATCTGGACGTTCCTGATACCCGCACCTTAGTAATCCTGAGGTCTAAGTCTGATTGGTACTTATTCATCGTTCAACCATTTGAAACCCTTGTCACCTGACCATTGGTCCGACAGTGGTAGAGATCTCACCTTCCACTAGGGAGGTTTTGCTTGATTCGCGGCCAATGGTTTTCCCCATTCTATGTAGAAGAGGATGGCTATTATTGTAACAACCAGACATTTGTGTCTGTCTCTCTCTCTCTTTCACTCACTCACTCATCTATCTATAATGATTGTTACTTATTCCTTGTTCAACTACTCGAAACCCTTGTCACCTGAGCATTGGTCCTACAGACGTAGAGAACTCACCTGCCACTCGGGAGGCCTTTACTTGATTCGCGGCCAATGGTTTTCCTCGTTCTATATAGTAGAGGATGGCAAATAATTGCAACAACCAGACATTTGTGTCTGTCTCACTCAGTCACTCATCTATCCTATTATCTATAATGATTAGTACTTCTTTCCCATTCAACCACTTAAGATTTTCATAACCTGAGCATTGGTTGTTCAGTGGTAGAATTCTCGCCTGCCACGCGGGAGGCCCGGGTTCGATTCCCGGCCAATGCATTTTCCTCGTTCTGCAAGAAGACAATGATTACATCGTCCCATACGGGCGTTACTGTAACCTGTGACTTAGTAATCCCGAGATCTAAGTCTCATCGGTACTTATTCCTCGTTCATCCACTTGAAACCCTTGTCACCTGAGCATTGGTCCGACAGTGGTAGAGATCTCACCTGCCACTCGGGAGGTTGTTGCTTGATTCGCGGCCAATGGTTTTCCAAATTGTATGTAGAAGAGGATGGCTATTATTGTAACAACCAGACATTTGTGTCTGTCTCTCTCTCTCTTTCACTCACTCACTCATCTATCTATAATGATTGGTACTTCTTTCTACATCATCCCATCCGGACGTTCCTGTTTCCCGCGCCTTAGTAATCCCGAGGTCTTGGTCTGATTGGTACTTATTCATCGTTCAACCATTTCAAACCCTTGTCACCTGACCATTGGTCCGACAGTGGTAGAGATCTCACCTGCAACTCGGGAGGTGTCTGCTTGATTCGCGGACAATTTTTTTCTCCGTTCTATATAGAAGAGGTTAGCTATTATTGTAACAACCAGACATTTGTCTCTCTCTCTCTGTCACTCACTCACTCATCTATCTATAATGATTGTTACTTATTCCTTGTTCAACTACTCGAAACCCTTGTCACCTGAGCATTGGTCCTACAGACGTAGAGGCCTCACCTGCCACTCGGGAGGCCTTTGCTTGATTCGCGGCCAATGGTTTTCCTCGTTCTATATAGTAGAGGATGGCAAATCATTGCAACAACCAGACATTTGTGTCTGTCTCTCTATCTCTCTCACTTACTCTGTCATCTATTTATAATGATTGGTACTTCTTTCTACTTCGTCCCATCTGGACGTTCCTGATACCCGCGCCTTTGTAATCCTGAGGTCTGGGTCTGATTGGTACTTTTTCCTCCTTCTGCATAGACGATGATGACTGCATCGTGCCATCCAGAGGTTCGTCTGTGCCTCATTGGCTCGTGTTGGCTGCATCATTCATGTTTTATGGGTTAAAGTTCTGATTGGTACTTATTCCTCCTTCAGCCGGTTCAAACACCTATCACCTGAGAATTGGTCCTACAGTGGTAGAGATCTCACCTGCCACTCGGAGGTGTCTGCTTGATTCGTGGCCAATTTTTTTCTCCGTTCTATATAGAAGAGGATGGGAATTATTGTAACAACCAGACATTTGTGTCTGTCTCTCTCTCTCTCTTTCACTCACTCACTCATCTATCTATAATGATTGGTACTTCTTTCTACATCATCCCATCCGGACGTTACTGTAACCTGTGACTTAGTAATCCCGAGATCTAAGTCTCATCGTTACTTATTCCTCGTTCATCCACTTGAAACCCTTGTCACCTGAGCATTTGTGCTACAGTGGTAGATATCTCACCTTCCACTCGGGAGGTTGTTGCTTGATTCGCGGCCCATGGTTTTCCCCATTCTATTTAGAAGAGGATGGCTATTATTGTAACAACCAGACATTTGTGTCTGTCTCTCTCTCTCACTCACTCATCTATCTATAAAGATTGGTACCTCTTTCTACATCGTCCCATCCGGACGTTCCTGTTTCCAGTGCCTTAGTTATCCCGAGGTCTGGGTATGATTGGAACTTATTCCTCTTTCATCCTCTTGAAACCCTTGTCACCTGAGCATTGGTCCGCCAGTGGTAGCGATCTCACCGGCCACTCGGGAGGTTGTTGCTTGATTCGCGGACAATGGTTATCCCCGATCTATATAGAAGAGGATGGCTATTATTGTAACAACCAGACATTTGTGTCTGTCTCTCTCTCTCACTAACTCAGTCATCTATTTATAATGATTGGTACTTCTTTCTACTTCGTCCCATCTGGACGTTCCTGATACCCGCGCCTTAGTAATCCCGAGGTCTAAGTCTGATTGGTACTTATTCATCGTTCAACCATTTGAAACCCTTGTCACCTGACCATTGGTCCGACAGTGGTAGAGATCTCACCTTCCACTCGGGAGGTTGTTGCTTGATTCGCAGCCAATGGTTATCCCCGATCTATATAGAAGAGGATGGCTATTATTGTAACAACCACACATTTGTGTCTGTCTCTCTCTCTCACTCACTCATCTATCTATAAAGATTGGTACCTCTTTCTACATCGTCCCATCCGGACGTTCCTGTTTCCCGCGCCTTAGTAATCCCGAGGTCTTGGTCTGATTGGTACTTATTCCTCGTTCATCCACTTGATACCCTTGTCACCTGAGCATTGGTCCTACAGTGGTAGAGATCTCAGCTGCCACGCAGGAATTCATTGCTCGATTCGCGGCCAATGGTTTTCCCCGTTCTATATAGAACAGGATGGCAAATAATTGCAACAACCAGACATTTGTTTCTGTCTCTCTCTCTCACTCACTCATCTATCTAAAAAGATTGGTACCTCTTTCTACATCGTCCCATCCGGACGTTCCTGTTTCCCGTGCCTTAGTTATCCCGAGGTCTGGGTCTGATTGGTACTTTTTCCTCCTTCTGCATAGACGATGATGACTGCATCGTGCCATCCAGAGGTTCGTCTGTGCCTCATTGGCTCGTGTTGGCTGCATCATTCATGTTTTATGGGTTAAAGTTCTGATTGGTACTTATTCCTCCTTCAGCCGGTTCAAACATTTGTCACCTGAGCATTGGTCCTACAGTGGTAGAGATCTCACCTGCCAGTCGGGAGGTGTCTGCTTGATTCGCGGCCAATGGTTTTCCCCGTTCTATATAGTAGAGGATGGCAAATAATTGCTACAACCAGACATTTGTGTCTGTCTCACTCACTCACTCATCTATCCAATTATCTTTAATGATTAGTACTTCTTTCCCATTCAACCACTTAAGATTTTCATAACCTGAGCATTGGTTGTTCAGTGGTAGAATTCTCGCCTGCCACGCGGGAGGCCCGGGTTCGATTCCCGGCCAATGCATTTTCCTCGTTCTGCAAAGAAGACAATGAATACATCGTCCCATACGGGCGTTACTGTAACCCTGATTTAGTAATCCCGAGATCTAAGTTTCATCGGTACGTATTCCTCGTTCATCCACTTGAAACCCTTGTCACCTGAGCATTGGTCCGCCAGTGGTAGCGATCTCACCGGCCACTCGGGAGGTTGTTGCTTGATTCGCGGACAATGGTTATCCCCGATCTATATAGAAGAGGATGGCTATTATTGTAACAACCAGACATTTGTGTCTGTCTCTCTCTCTCACTAACTCAGTCATCTATTTATAATGATTGGTACTTCTTTCTACTTCGTCCCATCTGGACGTTCCTGATACCCGCACCTTAGTAATCCTGAGGTCTAAGTCTGATTGGTACTTATTCATCGTTCAACCATTTGAAACCCTTGTCACCTGACCATTGGTCCGACAGTGGTAGAGATCTCACCTTCCACTAGGGAGGTTTTGCTTGATTCGCGGCCAATGGTTTTCCCCATTCTATGTAGAAGAGGATGGCTATTATTGTAACAACCAGACATTTGTGTCTGTCTCTCTCTCTCTTTCACTCACTCACTCATCTATCTATAATGATTGTTACTTATTCCTTGTTCAACTACTCGAAACCCTTGTCACCTGAGCATTGGTCCTACAGACGTAGAGAACTCACCTGCCACACGGGAGGCCTTTACTTGATTCGCGGCCAATGGTTTTCCTCGTTCTATATAGTAGAGGATGGCAAATAATTGCAACAACCAGACATTTGTGTCTGTCTCACTCAGTCACTCATCTATCCTATTATCTATAATGATTAGTACTTCTTTCCCATTCAACCACTTAAGATTTTCATAACCTGAGCATTGGTTGTTCAGTGGTAGAATTCTCGCCTGCCACGCGGGAGGCCCGGGTTCGATTCCCGGCCAATGCATTTTCCTCGTTCTGCAAGAAGACAATGATTACATCGTCCCATACGGGCGTTACTGTAACCTGTGACTTAGTAATCCCGAGATCTAAGTCTCATCGGTACTTATTCCTCGTTCATCCACTTGAAACCCTTGTCACCTGAGCATTGGTCCGACAGTGGTAGAGATCTCACCTGCCACTCGGGAGGTTGTTGCTTAATTCGCGGCCAATGGTTTTCCCCATTCTATGTAGAAGAGGATGGCTATTATTGTAACAACCAGACATTTGTGTCTGTCTCTCTCTCTCTTTCACTCACTCACTCATCAATCTATAATGATTGGTACTTCTTTCTACATCATCCCATCCGGACGTTCCTGTTTCCTGCGCCTTAGTAATCCCGAGGTCATGGTCTGATTGGTACTTATTCATCGTTCAACCATTTCAAACCCTTGTCCCCTGACCATTGGTCCAACAGTGGTAGAGATCTCACCTTCCACTCGGGAGGTTGTTGCTTGATTCGCGGCCAATGGTTTTCCCCATTCTATGTAGAAGAGGATGGCTATTATTGTAACAACCAGACATTTGTGTCTGTCTCTCTCTCTCTCTCACTCACTCATCTATCTGTAAAGATTGGTACCTCTTTCTACATCGTCCCATCCAGACGTTCCTGTTTCCCGTGCCCTAGTTATCCCGAGGTCTGGGTATGATTGGAACTTATTCCTCGTTCATCCACTTGAAACCCTTGTCACCTGAGCATTTGTGCTACAGTGGTAGATATCTCACCTTCCACTCGGGAGGTTGTTGCTTGATTCGCGGCCAATGGTTATCCCCGATCTATATAGAAGAGGATGGCTATTATTGTAACAACCACACATTTGTGTCTGTCTCTCTCTCTCACTCACTCATCTATCTATAAAGATTGGTACCTCTTTCTACATCGTCCCATCCGGACGTTCCTGTTTCCCGCGCCTTAGTAATCCCGAGGTCTTGGTCTGATTGGTACTTATTCATCGTTCAACCATTTGAAACCCTTGTGACCTGAGCATTGGTCCTACAGTGGTAGAGATCTCACCTGCCACTCGGAGGTGTCTGCTTGATTCGTGGCCAATTTTTTTCTCCGTTCTATATAGAAGAGGATGGGAATTATTGTAACAACCAGACATTTGTGTCTGTCTCTCTCTCTCTTTCACTCACTCACTCATCTATATATAATGATTGGTACTTCTTTCTACATCATCCCATCCGGACGTTCCTGTTTCCCGCGCCTTAGTAATCCCGAGGTCTTGGTCTGATTGGTACTTATTCATCGTTCAACCATTTGAAACCCTTGTCACCTGACCATTGGTCCAACAGTGGTAGAGATCTCACCTTCCACTTGGGAGGTTGTTGCTTGATTCGCAGCCAATGGTTTTCCCAATTCTATGTAGAAGAGGATGGCTATTATTGTAACAACCAGACATTTGTGTCTTTCTGTCTCTCTCTCTCACTAACTCAGTCATCTATTTATAATGATTGGTCCTTCTTTCTACTTCGTCCCATCTGGACGTTCCTGATACCCACACCTTAGTAATCCTGAGGTCTGGGTCTGATTGGTACTTTTTCCTCCATCTGCATAGACGACGATGACTGCATCGTGCCATCCAGAGGTTCGTCTGTGCCTCATTGGCTCGTGTTGGCTGCATCATTCATGTTTTATGGGTTAAAGTTCTGATTGGTACTTATTCCTCCTTCAGCCGGTTCAAACACTTATCACCTGAGAATTGGTCCTACAGTGGTAGAGATCTCACCTGCCACTGGGGAGGTGTCTGCTTGATTCGCGGCCAATTATTTTCTCCGTTCTATATAGAAGAGGTTGGCTATTATTGTAACAACCGGACATTTGTCTCTCTCTCTCTGTCACTCACTCACTCATCTATCTATAATGATTGTTACTTATTCCTCGTTCAACTACTCGAAACCCTTGTCACCTGAGCATTGGTCCTACAGACGTAGAGACCTCACCTGCCACTCGGGAGGCCTTTGCTTGATTCGCGGCCAATGGTTTTCCCCGTTCTATATAGTAGAGGATGGCAAATCATTGCAACAACCAGACATTTGTGTCTGTCTCACTCACTCACTCATCTATCCTATTATCTATAATGATTAGTACTTCTATCCCATTCAACCACTTAAGATTTTCATAACCTGAGCATTGGTTGTTCAGTGGTAGAGTTCTCGCCTGTCACGCGGGAGGCCCGGGTTCGATTCGCGGCCAATGCATTTTCCTCGTTCTGCAAAGAAGACAAGATTACATCGTCCCATCCGGACGTTACTGTAACCCGTGACTTAGTATTCCCGAGATCTAAGTCTCATCGGTACTTATTCCTCGTTCATCCACTTGAAACCCTTGTCACCTGAGCATTTGTGCTACAGTGGTAGAGATCTCACCTGCCACTCGGGAGGTTGTTGCTTGATTCGCAGCCAATGGTTTTCCCCATGCTATGTAGAAGAGGATGGCTATTATTGTAACAACCAGACATTTGTGTCTGTCTCTCTCTCTCTTTCACTCACTCATCTATCTATAATGATTGGTACTTCTTTCTACATCATCCCATCCGGACGTTCCTGATACCCGCGCCTTAGTAATCCTGAGGTCTGGGTCTGATTGGTACTTTTTCCTCCTTCTGCATAGACGACGATGACTGCATCGTGCCATCCAGAGGTTCGTCTGTGCCTCATTGGCTCGTATTGGCTGCATCATTCATGTTTTATGGGTTAAAGTTCTGATTGGTACTTATTCCTCCTTCAGCCGGTTCAAACACTTATCACCTGAGAATTGGTCCTACAGTGGTTGAGATCTCACCTGCCACTCGGGAGGTGTCTGCTTGATTCGCGGCCAATTTTTTTCTCCGTTCTATATAGAAGAGGTTAGCTATTATTGTTACAACCAGACATTTGTCTCTCTCTCTCTGTCACTCACTCACTCATCTATCTATAATGATTGGTACTTCTTTCTACATCATCCCATCCGGACGTTCCTGTTTCCCGCGCCTTAGTAATACCGAGGTCTTGGTCTGATTGGTACTTATTCATCGTTCAACCATTTCAAACCCTTGTCACCTGACCATTGGTCCGACAGTATTAGAAATCTCACCTGCCACTCGGGAGGTTGTTGCTTGATTCGCGGCCAATGGTTATCCTCGATCTATATAGAAGAGGATGGCTATTATTGTAACAACCAGACATTTGTGTCTGTCTCTCTCTCTCTTTCACTCACTCATCTATCTATAATGATTGTTACTTATTCCTTGTTCAACCACTCGAAACCCTTGTCACCTGAGCATTGGTCCTACAGACGTAGAGACCTCACCTGCTACTCGGGAGGCCTTTGCTTGATTCGCGGCCAATGGTTTTCCCCGTTCTATATAGTAGAGGATGGCAAATAATTGCAACAACCAGACATTTGTGTCTGTCTCACTCACTCACTCATCTATCCAATTATCTTTAATGATTGGTACTTCTTTCACATTCAACCACTTTAGATTTTCATAACCTGAGCATTGGTTGTTCAGTTGTAGAATTCTCGCCTGCCACGCGGGAGACCCGGGTTCGATTCCCGGCCAATGCATTTTCCTCATTCTGCAAAGAAGACAATGATTACATCGTCCCATCCGGACGATACTGTAACCCGTGACTTAGTAATCCCGAGATCTAAGTCTCATCGGTACTTATTCCTCTTTCATCCACTTGAAACCCTTGTCACCTGAGCATTTGTGCTACAGTGGTAGAGATCTCACCATCCACTCGGGAGGTTGTTGCTTGATTCGCGGCCAATGGTTATCCTCGATCTATACAGAAGAGGATGGCTATTATTGTAACAACCAGACATTTGTGTCTGTCCCTCTCTCTCACTCACTCATCTATCTATAGAGATTGGTACCTCTTTCTACATCGTCCCATCCGGACGTTCCTGTTTCCCGTGCCTTAGTTATCCCGAGGTCTAAGTCTGATTGGTACTTATTCATCGTTCAACCATTTGAAACCCTTGTCACCTGACCATTGGTCCGACAATGGTAGAGATCTCACCTTCCACTCGGGAGGTTGTTGCTTGATTCGCGGCCAATGGTTTTCCCCATTCTATGTAGAAGAGGATGGCTATTATTGTAACAACCAGACATTTGTGTCTGTCTCTCTCTCTCTTTCACTCACTCACTCATCTATCTATAATGATTGGTACTTCTTTCTACATCATCACATCCGGACGTTCCTGTTTCCCGCGCCTTAGTAATCCCGAGGTCCAAGTCTGATTGGTACTTATTCCTCGTTCATCCACTTGATACCCTTGTCACCTGAGCATTGGTCCTACAGTGGTAGAGATCTCAGCTGCCACGCAGGAATTCATTGCTCGATTCGCGGCCAATGGTTTTCCCCGTTCTATATTGAACAGGATGGCAAATTATTGCAACAACCAGACATTTGTGTCTGTCTCTCTCTCTCACTCACTCATCTATCTATAAAGATTGGTACCTCTTTCTACATCGTCCCATCCGGACGTTCCTGTTTCCCGTGCCTTAGTTATCCCGAGGTCTGGGTCTGATTGGTACTGTTTCCTCCTTCTGCATAGACGACGATGACTGCATCGTGCCATCCAGAGGTTCGTCTGTGCCTCATTGGCTCGTGTTGGCTGCATCATTCATGTTTTATGGGTTAAAGTTCTGATTGGTACTTATTCCTCCTTCAGCCGGTTCAAACACTTGTCACCTGAGCATTGGTCCTACAGTGGTAGAGATCTCACCTGCCACTCGGGAGGTGTCTGCTTGATTCGCGGCCAATGGTTTTCCCCGTTCTATATAGAAGAGGATGGCTATTATTGTAACAACCAGACATTTGTGTCTGTCTCTCTCTCTCACTAACTCAGTCATCTATTTATAATGATTGGTACTTCTTTCTACTTCGTCCCATCTGGACGATCCTGATACCCGCGCCTTAGTCATCCTGAGGTCTAAGTCTGATTGGTACTTATTCATTGTTCAACCATTTGAAACCCTTGTCACCTGACCATTGGTCCGACAGTGGTAGAGATCTCGACTTCCACTAGGGAGGTTGTTGCTTGATTCGCGGCCAATGGTTTTCCCCATTCTATGTAGAAGAGGATGGCTATGATTGTAACAACCAGACATTTGTGTCTGTCTCTCTCTCTCACTCACTCATCTATCTATAGAGATTGGTACCTCTTTCTACATCGTCCCATCCGGACGTTCCTGTTTCCCGTGCCTTAGTTATCCCGAGGTCTAAGTCTGATTGGTACTTATTCATCGTTCAACCATTTGAAACCCTTGTCACCTGACCATTGGTCCGACAGTGGTAGAGATCTCACCTTCCACTCGGGAGGTTGTTGCTTGATTCGCGGCCAATGGTTTTCCCCATTCTATGTAGAAGAGGATGGCTATTATTGTAACAACCAGACATTTGAGTCTGTCTCTCTCTCTCTTTCACTCACTCACTCATCTATCTATAATGATTGGTACTTCTTTCTACATCATCCCATCCGGACGTTCCTGTTTCCCGCGCCTTAGTAATCCCGAGGTCCAAGTCTGATTGGTACTTATTCCTCGTTCATCCACTTGATACCCTTGTCACCTGAGCATTGGTCCTACAGTGGTAGAGATCTCAGCTGCCACGCAGGAATTCATTGCTCGATTCGCGGCCAATGGTTTTCCCCGTTCTATATAGAACAGGATGGCAAATAATTGCAACAACCAGACATTTGTGTCTGTCTCTCTCTCTCACTCACTCATCTATCTATAAAGATTGGTACCTCTTTCTACATCGTCCCATCCGGACGTTCCTGTTTCTCGTGCCTTAGTTATCCCGAGGTCTGGGTCTGATTGGTACTGTTTCCTCCTTCTGCATAGACGACGATGACTGCATCGTGCCATCCAGAGGTTCGTCTGTGCCTCATTGGCTCGTGTTGGCTGCATCATTCATGTTTTATGGGTTAAAGTTCTGATTGGTACTTGTTCCTCCTTCAGCCGGTTCAAACACTTGTCACCTGAGCATTGGTCCTACAGTGGTAGAGATCTCACCTGCCACTCGGGAGGTGTCTGCTTGATTCGCGGCCAATGGTTTTCCCCGTTCTATATAGTAGAGGATGGCAAATAATTGCAACAACCAGACATTTGTGTCTGTCTCACTCACTCACTCATCTATCCAATTATCTTTAATGATTAGTACTTCTTTCCCATTCAACCACTTAAGATTTTCATAACCTGAGCATTGGTTGTTCAGTGGTAGAATTCTCGCCTGCCACGCGGGAGGCCTGGGTTCGATTCCCGACCAATGCATTTTCCTCGTTCTGCAAAGAAGACAATGATTACATCGTCCCATCCGGACGTTACTGTAACCCGTGTCTTAGTAATCCCGAGATCTAAGTCTCATCGGTACTTATTCCTCTTTCATCCACTTGAAACCCTTGTCACCTGAGCATTGGTCCGACAGTGGTAGCGATCTCACCTACCACTCGGGAGGTTGTTGCTTGATTCGCGGGCAATGGTTATCCCCGATCTATATAGAAGAGGATGGCTATTATTGTAACAACCACACATTTGTGTCTGTCTCTCTCTCTCACTCACTCATCTATCTATAGAGATTGGTACCTCTTTCTACATCGTCCCATCCGGACGTTCCTGCTTCCCGTGCCTTAGTTATCCCGAGGTCTAAGTCTGATTGGTACTTATTCATCGTTCAACCATTTGAACCCTTGTCACCTGACCATTGGTCCGACAGTGGTAGAGATCTCACCTTCCATTCGGGAGGTTGTTGCTTGATTCGCGGCCAATGGTTTTCCCCATTCTATGTAGAGGAGGATGGCTATTATTGTAACAACCAGACATTTGTGTCTGTCTCTCTCTCTCTTTCACTCACTCACTCATCTATCTATAATGATTGGTACCTCTTTCTACATCATCCCATCCGGACGTTCCTGTTTCCCGCGCCTTAGTAATCCCGAGGTCTTGGTCTGATTGGTACTTATTCCTCGTTCATCCACTTGATACCCTTGTCACCTGAGCATTGGTCCTACAGTGGTAGAGATCTCAGCTGCCACGCAGGAATTCATTGCTCGATTTGCGGCCAATGGTTTTCCCCATTCTATATAGAACAGGATGGCAAATAATTGCAAAAACCAGACATTTGTGTCTGTCTCTCTCTCTCACTCACTCATCTATCTAAAAAGATTGGTACCTCTTTCTACATCGTCCCATCCGGACGTTCCTGTTTCCCGTGCCTTAGTTATCCCGAGGTCTGGGTCTGATTGGTACTTTTTCCTCCTTCTGCATAGACGACGATGACTGCATCGTGCCATCCAGAGGTTCGTCTGTGCCTCATTGGCTCGTGTTGGCTGCATCATTCATGTTTTATGGGTTAAAGTTCTGATTGGTACTTATTCCTCCTTCAGCCGGTTCAAACACTTGTCACCTGAGCATTGGTCCTACAGTGGTAGAGATCTCACCTGCCACTCGGGAGGTGTCTGCTTGATTCGCGGCCAATGGTTTTCCCCGTTCTATATAGTAGAGGATGGCAAATAATTGCTACAACCAGACATTTGTGACTGTCTCACTCACTCACTCATCTATCCAATTATCTTTAATGATTAGTACTTCTTTCCCATTCAACCACTTAAGATTTTCATAACCTGAGCATTGGTTGTTCAGTGGTAGAATTCTCGGCTGCCACGCGGGAGGCCTGGGTTCGATTCCCGACCAATGCATTTTCCTCGTTCTGCAAAGAAGACAATGATTACATCGTCCCATCCGGACGTTACTGTAACCCGTGACTTAGTAATCCCGAGATCTAAGTCTCATCGGTACTTATTCCTCTTTCATCCACTTGAAACCCTTGTCACCTGAGCATTTGTGCTACAGTGGCAGAGATCTCACCATCCACTCGGGAGGTTGTTGCTTGATTCGAGGCCAATGGTTATCCTCGATCTATATAGAAGAGGATGGCTATTATTGTAACAACCAGACATTTGTGTCTGTCTCTCTCTCTCTTTCACTCACTCACTCATCTATCTATATTGATTGGTACTTCTTTCTACTTCATCCCATCTGGACGTTCCTGATACCCGCGCCTTAGTAATCCTGAGGTCTGGGTCTGATTGGTACTTTTTCCTCCTTCTGCATAGACGACGATGACTGCATCGTGCCATCCAGAGGTTCGTCTGTGCCTCATTGGCTCGTGTTGGCTGCATCATTCATGTTTTATGGGTTAAAGTTCTGATTGGTACTTATTCCTCCTTCAGCCGGTTCAAACACTTGTCACCTGAGCATTGGTCCTACAGTGGTAGAGATCTCACCTGCCACTCGGGAGGTGTCTGCTTGATTCGCGGCCAATGGTTTTCCCCGTTCTATATAGTAGAGGATGGCAAATAATTGCTACAACCAGACATTTGTGTCTGTCTCACTCACTCACTCATCTATCCAATTATCTTTAATGATTAGTACTTCTTTCCCATTCAACCACTTAAGATTTTCATAACCTGAGCATTGGTTGTTCAGTGGTAGAATTCTCGGCTGCCACGCGGGAGGCCTGGGTTCGATTCCCGACCAATGCATTTTCCTCGTTCTGCAAAGAAGACAATGATTACATCGTCCCATCCGGACGTTACTGTAACCCGTGACTTAGTAATCCCGAGATCTAAGTCTCATCGGTACTTATTCCTCTTTCATCCACTTGAAACCCTTGTCACCTGAGCATTTGTGCTACAGTGGCAGAGATCTCACCATCCACTCGGGAGGTTGTTGCTTGATTCGAGGCCAATGGTTATCCTCGATCTATATAGAAGAGGATGGCTATTATTGTAACAACCAGACATTTGTGTCTGTCTCTCTCTCTCTTTCACTCACTCACTCATCTTTCTATATTGATTGGTATTTCTTTCTACTTCATCCAATCTGGACGTTCCTGATACCCGCGCCTTAGTAATCCTGAGGTCTGGGTCTGATTGGTACTTTTTCCTCCTTCTGCATAGACGACGATGACTGCATCATGCCATCCAGAGGTTCGTCTGTGCCTCATTGGCTCGTGTTGGCTGCATCATTCATGTTTAATGGGTTAAAGTTCTGATTGGTACTTATTCCTCGTTCAGCCGGTTCAAACACTTATCACCTGAGAATTGGTCCTACAGTGGTAGAGATCTCACCTGCCACTCGGGAGGTGTCTGCTTGATTCGCGGCCAATTTTTTTCTCCGTTCTATATAGAAGAGGTTAGCTATTATTGTAACAACCAGACATTTGTCTCTCTCTCTCTGTCACTCACTCACTCATCTATCTATAATGATTGTTACTTATTCCTTGTTCAACTACTCGAAACCCTTGTCACCTGAGCATTGGTCCTACAGACGTAGAGGCCTCACCTGCCACTCGGGAGGCCTTTGCTTGATTCGCGGCCAATGGTTTTCCTCGTTCTATATAGTAGAGGATGGCAAATCATTGCAACAACCAGACATTTGTGTCTGTCTCTCTCTCTCTCTCACTTACTCTGTCATATATTTATAATGATTGGTACTTCTTTCTACTTCGTCCCATCTGGACGTTCCTGATACCCGCGCCTTTGTAATCCTGAGGTCTGGGTCTGATTGGAACTATTTCCTCCTTCTGCATAGACGATGATGACTGCATCGTGCCATCCAGAGGTTCGTCTGTGCCTCATTGGCTCGTGTTGGCTGAATCATTCATGTTTTATGGGTTAAAGTTCTAATTGGTACTTATTCCTCCTTCAGCCGGTTCAAACACCTATCACCAGAGAATTGGTCCTACAGTGGTAGAGATCTCACCTGCCACTCGGAGGTGTCTGCTTGATTCGTGGCTAATTTTTTTCTCCGTTGAATATAGAAGAGGATGGGAATTATTGTAACAACCAGACATTTGTGTCTGTCTCTCTCTCTCTCTTTCACTCACTCACTCATCTATCTATTATGATTGGTACTTCTTTCTACATCATCCCATCCGGACATTACTGTAACCTGTGACTTAGTAATCCCGAGATCTAAGTCTCATCGTTACTTATTCCTCTTTCATCCACTTGAAACCCTTGTCACCTGAGCATTTGTGCTACAGTGGTAGCGATCTCACCGGCCACTCGGGAGGTTGTTGCTTGATTCGCGGACAATGGTTATCCCCGATCTATATAGAAGAGGATGGCTATTATTGTAACAACCAGACATTTGTGTCTGTCTCTCTCTCTCACTAACTCAGTCATCTATTTATAATGATTGGTACTTCTTTCTACTTCGTCCCATCTGGACGTTCCTGATACCCGCGCCTTAGTAATCCTGAGGTCTAAGTCTGATTGGTACTTATTCATCGTTCAACCATTTGAAACCCTTGTCACCTGACCATTGGTCCGACAGTGGTAGAGATCTCACCTTCCACTAGGGAGGTTTTGCTTGATTCGCGGCCAATGGTTTTCCCCATTCTATGTAGAAGAGGATGGCTATTATTGTAACAACCAGACATTTGTGTCTGTCTCTCTCTCTCTTTCACTCACTCACTCATCTATCTATAATGATTGTTACTTATTCGTTGTTCAACTACTCGAAACCCTTGTCACCTGAGCATTGGTCCTACAGACGTAGAGACCTCACCTGCCACTCGGGAGGTTGTTGCTTGATTCACGGCCAATGGTTATCCTCGATCTATATGGAAGAGGATGGCTATTATTGTAACAACCAGACATTTGTGTCTTTCTGTCTCTCTCGCTCACTAACTCAGTCATCTATTTATAATGATTGGTACTTCTTTCTACTTCATCCAATCTGGACGTTCCTGATACCCGCGCCTTAGTAATCCTGAGGTCTGGGTCTGATTGGTAATTTTTCCTCCTTCTGCATAGACGACGATGACTGCATCGTGCCATCCAGAGGTTCGTCTGTGCCTCATTGGCTTGTGTTGGCTGCATCATTCATGTTTAATGGGTTAAAGTTCTGATTGGTACTTATTCCTCCTTCAGCCGGTTCAAACACTTATCACCTGAGAATTGGTCCTACAGTGGTAGAGATCTCACCTGCAACTCGGGAGGTGTCTGCTTGATTCGCGGCCAATTTTTTTCTCCGTTCTATGTAGAAGAGGTTAGCTATTATTGTAACAACCAGACATTTGTCTCTCTCTCTCTGTCACTCACTCACTCATCTATCTATAATGATTGTTACTTATTCCTTGTTCAACTACTCGAAACCCTTGTCACCTGAGCATTGGTCCTACAGACGTAGAGACCTCACCTGCCACTCGGGAGGCCTTTGCTTGATTCGCGGCCAATGGTTTTCCTCGTTCTATATAGTAGAGGATGGCAAATCATTGCAACAACCAGACATTTGTGTCTGTCTCTCTCTCTCTCTCACTTACTCTGTCATCTATTTATAATGATTGGTACTTCTTTCTACTTCGTCCCATCTGGACGTTCCTGATACCCGCGCCTTTGTAATCCTGAGGTCTGGGTCTGATTGGTACTTTTTCCTCCTTCTGCATAGACGATGATGACTGCATCGTGCCATCCAGAGGTTCGTCTGTGCCTCATTGGCTCGTGTTGGCTGCATCATTCATGTTTTGTGGGTTAAAGTTCTGATTGGTACTTATTCCTCCTTCAGCCGGTTCAAACACCTATCACCTGAGAATTGGTCCTACAGTGGTAGAGATCTCACCTGCCACTCGGAGGTGTCTGCTTGATTCGCGGCCAATGGTTTTCCCCATTCTATGTAGAAGAGGATGGCTATTATTGTAACAACCAGACATTTGTGTCTGTCTCTCTCTCTCACTCACTCATCTATCTATAAAGATTGGTACCTCTTTCTACATCGCCCCATCCGGACGTTCCTGTTTCCAGTGCCTTAGTTATCCCGAGGTCTGGGTGTGATTGGAACTTATTCCTCTTTCTTCCACTTGAAACCCTTGTCACCTGAGCATTGGTCCGACAGTGGTAGCGATCTCACCTACCACTCGGGAGGTTGTTGCTTGATTCACGGACAATGGTTATCCCCGATCTATATAGAAGAGGATGGCTATTATTGTAACAACCAGACATTTGTGTCTGTCTCTCTCTCTCACTCACTCATCTATCTATAGAGATTGGTACCTCTTTCTACATCGTCCCATCCGGACGTTCCTGCTTCCCGTGCCTTAGTTATCCCGAGGTCTAAGTCTGATTGGTACTTATTCATCGTTCAACCATTTGAACCCTTGTCACCTGACCATTGGTCCGACAGTGGTAGAGATCTCACCTTCCATTCGGGAGGTTGTTGCTTGATTCGCGGCCAATGGTTTTCCCCATTCTATGTAGAAGAGGATGGCTATTATTGTAACAACCAGACATTTGTGTCTGTCTCTCTCTCTCTTTCACTCACTCACTCATCTATCTATAATGATTGGTACCTCTTTCTACATCATCCCATCCGGACGTTCCTGTTTCCCGCGCCTTAGTAATCCCGAGGTCTTGGTCTGATTGGTACTTATTCCTCGTTCATCCACTTGATACCCTTGTCACCTGAGCATTGGTCCTACAGTGGTAGAGATCTCAGCTGCCACGCAGGAATTCATTGCTCGATTCGCGGCCAATGGTTTTCCCCGTTCTATATAGAACAGGATGGCAAATAATTGCAAAAACCAGACATTTGTGTCTGTCTCTCTCTCTCACTCACTCATCTATCTAAAAAGATTGGTACCTCTTTCTACATCGTCCCATCCGGACGTTCCTGTTTCCCGTGCCTTAGTTATCCCGAGGTCTGGGTCTGATTGGTACTTTTTCCTCCTTCTGCATAGACGACGATGACTGCATCGTGCCATCCAGAGGTTCGTCTGTGCCTCATTGGCTCGTGTTGGCTGCATCATTCATGTTTTATGGGTTAAAGTTCTGATTGGTACTTATTCCTCCTTCAGCCGGTTCAAACACTTGTCACCTGAGCATTGGTCCTACAGTGGTAGAGATCTCACCTGCCACTCGGGAGGTGTCTGCTTGATTCGCGGCCAATGGTTTTCCCCGTTCTATATAGTAGAGGATGGCAAATAATTGCTACAACCAGACATTTGTGTCTGTCTCACTCACTCACTCATCTATCCAATTATCTTTAATGATTAGTACTTCTTTCCCATTCAACCACTTAAGATTTTCATAACCTGAGCATTGGTTGTTCAGTGGTAGAATTCTCGGCTGCCACGCGGGAGGCCTGGGTTCGATTCCCGACCAATGCATTTTCCTCGTTCTGCAAAGAAGACAATGATTACATCGTCCCATCCGGACGTTACTGTAACCCGTGACTTAGTAATCGCGAGATCTAAGTCTCATCGGTACTTATTCCTCTTTCATCCACTTGAAACCCTTGTCACCTGAGCATTTGTGCTACAGTGGTAGAGATCTCACCATCCACTCGGGAGGTTGTTGCTTGATTCGAGGCCAATGGTTATCCTCGATCTATATAGAAGAGGATGGCTATTATTGTAACAACCAGACATTTGTGTCTGTCTCTCTCTCTCTTTCACTAACTCACTCATCTATCTATAATGATTGGTACTTCTTTCTACTTCATCCCATCTGGACGTTCCTGATACCCGCGCCTTAGTAATCCTGAGGTCTGGGTCTGATTGGTACTTTTTCCTCCTTCTGCATAGACGACGATGACTGCATCGTGCCATCCAGAGTTTCGTCTGTGCCTCATTGGCTCGTGTTGGCTGCATCATTCATGTTTAATGGGTTAAAGTTCTGATTGGTACTTATTCCTCGTTCAGCCGGTTCAAACACTTATCACCTGAGAATTGGTCCTACAGTGGTAGAGATCTCACCTGCCACTCGGGAGGTGTCTGCTTGATTCGCGGCCAATTTTTTTCTCCGTTCTATATAGAAGAGGTTAGCTATTATTGTAACAACCAGACATTTGTCTCTCTCTCTCTGTCACTCACTCACTCATCTATCTATAATGATTGTTACTTATTCCTTGTTCAACTACTCGAAACCCTTGTCACCTGAGCATTGGTCCTACAGACGTAGAGGCCTCACCTGCCACTCGGGAGGCCTTTGCTTGATTCGCGGCCAATGGTTTTCCTCGTTCTATATAGTAGAGGATGGCAAATCATTGCAACAACCAGACATTTGTGTCTGTCTCTCTCTCTCTCTCACTTACTCTGTCATCTATTTATAATGATTGGTACTTCTTTCTACTTCGTCCCATCTGGACGTTCCTGATACCCGCGCCTTTGTAATCCTGAGGTCTGGGTCTGATTGGTACTTTTTCCACCTTCTGCATAGACGATAATGACTGCATCGTGCCATCCAGAGGTTCGTCTGTGCCTCATTGGCACATGTTGGCTGAATCATTCATGTTTTATGGGTTAAAGTTCTGATTGGTACTTATTCCTCCTTCAGCCGGTTCAAACACCTATCACCTGAGAATTGGTCCTACAGTGGTAGAGATGTCACCTGCCACTCAGAGGTGTCTGCTTGATTCGTGGCCAATTTTTTTCTCCGTTCTATATAGAAGAGGATGGGAATTATTGTAACAACCAGACATTTGTGTCTGTCTCTCTCTCTCTCTTTCACTCACTCACTCATCTATCTATAATGATTGGTACTTCTTTCTACATCATCCCATCCGGACGTTACTGTAACCTGTGACTTAGTAATCCCGAGATCTAAGTCTCATCGTTACTTATTCCTCGTTCATCCACTTGAAACCCTTGTCACCTGACCATTGGTCCGACAGTGGTAGAGATCTCACCTTCCACTAGGGAGGTTGTTGCTTGATTCGCGGCCAATGGTTTTCCCCATTCTATGTAGAAGAGGATGGCTATTATTGTAACAACCAGACATTTGTGTCTGTCTCTCTCTCTCTCTTTCACTCACTCACTCATCAATCTATAATGATTGGTACTTCTTTCTACATCATCCCATCCGGACGTTCCTGTTTCCTGCGCCATAGTAATCCCGAGGTCATGGTCTGATTGGTACTTATTCATCGTTCAACCATTTCAAACCCTTGTCACCTGACCATTGGTCCAACAGTGGTAGAGATCTCACCTTCCACTCGGGAGGTTGTTGCTTGATTCGCGGCCAATGGTTTTCCCCATTCTATGTAGAAGAGGATGGCTATTATTGTAACAACCAGACATTTGTGTCTGTCTCTCTATCTCTCTCACTCACTCATCTATCTGTAAAGATTGGTACCTCTTTCTACATCGTCCCATCCAGACGTTCCTGTTTCCCGTGCCCTAGTTATCCCGAGGTCTGGGTATGATTGGAACTTATTCCTCGTTCATCCACTTGAAACCCTTGTCACCTGAGCATTTGTGCTACAGTGGTAGATATCTCACCTTCCACTCGGGAGGTTGTTGCTTGATTCGCGGCCAATGGTTATCCCCGATCTATATAGAAGAGGATGGCTATTATTGTAACAACCACACATTTGTGTCTGTCTCTCTCTCTCACTCACTCATCTATCTATAAAGATTGGTTCCTCTTTCTACATCGTCCCATCCGGACGTTCCTGTTTCCCGCGCCTTAGTAATCCCGAGGTCTTGGTCTGATTGGTACTTATTCCTCGTTCATCCACTTGATACCCTTGTCACCTGAGCATTGGTCCTACAGTGGTAGAGATCTCAGCAGCCACGCAGGAATTCATTGCTCGATTCGCGGCCAATGGTTTTCCCCGTTCTATATAGAACAGGATGGCAAATAATTGCAACAACCAGACATTTGTGTCTGTCTCTCTCTCTCACTCACTCATCTATCTATAAAGATTGGTACCTCTTTCTACATCGTCCCATCCGGACGTTCCTGTTTCCCGTGCCTTAGTTATCCCGAGGTCTTGGTCTGATTGGTACTTATTCATCGTTCAACCATTTCAAACCCTTGTCACCTGACCATTGGTCCAACAGTGGTAGAGATCTCACCTTCCACTCGGGAGGTTGTTGCTTGATTCGCGGCCAATGATTTTCCCCATTCTATGTAGAAGAGGATGGCTATTATTGTAACAACCAGACATTTGTGTCTGTCTCTCTCTCTCTCTAACTCACTCATCTATCTGTAAAGATTGGTACCTCTTTCTACATCGTCCCATCAAGACGTTCCTTTTTCCCCTGCCCTAGTTATCCCGAGGTCTGGGTATAATTGGAACTTATTCCTCTTTCAACCATTTGAAACCCATGTCACCTGAGCATTGGTCCCACAGTGGTAGAGATCTCAGCTGCCACTCGGGAATTCATTGCTTGATTCGCGGCCAATGGTTTTCCTCGTTCTATATAGAACAGGATGGCAAATAATTGCAACAACCAGACATTTGTGTCTGTCTCTCTCTCTCACTCACTCATCTATCTATAAAGATTGGTACCTCTTTCTACATCATCCCATACATACGTTCCTGTTTCCCGCGCCTTAGTAATCCCGAGGTCTTGGTCTGATTGGTACTTATTCATCGTTCAACCATTTCAAACCCTTGTCACCTGACCATTGGTCCGACAGTAGTAGAGATCTCACCTGCCACTCGGGAGGTTGTTGCTTGATTCGCGGCCAATGGTTATCCTCGATCTATATAGAAGAGGATGGCTATTATTGTAACAACCAGACATTTGTGTCTGTCTCTCTCTCTCTTTCACTCACTCACTCATCTATCTATAATGATTGTTACTTATTCCTTGTTCAACTACTCGAAACCCTTGTCACCTGAGCATTGGTCCTACAGACGTAGAGACCTCACCTGCCACTCGGGAGGCCTTTACTTGATTTGCGGCCAATGGTTTTCCTCGTTCTATATAGTAGAGGATGGCAAATCATTGCAACAACCAGACATTTGTGTCTGTCTCACTCAGTCACTCATCTATCCTATTATCTATAATGATTAGTACTTCTTTCCCATTCAACCACTTAAGATTTTCATAACCCGAGCATTGGTTGTTCAGTGGTAGAATTCTCGGCTGCCACGCGGGAGGCCTGGGTTCGATTCCCGGCCAATGCATTTTCCTCGTTCTGCAAAGAAGACAATGATTACATCGTCCCATCCGGATGTTACTGTAACCCGTGACTTAGTAATCCCGAGGTCTGGGTCTGATTGGTACTTATTCCTCCTTCAGCCGGTTCAAACACTTGTCACCTGAGCATTGGTCCTACAGTGGTAGAGATCTCATCTGCCACTCGGAAGGTGTCTGCTTTATTCGCGGCCAATTTTTTTCTCCGTTCTATATAGAAGAGGATGGCTATTATTGTAACAACCAGACATTTGTGTCTGTCTTTCTCTCTCACTAACTCAGTCATCTATTTATAATGATTGGTACTTCTTTCTACTTCGTCCCATCTGGACGTTCCTGATACCCGCGCCTTAGTAATCCTGAGGTCTGGGTCTGATTGGTACGTTTTCCTCCTTCTGCATAGACGACGATGACTGCATCGTGCCATCCAGAGGTTCGTCTGTGCCTCATTGGCTCGTGTTGGCTGCATCATTCATGTTTTATGGGTTAAAGTTCTGATTGGTACTTATTCCTCCTTCAGCCGGTTCAAACACTTGTCACCTGAGCATTGGTCCTACAGTGGTAGAGATCTCACCTGCCACTCGGGAGGTGTCTGCTTGATTCGCGGCCAATGGTTTTCCCCGTTCTATATAGTAGAGGATGGCAAATAATTGCTACAACCAGACATTTGTGTCTGTCTCACTCACCCACTCATCTATCCAATTATCTTTAATGATTAGTACTTCTTTCCCATTCAACCACTTAAGATTTTCATAACCTGAGCATTGGTTGTTCAGTGGTAGAATTCTCGGCTGCCACGCGGGAGGCCTGGGTTCGATTCCCGGCCAATGCATTTTCCTCGTTCTGCAAAGAAGACAATGATTACATCGTCCCATCCGGACGTTACTGTAACCCGTGACTTAGTAATCCCGAGATCTAAGTCTCATCGGTACTTATTCCTCATTCATCCACTTGAAACCCTTGTCACCTGAGCATTTGTGCTACAGTGGTAGAGATCTCACCATCCACTCGGGAGGTTGTTGCTTGATTCGAGGCCAATGGTTATCCTCGATCTATATAGAAGAGGATGGCTATTATTGTAACAACCAGAAATTTGTGTCTGTCTCTCTCTCTCTTTCACTCACTCACTCATCTATCTATAATGATTGGTACTTCTTTCTACATCATCCCATCCGGACGTTCCTGTTTCCCGCGCCTTAGTAATCCCGAGGTCTTGGTCTGATTGGTACTTATTCATCGTTCAACCATTTCAAACCCTTGTCACCTGACCATTGGTCCGACAGTGGTAGAGATCTCACCTGCCACTCGGGAGGTTGTTGCTTGATTCGCGGCCAATGGTTATCCTCGATCTATATAGAAGAGGATGGCAAATCATTGCAACAACCAGACATTTGTCTCTCTCTCTCTGTCACTCACTCACTCATCTATCTATAATGATTGTTACTTATTCCTTGTTCAACTACTCGAAACCCTTGTCACCTGAGCATTGGTCCTACAGACGTAGAGGCCTCACCTGCCACTCGGGAGGCCTTTGCTTGATTCGCGGCCAATGGTTTTCCTCGTTCTATATAGAAGAGGATGGCAAATCATTGCAACAACCAGACATTTGTGTCTGTCTCTCTCTCTCTCTCACTTACTCTGTCATCAATTTATAATGATTGGTACTTCTTTCTACTTCGTCCCATCTGGACGTTCCTGATACCCGCGCCTTTGTAATCCTGAGGTCTGGGTCTGATTGGAACTTTTTCCTCCTTCTGCATAGACGATGATGACTGCATCGTGCCATCCAGAGGTTCGTCTGTGCCTCATTGGCTCGTGTTGGCTGAATCATTCATGTTTTATGGGTTAAAGTTCTGATTGGTACTTATTCCTCCTTCAGCCGGTTCAAACACCTATCACCTGAGAATTGGTCCTACAGTGGTAGAGATCTCACCTGCCACTCGGAGGTGTCTGCTTGATTCGTGGCCAATTTTTTTCTCCGTTCTATATAGAAGAGGATGGGAATTATTGTAACAACCAGACATTTGTGTCTGTCTCTCTCTCTCTCTTTCACTCACTCACTCATCTATCTATAATGATTGGTACTTCTTTCTACATCATCCCATCCGGACGTTACTGTAACCTGTGACTTAGTAATCCCGAGATCTAAGTCTCATCGTTACTTATTCCTCGTTCATCCACTTGAAACCCTTGTCACCTGAGCATTTGTGCTACAGTGGTAGATATCTCACCTTCCACTCTGGAGGTTGTTGCTTGATTCACGGCCAATGGTTTTCCCCATTCTATGTAGAAGAGGATGGCTATTATTGTAACAACCAGACATTTGTGTCTGTCTCTCTCTCTCACTCACTCATCTATCTATAAAGATTGGTACCTCTTTCTACATCGTCCCATCCGGACGTTCCTGTTTCCAGTGCCTTAGTTATCCCGAGGTCTGGGTATGATTGGAACTTATTCCTCTTTCATCCTCTTGAAACCCTTGTCACCTGAGCATTGGTCCTACAGTGGTAGAGATCTCAGCTGCCACGCAGGAATTCATTGCTCGATTCGCGGCCAATGGTTTTCCCCGTTCTATATAGAACAGGATGGCAAATAATTGCAACAACCAGACATTTGTGTCTGTCTCTCTCTCTCACTCACTCATCTATCTAAAAAGATTGGTACCTCTTTCTACATCGTCCCATCCGGACGTTCCTGTTTCCCGTGCCTTAGTTATCCCGAGGTCTGGGTCTGATTGGTACTTTTTCCTCCTTCTGCATAGACGACGATGACTGCATCGTGCCATCCAGAGGTTCGTCTGTGCCTCATTGGCTCGTGTTGGCTGCATCATTCATGTTTTATGGGTTAAAGTTCTGATTGGTACTTATTCCTCCTTCAGCCGGTTCAAACACTTGTCACCTGAGCATTGGTCTTACAGTGGTAGAGATCTCACCTGCCACTCGGGAGGTGTCTGCTTGATTCGCGGCCAATGGTTTTCCCTGTTCTATATAGTAGAGGATGGCAAATAATTGCAACAACCAGACATTTGTGTCTGTCTCACTCACTCACTCATCTATCCTATTATCTATAATGATTAGTACTTCTTTCCCATTCAACCACTTAAAATTTGCATAACCTGAGCATTGGTTGTTCAGTGGTAGAATTCTCGCCTGCCACGCGGGAGGCCCGGGTTCGATTCCTGGCCAATGCATTTTCCTCGTTCTGCAAAGAAGACAATGATTACATCGTCCCATACGGGTATTACTGTAATCCCGAGATCTAACTCTCATCGGTACTTATTCCTCGTTCATACACTTGAAACCCTTGTCAACTGAGCATTGTTCCGACAGTGGTAGAGATCTCACCTGCCACTCGGGAGGTTGTTGCTTCATTCGCGGCCAATGGTTTTCCCCATTCTATGTAGAAGAGGATGGCTATTATTGTAACAACCAGACATTTGTGTCTGTCTCTCTCTCTCTTTCACTCACTCACTCATCTATCTATAATGATTGGTACCTCTTTCTACATCATCCCATCCGGACGTTCCTGTTTCCCGCGCCTTAGTAATCCCGAGGTCTTGGTCTGATTGGTACTTATTCCTCGTTCATCCACTTGATACCCTTGTCACCTGAGCATTGGTCCTACAGTGGTAGAGATCTCAGCTGCCACGCAGGAATTCATTGCTCGATTCGCGGCCAATGGTTTTCCCCGTTCTATATAGAACAGGATGGCAAATAATTGCAACAACCAGACATTTGTGTTTGTCTCTCTCTCTCACTCACTCATCTATCTAAAAAGATTGGTACCTCTTTCTACATCGTCCCATCCGGACGTTCCTGTTTCCTGTGCCTTAGTTATCCCGAGGTCTGGGTCTGATTGGTACTTTTTCCTCCTTCTGCATAGACGACGATGACTGCATCGTGCCATCCAGAGGTTCGTCTGTGCCTCATTGGCTCGTGTTGGCTGCATCATTCATGTTTTATGGGTTAAAGTTCTGATTGGTACTTATTCCTCCTTCAGCCGGTTCAAACACTTGTCACCTGAGCATTGGTCCTACAGTGGTAGAGATCTCACCTGCCACTCGGGAGGTGTCTGCTTGATTCGCGGCCAATGGTTTTCCCCGTTCTATATAGTAGAGGATGGCAAATAATTGCTACAACCAGACATTTGTGTCTGTCTCACTCACTCACTCATCTATCCAATTATCTTTAATGATTAGTACTTCTTTCCCATTCAACCACTTAAGATTTTCATAACCTGAGCATTGGTTGTTCAGTGGTAGAATTCTCGGCTGCCACGCGGGAGGCCTGGGTTCGATTCCCGGCCAATGCATTTTCCTCGTTCTGCAAAGAAGACAATGATTACATCGTCCCATCCGGACGTTACTGTAACCCGTGACTTAGTAATCCCGAGATCTAAGTCTCATCGGTACTTATTCCTCTTTCATCCACTTGAAACCCTTGTCACCTGAGCATTTGTGCTACAGTGGTAGAGATCTCACCATCCACTCGGGAGGTTGTTGCTTGATTCGAGGCCAATGGTTATCCTCGATCTATATAGAAGAGGATGGCTATTATTGTAACAACCAGACATTTGTGTCTGTCTCTCTCTCTCTTTCACTCACTCACTCATCTATCTATAATGATTGGTACTTCTTTCTACATCATCCCATCTGGACGTTCCTGATACCCGCGCCTTAGTAATCCCGAGGTCTTGGTCTGATTGGTACTTTTTCCTCCTTCTGCATAGACGACGATGACTGCATCGTGCCATCCAGAGGTTCGTCTGTGCCTCATTGGCTCGTGTTGGCTGCATCATTCATGTTTTATGGGTTAAAGTTCTGATTGGTACTTATTCCTCCTTCAGCCGGTTCAAACACTGATCACCTGAGAATTGGTCCTACAGTGGTAGAGATTTCACCTGCCACTCGGGAGGTTGTTGCTTGATTCGCGGCCAATGCTTATCCTCGATCTATATAGAAGAGGATGGCTATTATAGTAACAACCAGACATTTGTGTATGTCTCTCTCTCTCACTCACTCATCTATCTACAAAGATTGGTACCTCTTTCTACATCGTCCTATCCAGACGTTCCTGATTCCCGTGCCTTAGTTATCCCGAGGTCTGGGTATGATTGGAACTTATTCCTCTTTCAACCATTTGAAACCCATGTCACCTGAGCATTGGTCCTACATTGGTTGAGATCTCAGCTGCCACGCGGGAATTCATTGCTTGATTCGCGGCCAATGGTTTTCCCCGTTCTATATAGAACAGGATGGCAAATAATTGCAACAACCAGACATTTGTGTCTGTCTCTCTCTCTCACTCACTCATCTGTCTATAAAGATTGGTACCTCTTTCTACATCGTCCCATCCGGACGTTCCTGTTTCCCGTGCCTTAGTAATCCCGAGGTCTGGGTCTGATTGGTACTTATTCCTCCTTCAGCCGGTTCAAACACTTGTCACCTGAGCATTGGTCCTACAGTGGTAGAGATCTCACCTGCCACTCGGGAGGTTGTTGCTTGATTCGCGGCCAATGGTTATCCTCGATCTATATAGAAGAGGATGGCAAATCATTGCAACAACCAGACATTTGTCTCTCTCTCTCTGTCACTCACTCACTCATCTATCTATAATGATTGTTACTTATTCCTTGTTAAACTACTCGAAACCCTTGTCACCTGAGCATTGGTCCTACAGACGTAGAGGCCTCACCTGCCACTCGGGAGGCCTTTGCTTGATTCGCGGCCAATGGTTTTCCTCGTTCTATATAGAAGAGGATGGCAAATCATTGCAACAACCAGACATCTGTGTCTGTCTCTCTCTCTCTCTCACTTACTCTGTCATCTATTTATAATGATTAGTACTTCTTTCTACTTCGTCCCATCTGGACGTTCCTGATACCCGCGCCTTTGTAATCCTGAGGTCTGGGTCTGATTGGAACTTTTTCCTCCTTCTGCATAAACGATGATGACTGCATCGTGCCATCCAGAGGTTCGTCTGTGCCTCATTGGCTCGTGTTGGCTGAATCATTCATGTTTATTGGTTAAAGTTCTGATTGGTACTTATTCCTCCTTCAGCCGGTTCAACCACCTATCACCTGAGAATTGGTCCTACAGTGGTAGAGATCTCACCTGCCACTCGGAGGTGTCTGCTTGATTCGTGGCCAATTTTTTTCTCCGTTCTATATAGAAGAGGATGGGAATTATTGTAACAACCAGACTTTTGTGTCTGTCTCTCTCTCTCTCTTTCACTCACTCACTCATCTATCTATAATGATTGGTACTTCTTTCTACATCATCCCATCCGGACATTACTGTAACCTGTGACTTAGTAATCCCGAGATCTAAGTCTCATCGTTATTTATTCCTCGTTCATCCACTTGAAACCCTTGTCACCTGAGCATTTGTGCTACAGTGGTAGATATCTCACCTTCCACTCGGGAGGTTGTTGCTTGATTCGCGGCCAATGGTTTTCCCCATTCTATGTAGAAGAGGATGGCTATTATTGTAACAACCAGACATTTGTGTCTGTCTCTCTCTCTCACTCACTCATCTATCTATAAAGATTGGTACCTCTTTCTACATCGTCCCATCCGGACGTTCCTGTTTCCAGTGCCTTAGTTATCCCGAGGTCTGGGTATGATTGGAACTTATTCCTCTTTCATCCTCTTGAAACCCTTGTCACCTGAGCATTGGTCCTACAGTGGTAGAGATCTCAGCTGCCACGCAGGAATTCATTGCTCGATTCGCGGCCAATGGTTTTCCCCGTTCTATATAGAACAGGATGGCAAATAATTGCAACAACCAGACATTTGTGTCTGTCTCTCTCTCTCACTCACTCATCTATCTAAAAAGATTGGTACCTCTTTCTACATCGTCCCATCCGGACGTTCCTGTTTCCCGTGCCTTAGTTATCCCGAGGTCTGGGTCTGATTGGTACTTTTTCCTCCTTCTGCATAGACGACGATGACTGCATCGTGCCATCCAGAGGTTCGTCTGTGCCTCATTGGCTCGTGTTGGCTGCATCATTCATGTTTTATGGGTTAAAGTTCTGACTGGTACTTATTCCTCCTTCAGCCGGTTCAAACACTTGTCACCTGAGCATTGGTCCTACAGTGGTAGAGATCTCACCTGCCACTCGGGAGGTGTCTGCTTGATTCGCGGCCAATGGTTTTCCCCGTTCTATATAGTAGAGGATGGCAAATAATTGCTACAACCAGACATTTGTGTCTGTCTCACTCACTCACTCATCTATCCTATTATCTATAATGATTAGTACTTCTTTACCATTCAACCACTTAAAATTTGCATAACCTGAGCATTGGTTGTTCAGTGGTAGAATTCTCGCCTGCCACGCGGGAGGCCCGGGTTCGATTCCCGGCCAATGCATTTTCCTCGTGCTGCAAAGAAGACAATGATTACATCGTCCCATACGGGCGTTACTGTAACCCTGACTTAGTAATCCCGAGATCTAAGTCTCATCGGTACTTATTCCTCGTTCATCCACTTGAAACCCTTGTCAACTGAGCATTGTTCCGACAGTGGTAGAGATCTCACCTGCCACTCGGGAGGTTGTTGCTTCATTCGCGGCCAATGGTTTTCCCCATTCTATGTAGAAGAGGATGGCTATTTTTGTAACAACCAGACATTTGTGTCTGTTTCTCTCTCTCTTTCACTCACTCACTCATCTATCTATAATTATTGGTACCTCTTTCTACATCATCCCATCCGGACGTTCCTGTTTCCCGCGCCTTAGTAATCCCGAGGTCTTGGTCTGATTGGTACTTATTCCTCGTTCATCCACTTGAAACCCTTGTCACCTGAGCATTGGTCCTACAGTGGTAGAGATCTCAGCTGCCACGCAGGAATTCATTGCTCGATTCGCGGCCAATGGTTTTCCCCATTCTATGTAGAAGAGGATGGCTATTATTGTAACAACCAGACATTTGTGTCTTTCTGTCTCTCTCTCTCACTAACTCAGTCATCTAATTATAATGATTGGTACTTCTTTCTACTTCATCCCATCTGGACGTTCCTGATACCCGCGCCTTAGTAATCCTGAGGTCTGGGTCTGATTGGTACTTTTTCCTCCTTCTGCATAGACGACGATGACTGCATCGTGCCATCCAGAGGTTCGTCTGTGCCTCATTGGCTCGTGTTGGCTGCATCATTCATGTTTAATGGGTTAAAGTTCTGATTGGTACTTATTCCTCGTTCAGCCGGTTCAAACACTTATCACCTGAGAATTGGTCCTACAGTGGTAGAGATCTCACCTGCCACTCGGGAGGTGTCTGCTTGATTCGCGGCCAATTTTTTTCTCCGTTCTATATAGAAGAGGTTAGCTATTATTGTAACAACCAGACATTTGTCTCTCTCTCTCTCTGTCACTCACTCACTCATCTATCTATAATGATTGTTACTTATTCCTTGTTCAACTACTCGAAACCCTTGTCACCTGAGCATTGGTCCTACAGACGTAGAGGCCTCACCTGCCACTCGGGAGGCCTTTGCTTGATTCGCGGCCAATGGTTTTCCTCGTTCTATATAGTAGAGGATGGCAAATCATTGCAACAACCAGACATTTGTGTCTGTTTCTCTCTCTCTCTTTCACTCACTCACTCATCTATCTATAATGATTGGTACTTCTTTCTACATCATCCCATCCGGACGTTACTGTAACCTGTGACTTAGTAATCCCGAGATCTAAGTCTCATCGTTACTTATTCCTCGTTCATCCACTTGAAACCCTTGTCACCTGAGCATTTGTGCTACAGTGGTAGATATCTCACCTTCCACTCGGGAGGCTGTTGCTTGATTCGCGGCCAATGGTTTTCCCCATTCTATGTAGAAGAGGATGGCTATTATTGTAACAACCAGACATTTGTGTCTGTCTCTCTCTCTCACTCACTCATCTATCTATAAAGATTGGTACCTCTTTCTACATCGTCCCATCCGGACGTTCCTGTTTCCAGTGCCTTAGTTATCCCGAGGTCTGGGTATGATTGGAACTTATTCCTCTTTCATCCTCTTGAAACCCTTGTCACCTGAGCATTGGTCCGCCAGTGGTAGCGATCTCACCGGCCACTCGGGAGGTTGTTGCTTGATTCGCGGACAATGGTTATCCCCGATCTATATAGAAGAGGATGGCTATTATTGTAACAACCAGACATTTGTGTCTGTCTCTCTCTCTCACTAACTCAGTCATCTATTTATAATGATTGGTACTTCTTTCTACTTCGTCCCATCTGGACGTTCCTGATACCCGCGCCTTAGTAATCCTGAGGTCTAAGTCTGATTGGTACTTATTCATCGTTCAACCATTTGAAACCCTTGACACCTGACCATTGGTCCGACAGTGGTAGAGATCTCACCTTCCACTAGGGAGGTTGTTGCTTGATTCGCGGCCAATGGTTTTCCCCATTCTATGTAGAAGAGGATGGCTATTATTGTAACAACCAGACATTTGTGTCTGTCTCTCTCTCTCACTCACTCATCTATCTATAGAGATTGGTACCTCTTTCTACATCGTCCCATCCGGACGTTCCTGTTTCCCGTGCCTTAGTTATCCCGAGGTCTAAGTCTGATTGGTACTTATTCATCGTTCAACCATTTGAAACCCTTGTCACCTGACCATTGGTCCGACAGTGGTAGAGATCTCAGCTGCCACGCAGGAATTCATTGCTCGATTCGCGGCCAATGGTTTTCCCCGTTCTATATAGAACAGGATGGCAAATTATTGCAACAACCAGACATTTGTGTCTGTCTCTCTCTCTCACTCACTCATCTATCTAAAAAGATTGGTACCTCTTTCTACATCGTCCCATCCGGACGTTCCTGTTTCCCGTGCATAAGTTATCCCGAGGTCTGGGTCTGATTGGTACTTTTTCCTCCTTCTGCATAGACGACGATGACTGCATCGTGCCATCCAGAGGTTCGTCTGTGCCTCATTGGCTCGTGTTGGCTGCATCATTCATGTTTTATGGGTTAAAGTTCTGATTGGTACTTATTTTTCCTTCAGCCGGTTCAAACACTTGTCACCTGAGCATTGGTCCTACAGTGGTAGAGATCTCACCTGCCACTCGGAGGTGTCTGCTTGATTCGTGGCCAATTTTTTTCTCCATTCTATATAGAAGAGGATGGGAATTATTGTAACAACCAGACATTTGTGTCTGTTTCTCTCTCTCTCTTTCACTCACTCACTCATCTATCTATAATGATTGGTACTTCTTTCTACATCATCCCATCCGGACGTTACTGTAACCTGTGACTTAGTAATCCCGAGATCTAAGTCTCATCGTTACTTATTCCTCGTTCATCCACTTGAAACCCTTGTCACCTGAGCATTTGTGCTACAGTGGTAGATATCTCACCTTCCACTCGGGAGGTTGTTGCTTGATTCGCGGCCAATGGTTTTCCCCATTCTATGTAGAAGAGGATGGCTATTATTGTAACAACCAGACATTTGTGTCTGTCTCTCTCTCTCACTCACTCATCTATCTATAAAGATTGGTACCTCTTTCTACATCGTCCCATCCGGACGTTCCTGTTTCCAGTGCCTTAGTTATCCCGAGGTCTGGGTATGATTGGAACTTATTCCTCTTTCATCCTCTTGAAACCCTTGTCACCTGAGCATTGGTCCGCCAGTGGTAGCGATCTCACCGGCCACTCGGGAGGTTGTTGCTTGATTCGCGGACAATGGTTATCCCCGATCTATATAGAAGAGGATGGCTATTATTGTAACAACCAGACATTTGTGTCTGTCTCTCTCTCTCACTAACTCAGTCATCTATTTATAATGATTGGTACTTCTTTCTACTTCGTCCCATCTGGACGTTCCTGATACCCGCGCCTTAGTAATCCTGAGGTCTAAGTCTGATTGGTACTTATTCATCGTTCAACCATTTGAAACCCTTGTCACCTGACCATTGGTCCGACAGTGGTAGAGATCTCACCTTCCACTAGGGAGGTTGTTGCTTGATTCGCGGCCAATGGTTTTCCCCATTCTATGTAGAAGAGGATGGCTATTATTGTAACAACCAGACATTTGTGTCTGTCTCTCTCTCTCACTCACTCATCTATCTATAAAGATTGGTACCTCTTTCTACATCGTCCCATCCGGACGTTCCTGTTTCCAGTGCCTTAGTTATCCCGAGGTCTGGGTATGATTGGAACTTATTCCTCTTTCATCCTCTTGAAACCCTTGTCACCTGAGCATTGGTCCGCCAGTGGTAGCGATCTCACCGGCCACTCGGGAGGTTGTTGCTTGATTCGCGGACAATGGTTATCCCCGATCTATATAGAAGAGGATGGCTATTATTGTAACAACCAGACATTTGTGTCTGTCTCTCTCTCTCACTAACTCAGTCATCTATTTATAATGATTGGTACTTCTTTCTACTTCGTCCCATCTGGACGTTCCTGATACCCGCGCCTTAGTAATCCTGAGGTCTAAGTCTGATTGGTACTTATTCATCGTTCAACCATTTGAAACCCTTGTCACCTGACCATTGGTCCGACAGTGGTAGAGATCTCACCTTCCACTAGGGAGGTTGTTGCTTGATTCGCGGCCAATGGTTTTCCCTATTCTATGTAGAAGAGGATTGCTATTATTGTAACAACCAGACATTTGTGTCTGTCTCTCTCTCTCACTCACTCATCTATCTATAGAGATTGGTACCTCTTTCTACATCGTCCCATCCGGACGTTCCTGTTTCCCGTGCCTTAGTTATCCCGAGGTCTAAGTCTGATTGGTACTTATTCATCGTTCAACCATTTGAAACCCTTGTCACCTGACCATTGGTCCGACAGTGGTAGAGATCTCAGCTGCCACGCAGGAATTCATTGCTCGATTCGCGGCCAATGGTTTTCCCCGTTCTATATAGAACAGGATGGCAAATTATTGCAACAACCAGACATTTGTGTCTGTCTCTCTCTCTCACTCACTCATCTATCTAAAAAGATTGGTACCTCTTTCTACATCGTCCCATCCGGACGTTCCTGTTTCCCGTGCATAAGTTATCCCGAGGTCTGGGTCTGATTGGTACTTTTTCCTCCTTCTGCATAGACGACGATGACTGCATCGTGCCATCCAGAGGTTCGTCTGTGCCTCATTGGCTCGTGTTGGCTGCATCATTCATGTTTTATGGGTTAAAGTTCTGATTGGTACTTATTCCTCCTTCAGCCGGTTCAAACACTTGTCACCTGAGCATTGGTCCTACAGTGGTAGAGATCTCACCTGCCACTCGGAGGTGTCTGCTTGATTCGTAGCCAATTTTTTTCTCCATTCTATTTAGAAGAGGATGGGAATTATTGTAACAACCAGACATTTGTGTCTGTTTCTCTCTCTCTCTTTCACTCACTCACTCATCTATCTATAATGATTGGTACTTCTTTCTACATCATCCCATCCGGACGTTACTGTAACCTGTGACTTAGTAATCCCGAGATCTAAGTCTCATCGTTACTTATTCCTCGTTCATCCACTTGAAACCCTTGTCACCTGAGCATTTGTGCTACAGTGGTAGATATCTCACCTTCCACTCGGGAGGTTGTTGCTTGATTCGCGGCCAATGGTTTTCCCCATTCTATGTAGAAGAGGATGGCTATTATTGTAACAACCAGACATTTGTGTCTGTCTCTCTCTCTCACTCACTCATCTATCTATAAAGATTGGTACCTCTTTCTACATCGTCCCATCCGGACGTTCCTGTTTCCAGTGCCTTAGTTATCCCGAGGTCTGGGTATGATTGGAACTTATTCCTCTTTCATCCTCTTGAAACCCTTGTCACCTGAGCATTGGTCCGCCAGTGGTAGCGATCTCACCGGCCACTCGGGAGGTTGTTGCTTGATTCGCGGACAATGGTTATCCCCGATCTATATAGAAGAGGATGGCTATTATTGTAACAACCAGACATTTGTGTCTGTCTCTCTCTCTCACTAACTCAGTCATCTATTTATAATGATTGGTACTTCTTTCTACTTCGTCCCATCTGGACGTTCCTGATACCCGCGCCTTAGTAATCCTGAGGTCTAAGTCTGATTGGTACTTATTCATCGTTCAACCATTTGAAACCCTTGTCACCTGACCATTGGTCCGACAGTGGTAGAGATCTCACCTTCCACTAGGGAGGTTGTTGCTTGATTCGCGGCCAATGGTTTTCCCCATTCTATGTAGAAGAGGATGGCTATTATTGTAACAACCAGACATTTGTGTCTGTCTCTCTCTCTCACTCACTCATCTATCTATAGAGATTGGTACCTCTTTCTACATCGTCCCATCCGGACGTTCCTGTTTCCCGTGCCTTAGTTATCCCGAGGTCTAAGTCTGATTGGTACTTATTCATCGTTCAACCATTTGAAACCCTTGTCACCTGACCATTGGTCCGACAGTGGTAGAGATCTCACCTTCCACTCGGGAGGTTGTTGCTTGATTCGCGGCCAATGGTTATCCCCGATCTATATAGAAGAGGATGGCTATTATTGTAACAACCACACATTTGTGTCTGTCTCTCTCTCTCACTCACTCATCTATCTATAAAGATTGGTACCTCTTTCTACATCGTCCCATCCGGACGTTCCTGTTTCCCGCGCCTTAGTAATCCCGAGGTCTTGGTCTGATTGGTACTTATTCCTCGTTCATCCACTTGATACCCTTGTCACCTGAGCATTGGTCCTACAGTGGTAGAGATCTCAGCTGCCACGCAGGAATTCATTGCTCGATTCGCGGCCAATGGTTTTCCCCGTTCTATATAGAACAGGATGGCAAATTATTGCAACAACCAGACATTTGTGTCTGTCTCTCTCTCTCACTCACTCATCTATCTGAAAAGATTGGTACCTCTTTCTACATCGTCCCATCCGGACGTTCCTGTTTCCCGTGCCTTAGTTATCCCGAGGTCTGGGTCTGATTGGTACTTTTTCCTCCTTCTGCATAGACGACGATGACTGCATCGTGCCATCCAGAGGTTCGTCTGTGCCTCATTGGCTCGTGTTGGCTGCATCATTCATGTTTTATGGGTTAAAGTTCTGATTGGTACTTATTCCTCCTTCAGCCGGTTCAAACACTTGTCACCTGAGCATTGGTCCTACAGTGGTAGAGATCTCACCTGCCACTCGGGAGGTGTTTGCTTGATTCGCGGCCAATGGTTTTCCCCGTTCTATATAGTAGAGGATGGCAAATAATTGCAACAACCAGACATTTGTGTCTGTCTCACTCACTCACTCATCTATCCTATTATCTATAATGATTAGTACTTCTTTCCCATTCAACCACTTAAAATTTTCATAACCTGAGCATTGGTTGTTCAGTGGTAGAATTCTCGCCTGCCACGCGGGAGGCCTGGGTTCGATTCCCGGCCAATGCATTTTCCTCGTTCTGCAAAGAAGACAATGATTACATCGTCCCATACGGGCGTTACTGTAACCCTGACTTAGTAATCCCGAGATCTAAGTCTCATCGGTACTTATTCCTCGTTCATCCACGTGATACCCTTGTCACCTGAGCATTGGTCCGACAGTGGTAGAGATCTCACCTGCCACTCGGGAGGTTGTTGCTTCATTCGCGGCCAATGGTTTTCCCCATTCTATGTAGAAGAGGATGGCTATTATTGTAACAACCAGACATTTGTGTCTGTCTCTCTCTCTCTTTCACTCACTCACTCATCAATCTATAATGATTGGTACTTCTTTCTACATCATCCCATCCGGACGTTCCTGTTTCCTGCGCCTTAGTAATCCCGAGGTCATGGTCTGATTGGTACTTATTCATCGTTCAACCATTTCAAACCCTTGTCACCTGACCATTGGTCCAACAGTGGTAGAGATCTCACCTTCCACTCGGGAGGTTGTTGCTTGATTCGCGGCCAATGGTTTTCCCCATTCTATGTAGAAGAGGATGGCTATTATTGTAACAACCAGACATTTGTGTCTGTCTCTCTCTCTCTCTCACTCACTCATCTATCTGTAAAGATTGGTACCTCTTTCTACATCGTCCCATCCAGACGTTCCTGTTTCCCGTGCCCTAGTTATCCCGAGGTCTGGGTATGATTGGAACTTATTCCTCGTTCATCCACTTGAAACCCTTGTCACCTGAGCATTTGTGCTACAGTGGTAGATATCTCACCTTCCACTCGGGAGGTTGTTGCTTGATTCGCGGCCAATGGTTATCCCCGATCTATATAGAAGAGGATGGCTATTATTGTAACAACCACACATTTGTGTCTGTCTCTCTCTCTCACTCACTCATCTATCTATAAAGATTGGTACCTCTTTCTACATCGTCCCATCCGGACGTTCCTGTTTCCCGTGCCTTAGTAATCCCGAGGTCTTGGTCTGATTGGTACTTATTCCTCGTTCATCCACTTGATACCCTTGTCACCTGAGCATTGGTCCTACAGTGTTAGAGATCTCACCTTCCACTCGGGAGGTTGTTGCTTGATTCGCGGCCAATGGTTTTCCCCATTCTATGTAGAAGAGGATGGCTATTATTGTAACAACCAGACATTTGTGTCTGTCTCTCTTTCACTCACTCACTCATCTATCTATCATGATTGGTACTTCTTTCTACATCATCCCATCCGGACGTTCCTGTTTCCCGCGCCTTAGTAATCCCGAGGTCTTGGTCTGATTCGTACTTATTCCTCGTTCATCCACTTGATACCCTTGTCACCTGAGCACTGGCCCTACAGTGGTAGAGATCTCACCTTCCACTCGGGAGGTTGTTGCTTGATTCGCGGCCAATGGTTTTCCCCATTCTATGTAGAAGAGGATGGCTATTATTGTAACAACCAGACATTTGTGTCTGTCTCTCTCTCTCTTTCACTCACTCACTCATCTATCTATAATGATTGTTACTTATTCCTTGTTCAACTACTCGAAACCCTTGTCACCTGAGCATTGGTCCTACAGACGTATAGACCTCACCTGCCACTCGGGAGGCCTTTACTTGATTCGCGGCCAATGGTTTTCCTCGTTCTATATAGTAGAGGATGGCAAATAATTGCAACAACCAGACATTTGTGTCTGTCTCACTCAGTCACTCATCTATCCTATTATCTATAATGATTAGTACTTCTTTCCCATTCAACCACTTAAGATTTTCATAACCTGAGCATTGCTTGTTCAGTGGTAGAATTCTCGCCTGCCACGCGGGAGGCCCGGGTTCGATTCCCGGCCAATGCATTTTCCTCGTTCTGCAAAGACGACAATGATTACATCGTCCCATACGGGCGTTACTGTAACCCTGACTTAGTAATCCCGAGATCTAAGTCTCATCGGTACTATTTCCTCTTTCATCCATTTGAAACCCTTGTCACCTGAGCATTGGTCCGACAGTGGTAGAGATCTCACCTGCCACTCGGGAGGTTGTTGCTTGATTCGCGGCCAATGGTTTTCCAAATTCTATGTAGAAGAGGATGGCTATTATTGTAACAACCAGACATTTGTGTCTGTCTCTCTCTCTGTTTCACTCACTCACTCATCTATCTATAATGATTGGTACTTCTTTCTACATCATCCCATCCGGACGTTCCTGTTTCCCGCGCCTTAGTAATCCCGAGGTCATGGTCTGATTGGTACTTATTCATCGTTCAACCATTTCAAACCCTTGTCACCTGACCATTGGTCCGACAGTAGTAGAGATCTCACCTGCCACTCGGGAGGTTGTTGCTTGATTCGCGGCCAATGGTTATCCTCGATCTAAATAGAAGAGGATGGCTATTATTGTAACAACCAGACATTTGTGTCTGTCTCTCTCTCTCACTCACTCATCTATCTATAAAGATTGGTACCTCTATCTACATCGTCCCATCCGTACGTTCCTGTGTCCCTTGCCTTAGTAATCCTGAGGTCTGAGTCTGATTGGTACTTTTTCCTCCTTCTGCATAGACGACGATGACTGCATCGTGCCATCCAGAGGTTCGTCTGTGCCTCATTGGCTCGTGTTGGCTGCATCATTCATGTTTTATGGGTTAAAGTTCTGATTGGTACTTATTCCTCCTTCAGCCGGTTCAAACACTGATCACCTGAGAATTGGTCCTACAGTGGTAGAGATTTCACCTGCCACTCGGGAGGTTGTTGCTTGATTCGCGGCCAATTTTTTTCTCCGTTCTATATAGAAGAGGTTAGCTATTATTGTAACAACCAGACATTTGTCTCTCTCTCTCTGTCACTCACTCACTCATCTATCTATAATGATTGTTACTTATTCCTTGTTCAACTACTCGAAACCCTTGTCACCTGAGCATTGGTCCTACAGACGTAGAGGCCTCACCTGCCACTCGGGAGGCCTTTGCTTGATTCGCGGCCAATGGTTTTCCTCGTTCTATATAGTAGAGGATGGCAAATCATTGCAACAACCAGACATTTGTGTCTGTCTCTCTCTCTCTCTCACTTACTCTGTCATCTATTTATAATGATTGGTACTTCTTTCTACTTCGTCCCATCTGGACGTTCCTGATACCCGCGCCTTTGTAATCCTGAGGTCTGGGTCTGATTGGAACTTTTTCCTCCTTCTGCATAGACGATGATGACTGCATCGTGCCATCCAGAGGTTCGTCTGTGCCTCATTGGCTCGTGTTGGCTGAATCATTCATGTTTTATGGGTTAAAGTTCTGATTGGTACTTATTCCTCCTTCAGCCGGTTCAAACACCTATCACCTGAGAATTGGTCCTACAGTGGTAGAGATCTCACCTGCCACTCGGAGGTGTCTGCTTGATTCGTGGCCAATTTTTTTCTCCGTTCTATATAGAAGAGGATGGGAATTATTGTAACAACCAGACATTTGTGTCTGTCTCTCTCTCTCACTCACTCATCTATCTATAAAGATTGGTACCTATTTCTACATCGTCCCATCCGGACGTTCCTGTTTCCCGCGCCTTAGTAATCCCGAGGTCTTGGTCTGATTGGTACGTATTCCTCGTTCATCCACTTGATACCCTTGTCACCTGAGCATTGGTCCTACAGTGGTAGAGATCTCAGCTGCCACGCAGGAATTCATTGCTCGATTCGCGGCCAATGGTTTTCCCCGTTCTATATAGAACAGGATGGCAAATTATTGCAACAACCAGACATTTGTGTCTGTCTCTCTCTCTCACTCACTCATCTATCTATAAAGATTGGTACCTCTTTCTACATCGTCCCATCCGGACGTTCCTCTTTCCCGTGCCTTAGTTATCCCGAGGTCTGGGTCTGATTGGTACTTTTTCCTCCTTCTGCATAGACGATGATGACTGCATCGTGCCATCCAGAGGTTCGTCTGTGCCTCATTGGCTCGTGTTGGCTGCATCATTCATGTTTTATGGGTTAAAGTTCTGATTGGTACTTATTCCTCCTTCAGCCGGTTCAAACATTTGTCACCTGAGCATTGGTCCTACAGTGGTAGAGATCTCACCTGCCACTCGGGAGGTGTCTGCTTGATTCGCGGCCAATGGTTTTCCCCGTTCTATATAGTAGAGGATGGCAAATAATTGCTACAACCAGACATTTGTGTCTGTCTCACTCACTCACTCATCTATCCAATTATCGTTAATGATTAGTACTTCTTTCCCATTCAACCACTTAAGATTTTCATAACCTGAGCATTGGTTGTTCAGTGGTAGAATTCTCGCCTGCCACGCGGAAAGCCCGGGTTCGATTCCCGGCCAATGCATTTTCCTCGTTCTGCAAAGAAGACAATGATTACATCGTCCCATACGGGCGTTACTGTAACCCTGACTTAGTAATCCCGAGATCTAAGTCTCATCGGTACATATTCCTCGTTCATCCACTTGAAACCCTTGTCACCTGAGCATTGGTCCGACAGTGGTAGAGATCTCACCTGCCACTCGGGAGGTTGTTGCTTCATTCGCGGCCAATGGTTTTCCCCATTCTATGTAGAAGAGGATGGCTATTATTGTAACAACCAGACATTTGTGTCTGTCTCTCTCTCTCTTTCACTCACTCACTCATCAATCTATAATGATTGGTACTTCTTTCTACATCATCCCATCCGGACGTTCCTGTTTCCTGCGCCTTAGTAATCCCGAGGTCATGGTCTGATTGGTACTTATTCATCGTTCAACCATTTCAAACCCTTGTCACCTGACCATTGGTCCAACAGTGGTAGAGATCTCACCTTCCACTCGGGAGGTTGTTGCTTGATTCGCGGCCAATGGTTTTCCCCATTCTATGTAGAAGAGGATGGCTATTATTGTAACAACCAGACATTTGTGTCTGTCTCTCTCTCTCTCTCACTCACTCATCTATCTGTAAAGATTGGTACCTCTTTCTACATCGTCCCATCCAGACGTTCCTGTTTCCCGTGCCCTAGTTATCCCGAGGTCTGGGTATGATTGGAACTTATTCCTCGTTCATCCACTTGAAACCCTTGTCACCTGAGCATTTGTGCTACAGTGGTAGATATCTCACCTTCCACTCGGGAGGTTGTTGCTTGATTCGCGGCCAATGGTTATCCCCGATCTATATAGAAGAGGATGGCTATTATTGTAACAACCACACATTTGTGTCTGTCTCTCTCTCTCACTCACTCATCTATCTATAAAGATTGGTACCTCTTTCTACATCGTCCCATCCGGACGTTCCTGTTTCCCGTGCCTTAGTAATCCCGAGGTCTTGGTCTGATTGGTACTTATTCCTCGTTCATCCACTTGATACCCTTGTCACCTGAGCATTGGTCCTACAGTGTTAGAGATCTCACCTTCCACTCGGGAGGTTGTTGCTTGATTCGCGGCCAATGGTTTTCCCCATTCTATGTAGAAGAGGATGGCTATTATTGTAACAACCAGACATTTGTGTCTGTCTCTCTCTCTCTTTCACTCACTCACTCATCTATCTATCATGATTGGTACTTCTTTCTACATCATCCCATCCGGACGTTCCTGTTTCCCGCGCCTTAGTAATCCCGAGGTCTTGGTCTGATTCGTACTTATTCCTCGTTCATCCACTTGATACCCTTGTCACCTGAGCACTGGCCCTACAGTGGTAGAGATCTCACCTTCCACTCGGGAGGTTGTTGCTTGATTCGCGGCCAATGGTTTTCCCTATTCTATGTAGAAGAGGATGGCTATTATTGTAACAACCAGACATTTGTGTCTGTCTCTCTCTCTTACTCACTCATCTATCTATAGAGATTGGTACCTCTTTCTACATCGTCCCATCCGGACGTTCCTGTTTCCCGTGCCTTAGTTATCCCGAGGTCTAAGTCTGATTGGTACTTATTCATCGTTCAACCATTTGAAACCCTTGTCACCTGACCATTGGTCCGACAGTGGTAGAGATCTCACCTTCCACTCGGGAGGTTGTTGCTCGATTCGCGGCCAATGGTTTTCCCCGTTCTATATAGAACATGATGGCAAATAATTGCAACAACCAGACATTTGTGTCTGTCTCTCTCTCTCACTCACTCATCTATCTAAAAAGATTGGTACCTCTTTCTACATCGTCCCATCCGGACGTTCCTCTTTCCCGTGCCTTAGTTATCCCGAGGTCTGGGTCTGATTGGTACTTTTTCCTCCTTCTGCATAGACGATGATGACTGCATCGTGCCATCCAGAGGTTCGTCTGTGCCTCATTGGCTCGTGTTGGCTGCATCATTCATGTTTTATGGGTTAAAGTTCTGATTGGTACTTATTCCTCCTTCAGCCGGTTCAAACATTTGTCACCTGAGCATTGGTCCTACAGTGGTAGAGATCTCACCTGCCACTCGGGAGGTGTCTGCTTGATTCGCGGCCAATGGTTTTCCCCGTTCTATATAGTAGAGGATGGCAAATAATTGCTACAACCAGACATTTGTGTCTGTCTCACTCACTCACTCATCTATCCAATTATCGTTAATGATTAGTACTTCTTTCCCATTCAACCACTTAAGATTTTCATAACCTGAGCATTGGTTGTTCAGTGGTAGAATTCTCGCCTGCCACGCGGAAAGCCCGGGTTCGATTCCCGGCCAATGCATTTTCCTCGTTCTGCAAAGAAGACAATGATTACATCGTCCCATACGGGCGTTACTGTAACCCTGACTTAGTAATCCCGAGATCTAAGTCTCATCGGTACATATTCCTCGTTCATCCACTTGAAACCCTTGTCACCTGAGCATTGGTCCGACAGTGGTAGAGATCTCACCTGCCACTCGGGAGGTTGTTGCTTCATTCGCGGCCAATGGTTTTCCCCATTCTATGTAGAAGAGGATGGCTATTATTGTAACAACCAGACATTTGTGTCTGTCTCTCTCTCTCTTTCACTCACTCACTCATCAATCTATAATGATTGGTACTTCTTTCTACATCATCCCATCCGGACGTTCCTGTTTCCTGCGCCTTAGTAATCCCGAGGTCATGGTCTGATTGGTACTTATTCATCGTTCAACCATTTCAAACCCTTGTCACCTGACCATTGGTCCAACAGTGGTAGAGATCTCACCTTCCACTCGGGAGGTTGTTGCTTGATTCGCGGCCAATGGTTTTCCCCATTCTATGTAGAAGAGGATGGCTATTATTGTAACAACCAGACATTTGTGTCTGTCTCTCTCTCTCTCTCACTCACTCATCTATCTGTAAAGATTGGTACCTCTTTCTACATCGTCCCATCCAGACGTTCCTGTTTCCCGTGCCCTAGTTATCCCGAGGTCTGGGTATGATTGGAACTTATTCCTCGTTCATCCACTTGAAACCCTTGTCACCTGAGCATTTGTGCTACAGTGGTAGATATCTCACCTTCCACTCGGGAGGTTGTTGCTTGATTCGCGGCCAATGGTTATCCCCGATCTATATAGAAGAGGATGGCTATTATTGTAACAACCACACATTTGTGTCTGTCTCTCTCTCTCACTCACTCATCTATCTATAAAGATTGGTACCTCTTTCTACATCGTCCCATCCGGACGTTCCTGTTTCCCGTGCCTTAGTAATCCCGAGGTCTTGGTCTGATTGGTACTTATTCCTCGTTCATCCACTTGATACCCTTGTCACCTGAGCATTGGTCCTACAGTGTTAGAGATCTCACCTTCCACTCGGGAGGTTGTTGCTTGATTCGCGGCCAATGGTTTTCCCCATTCTATGTAGAAGAGGATGGCTATTATTGTAACAACCAGACATTTGTGTCTGTCTCTCTCTCTCTTTCACTCACTCACTCATCTATCTATCATGATTGGTACTTCTTTCTACATCATCCCATCCGGACGTTCCTGTTTCCCGCGCCTTAGTAATCCCGAGGTCTTGGTCTGATTCGTACTTATTCCTCGTTCATCCACTTGATACCCTTGTCACCTGAGCACTGGCCCTACAGTGGTAGAGATCTCACCTTCCACTCGGGAGGTTGTTGCTTGATTCGCGGCCAATGGTTTTCCCCATTCTATGTAGAAGAGGATGGCTATTATTGTAACAACCAGACATTTGTGTCTGTCTCTCTCTCTCTTTCACTCACTCACTCATCTATCTATAATGATTGTTACTTATTCCTTGTTCAACTACTCGAAACCCTTGTCACCTGAGCATTGGTCCTACAGACGTAGAGACCTCACCTGCCACTCGGGAGGCCTTTACTTGATTCGCGGCCAATGGTTTTCCTCGTTCTATATAGTAGAGGATGGCAAATAATTGCAACAACCAGACATTTGTGTCTGTCTCACTCAGTCACTCATCTATCCTATTATCTATAATGATTAGTACTTCTTTCCCATTCAACCACTTAAGATTTTCATAACCTGAGCATTGCTTGTTCAGTGGTAGAATTCTCGCCTGCCACGCGGGAGGCCCGGGTTCGATTCCCGGCCAATGCATTTTCCTCGTTCTGCAAAGACGACAATGATTACATCGTCCCATACGGGCGTTACTGTAACCCTGACTTAGTAATCCCGAGATCTAAGTCTCATCGGTACTATTTCCTCTTTCATCCATTTGAAACCCTTGTCACCTGAGCATTGGTCCGACAGTGGTAGAGATCTCACCTGCCACTCGGGAGGTTGTTGCTTGATTCGCGGCCAATGGTTTTCCAAATTCTATGTAGAAGAGGATGGCTATTATTGTAACAACCAGACATTTGTGTCTGTCTCTCTCTCTCTTTCACTCACTCACTCATCTATCTATAATGATTGGTACTTCTTTCTACATCATCCCATCCGGACGTTCCTGTTTCCCGCGCCTTAGTAATCCCGAGGCCATGGTCTGATTGGTACTTATTCATCGTTCAACCATTTCAAACCCTTGTCACCTGACCATTGGTCCGACAGTAGTAGAGATCTCACCTGCCACTCGGGAGGTTGTTGCTTGATTCGCGGCCAATGGTTATCCTCGATCTAAATAGAAGAGGATGGCTATTATTGTAACAACCAGACATTTGTGTCTGTCTCTCTCTCTCACTCACTCATCTATCTATAAAGATTGGTACCTCTATCTACATCGTCCCATCCGTACGTTCCTGTGTCCCTTGCCTTAGTAATCCTGAGGTCTGAGTCTGATTGGTACTTTTTCCTCCTTCTGCATAGACGACGATGACTGCATCGTGCCATCCAGAGGTTCGTCTGTGCCTCATTGGCTCGTGTTGGCTGCATCATTCATGTTTTATGGGTTAAAGTTCTGATTGGTACTTATTCCTCCTTCAGCCGGTTCAAACACTGATCACCTGAGAATTGGTCCTACAGTGGTAGAGATTTCACCTGCCACTCGGGAGGTTGTTGCTTGATTCGCGGCCAATGGTTTTCCTCGTTCTATATAGTAGAGGATGGCAAATCATTGCAACAACCAGACATTTGTGTCTGTCTCTCTCTCTCTCTCACTTACTCTGTCATCTATTTATAATGATTGGTACTTCTTTCTACTTCGTCCCATCTGGACGTTCCTGATACCCGCGCCTTTGTAATCCTGAGGTCTGGGTCTGATTGGAACTTTTTCCTCCTTCTGCATAGACGATGATGACTGCATCGTGCCATCCAGAGGTTCGTCTGTGCCTCATTGGCTCGTGTTGGCTGAATCATTCATGTTTTATGGGTTAAAGTTCTGATTGGTACTTATTCCTCCTTCAGCCGGTTCAAACACCTATCACCTGAGAATTGGTCCTACAGTGGTAGAGATCTCACCTGCCACTCGGAGGTGTCTGCTTGATTCGTGGCCAATTTTTTTCTCCGTTCTATATAGAAGAGGATGGGAATTATTGTAACAACCAGACATTTGTGTCTGTCTCTCTCTCTCACTCACTCATCTATCTATAAAGATTGGTACCTCTTTCTACATCGTCCCATCCGGACGTTCCTGTTTCCCGCGCCTTAGTAATCCCGAGGTCTTGGTCTGATTGGTACGTATTCCTCGTTCATCCACTTGATACCCTTGTCACCTGAGCATTGGTCCTACAGTGGTAGAGATCTCAGCTGCCACGCAGGAATTCATTGCTCGATTCGCGGCCAATGGTTTTCCCCGTTCTATATAGAACAGGATGGCAAATTATTGCAACAACCAGACATTTGTGTCTGTCTCTCTCTCTCACTCACTCATCTATCTATAAAGATTGGTACCTCTTTCTACATCGTCCCATCCGGACGTTCCTCTTTCCCGTGCCTTAGTTATCCCGAGGTCTGGGTCTGATTGGTACTTTTTCCTCCTTCTGCATAGACGATGATGACTGCATCGTGCCATCCAGAGGTTCGTCTGTGCCTCATTGGCTCGTGTTGGCTGCATCATTCATGTTTTATGGGTTAAAGTTCTGATTGGTACTTATTCCTCCTTCAGCCGGTTCAAACATTTGTCACCTGAGCATTGGTCCTACAGTGGTAGAGATCTCACCTGCCACTCGGGAGGTGTCTGCTTGATTCGCGGCCAATGGTTTTCCCCGTTCTATATAGTAGAGGATGGCAAATAATTGCTACAACCAGACATTTGTGTCTGTCTCACTCACTCACTCATCTATCCAATTATCGTTAATGATTAGTACTTCTTTCCCATTCAACCACTTAAGATTTTCATAACCTGAGCATTGGTTGTTCAGTGGTAGAATTCTCGCCTGCCACGCGGAAAGCCCGGGTTCGATTCCCGGCCAATGCATTTTCCTCGTTCTGCAAAGACGACAATGATTACATCGTCCCATACAGGCGTTACTGTAACCCTGACTTAGTAATCCCGAGATCTAAGTCTCATCGGTACTTATTCCTCGTTCATCCACTTGAAACCCTTGTCACCTGAGCATTGGTCCGACAGTGGTAGAGATCTCACCTGGCACTCGGGAGGTTGTTGCTTCATTCGATGCCAATGGTTTTCCCCATTCTATGTAGAAGAGGATGGCTATTATTGTAACAACCAGACATTTGTGTCTGTCTCTCTCTCTCACTCACTCATCTATCTATAGAGATTGGTACCTCTTTCTACATCGTCCCATCCGGACGTTCCTGTTTCCCGTGCCTTAGTTATCCCGAGGTCTAAGTCTGATTGGTACTTATTCATCGTTCATCCACTTGAAACCCTTGTCACCTGAGCATTTGTGCTACAGTGGTAGATATCTCACCTTCCACTCGGGAGGTTGTTGCTTGATTCGCGGCCAATGGTTATCCCCGATCTATATAGAAGAGGATGGCTATTATTGTAACAACCACACATTTGTGTCTGTCTCTCTCTCTCACTCACTCATCTATCTATAAAGATTGGTACCTCTTTCTACATCGTCCCATCCGGACGTTCCTGTTTCCCGCGCCTTAGTAATCCCGAGGTCTTGGTCTGATTGGTACTTATTCCTCGTTCATCCACTTGATACCCTTGTCACCTGAGCATTGGTCCTACAGTGGTAGAGATCTCAGCTGCCACGCAGGAATTCATTGCTCGATTCGCGGCCAATGGTTTTCCCCGTTCTATATAGAACAGGATGGCAAATTATTGCAACAACCAGACATTTGTGTCTGTCTCTCTCTCTCACTCACTCATCTATCTATAAAGATTGGTACCTCTTTCTACATCGTCCCATCCGGACGTTCCTGTTTCCCGTGCCTTAGTTATCCCGAGGTCTGGGTCTGATTGGTACTTTTTCCTCCTTCTGCATAGACGATGATGACTGCATCGTGCCATCCAGAGGTTCGTCTGTGCCTCATTGGCTCGTGTTGGCTGCATCATTCATGTTTTATGGGTTAAAGTTCTGATTGGTACTTATTCCTCCTTCAGCCGGTTCAAACATTTGTCACCTGAGCATTGGTCCTACAGTGGTAGAGATCTCACCTGCCACTCGGGAGGTGTCTGCTTGATTCGTGGCCAATGGTTTTCCCCGTTCTATATAGTAGAGGATGGCAAATATTTGCTACAACCAGACATTTGTGTCTGTCTCACTCACTCACTCATCTATCCAATTATCTTTAATGATTAGTACTTCTTTCCCATTCAACCACTTAAGATTTTCATAACCTGAGCATTGGTTGTTCAGTGGTAGAATTCTCGCCTGCCACGCGGGAGGCCCGGGTTCGATTCCCGGCCAAAGCATTTTCCTCGTTCTGCAAAGAAGACTGATTACATCGTCCCATACTGGCGTTACTGTAACCCTGACTTAGTAATCCCGAGATCTAAGTTTCATCGGTACTTATTCCTCCTTCAGCCGGTTCAAACACCTATCACCTGAGAATTGGTCCTACAGTGGTAGAGATCTCACCTGCCACTCGGAGGTGTCTGCTTGATTCGTGGCCAATTTTTTTCTCCGTTCTATATAGAAGAGGATGGGAATTATTGTAACAACCAGACATTTGTGTCTGTCTCTCTCTCTCTCTTTCACTCACTCACTCATCTATCTATAATGATTGGTACTTCTTTCTACATCATCCCATCCGGACGTTACTGTAACCTGTGACTTAGTAATCCCGAGATCTAAGTGTCATCGTTACTTATTCCTCGTTCATCCACTTGAATCCCTTGTCACCTGAGCATTTGTGCTACAGTGGTAGATATCTCACCTTCCACTCGGGAGGTTGTTGCTTGATTCGCGGCCAATGGTTTTCCCCATTCTATGTAGAAGAGGATGGCTATTATTGTAACAACCAGACATTTGTGTCTGTCTCTCTCTCTCACTCACTCATCTATCTATAAAGATTGGTACCTCTTTCTACATCGTCCCATCCGGACGTTCCTGTTTCCAGTGCCTTAGTTATCCCGAGGTCTGGGTATGATTGGAACTTATTCCTCTTTCATCCTCTTGAAACCCTTGTCACCTGAGCATTGGTCCGCCAGTGGTAGCGATCTCACCGGCCACTCGGGAGGTTGTTGCTTGAATCGCGGACAATGGTTATCCCCGATCTATATAGAAGAGGATGGCTATTATTGTAACAACCAGACATTTGTATCTGTCTCTCTCTCTCATTAACTCAGTCATCTATTTATAATGATTGGTACTTCTTTCTACTTCGTCCCATCTGGACGTTCCTGATACCCTCGCCTTAGTAATCCTGAGGTCTAAGTCTGATTGGTACTTATTCATCGTTCAACCATTTGAAACCCTTGTCACCTGAGCATTGGTCCGCCAGTGGTAGCGATCTCACCGGCCACTCGGGAGGTTGTTGCTTGAATCGCGGACAATGGTTATCCTCGTTCTATATAGTAGAGGATGGCAAATCATTGCAACAACCAGACATTTGTGTCTGTCTCTCTCTCTCTCTCACTTACTCTGTCATCTATTTATAATGATTGGTACTTCTTTCTACTTCGTCCCATCTGGACGTTCCTGATACCCGCGCCTTTGTAATCCTGAGGTCTGGGTCTGATTGGAACTTTTTCCTCCTTCTGCATAGACGATGATGACTGCATCGTGCCATCCAGAGGTTCGTCTGTGCCTCATTGGCTCGTGTTGGCTGAATCATTCATGTTTTATGGGTTAAAGTTCTGATTGGTACTTATTCCTCCTTCAGCCGGTTCAAACACCTATCACCTGAGAATTGGTCCTACAGTGGTAGAGATCTCACCTGCCACTCGGAGGTGTCTGCTTGATTCGTGGCCAATTTTTTTCTCCGTTCTATATAGAAGAGGATGGGAATTATTGTAACAACCAGACATTTGTGTCTGTCTCTCTCTCTCACTCACTCATCTATCTATAAAGATTGGTACCTCTTTCTACATCGTCCCATCCGGACGTTCCTGTTTCCCGCGCCTTAGTAATCCCGAGGTCTTGGTCTGATTGGTACGTATTCCTCGTTCATCCACTTGATACCCTTGTCACCTGAGCATTGGTCCTACAGTGGTAGAGATCTCAGCTGCCACGCAGGAATTCATTGCTCGATTCGCGGCCAATGGTTTTCCCCGTTCTATATAGAACAGGATGGCAAATTATTGCAACAACCAGACATTTGTGTCTGTCTCTCTCTCTCACTCACTCATCTATCTATAAAGATTGGTACCTCTTTCTACATCGTCCCATCCGGACGTTCCTCTTTCCCGTGCCTTAGTTATCCCGAGGTCTGGGTCTGATTGGTACTTTTTCCTCCTTCTGCATAGACGATGATGACTGCATCGTGCCATCCAGAGGTTCGTCTGTGCCTCATTGGCTCGTGTTGGCTGCATCATTCATGTTTTATGGGTTAAAGTTCTGATTGGTACTTATTCCTCCTTCAGCCGGTTCAAACATTTGTCACCTGAGCATTGGTCCTACAGTGGTAGAGATCTCACCTGCCACTCGGGAGGTGTCTGCTTGATTCGCGGCCAATGGTTTTCCCCGTTCTATATAGTAGAGGATGGCAAATAATTGCTACAACCAGACATTTGTGTCTGTCTCACTCACTCACTCATCTATCCAATTATCGTTAATGATTAGTACTTCTTTCCCATTCAACCACTTAAGATTTTCATAACCTGAGCATTGGTTGTTCAGTGGTAGAATTCTCGCCTGCCACGCGGAAAGCCCGGGTTCGATTCCCGGCCAATGCATTTTCCTCGTTCTGCAAAGAAGACAATGATTACATCGTCCCATACAGGCGTTACTGTAACCCTGACTTAGTAATCCCGAGATCTAAGTCTCATCGGTACTTATTCCTCGTTCATCCACTTGAAACCCTTGTCACCTGAGCATTGGTCCGACAGTGGTAGAGATCTCACCTGGCACTCGGGAGGTTGTTGCTTCATTCGATGCCAATGGTTTTCCCCATTCTATGTAGAAGAGGATGGCTATTATTGTAACAACCAGACATTTGTGTCTGTCTCTCTCTCTCACTCACTCATCTATCTATAGAGATTGGTACCTCTTTCTACATCGTCCCATCCGGACGTTCCTGTTTCCCGTGCCTTAGTTATCCCGAGGTCTAAGTCTGATTGGTACTTATTCATCGTTCATCCACTTGAAACCCTTGTCACCTGAGCATTTGTGCTACAGTGGTAGATATCTCACCTTCCACTCGGGAGGTTGTTGCTTGATTCGCGGCCAATGGTTATCCCCGATCTATATAGAAGAGGATGGCTATTATTGTAACAACCACACATTTGTGTCTGTCTCTCTCTCTCACTCACTCATCTATCTATAAAGATTGGTACCTCTTTCTACATCGTCCCATCCGGACGTTCCTGTTTCCCGCGCCTTAGTAATCCCGAGGTCTTGGTCTGATTGGTACTTATTCCTCGTTCATCCACTTGATACCCTTGTCACCTGAGCATTGGTCCTACAGTGGTAGAGATCTCAGCTGCCACGCAGGAATTCATTGCTCGATTCGCGGCCAATGGTTTTCCCCGTTCTATATAGAACAGGATGGCAAATTATTGCAACAACCAGACATTTGTGTCTGTCTCTCTCTCTCACTCACTCATCTATCTATAAAGATTGGTACCTCTTTCTACATCGTCCCATCCGGACGTTCCTGTTTCCCGTGCCTTAGTTATCCCGAGGTCTGGGTCTGATTGGTACTTTTTCCTCCTTCTGCATAGACGATGATGACTGCATCGTGCCATCCAGAGGTTCGTCTGTGCCTCATTGGCTCGTGTTGGCTGCATCATTCATGTTTTATGGGTTAAAGTTCTGATTGGTACTTATTCCTCCTTCAGCCGGTTCAAACATTTGTCACCTGAGCACTGGTCCTACAGTGGTAGAGATCTCACCTGCCACTCGGGAGGTGTCTGCTTGATTCGTGGCCAATGGTTTTCCCCGTTCTATATAGTAGAGGATGGCAAATATTTGCTACAACCAGACATTTGTGTCTGTCTCACTCACTCACTCATCTATCCAATTATCTTTAATGATTAGTACTTCTTTCCCATTCAACCACTTAAGATTTTCATAACCTGAGCATTGGTTGTTCAGTGGTAGAATTCTCGCCTGCCACGCGGGAGGCCCGGGTTCGATTCCCGGCCAAAGCATTTTCCTCGTTCTGCAAAGAAGACTGATTACATCGTCCCATACTGGCGTTACTGTAACCCTGACTTAGTAATCCCGAGATCTAAGTTTCATCGGTACTTATTCCTCCTTCAGCCGGTTCAAACACCTATCACCTGAGAATTGGTCCTACAGTGGTAGAGATCTCACCTGCCACTCGGAGGTGTCTGCTTGATTCGTGGCCAATTTTTTTCTCCGTTCTATATAGAAGAGGATGGGAATTATTGTAACAACCAGACATTTGTGTCTGTCTCTCTCTCTCTCTTTCACTCACTCACTCATCTATCTATAATGATTGGTACTTCTTTCTACATCATCCCATCCGGACGTTACTGTAACCTGTGACTTAGTAATCCCGAGATCTAAGTGTCATCGTTACTTATTCCTCGTTCATCCACTTGAAACCCTTGTCACCTGAGCATTTGTGCTACAGTGGTAGATATCTCACCTTCCACTCGGGAGGTTGTTGCTTGATTCGCGGCCAATGGTTTTCCCCATTCTATGTAGAAGAGGATGGCTATTATTGTAACAACCAGACATTTGTGTCTGTCTCTCTCTCTCACTCACTCATCTATCTATAAAGATTGGTACCTCTTTCTACATCGTCCCATCCGGACGTTCCTGTTTCCAGTGCCTTAGTTATCCCGAGGTCTGGGTATGATTGGAACTTATTCCTCTTTCATCCTCTTGAAACCCTTGTCACCTGAGCATTGGTCCGCCAGTGGTAGCGATCTCACCGGCCACTCGGGAGGTTGTTGCTTGAATCGCGGACAATGGTTATCCCCGATCTATATAGAAGAGGATGGCTATTATTGTAACAACCAGACATTTGTGTCTGTCTCTCTCTCTCATTAACTCAGTCATCTATTTATAATGATTGGTACTTCTTTCTACTTCGTCCCATCTGGACGTTCCTGATACCCTCGCCTTAGTAATCCTGAGGTCTAAGTCTGATTGGTACTTATTCATCGTTCAACCATTTGAAACCCTTGTCACCTGACCATTGGTCCGACAGTGGTAGAGATCTCACCTTCCACTAGGGAGGTTGTTGCTTGATTCGCGGCCAATGGTTTTCCCTATTCTATGTAGAAGAGGATGGCTATTATTGTAACAACCAGACATTTGTGTCTGTCTCTCTCTCTTACTCACTCATCTATCTATAGAGATTGGTACCTCTTTCTACATCGTCCCATCCGGACGTTCCTGTTTCCCGTGCCTTAGTTATCCCGAGGTCTAAGTCTGATTGGTAATTATTCATCGTTCAACCATTTGAAACCCTTGTCACCTGACCATTGGTCCGACAGTGGTAGAGATCTCACCTTCCACTCGGGAGGTTGTTGCTCGATTCGCGGCCAATGGTTTTCCCCGTTCTATATAGAACATGATGGCAAATAATTGCAACAACCAGACATTTGTGTCTGTCTCTCTCTCTCACTCACTCATCTATCTAAAAAGATTGGTACCTCTTTCTACATCGTCCCATCCGGACGTTCCTCTTTCCCGTGCCTTAGTTATCCCGAGGTCTGGGTCTGATTGGTACTTTTTCCTCCTTCTGCATAGACGATGATGACTGCATCGTGCCATCCAGAGGTTCGTCTGTGCCTCATTGGCTCGTGTTGGCTGCATCATTCATGTTTTATGGGTTAAAGTTCTGATTGGTACTTATTCCTCCTTCAGCCGGTTCAAACATTTGTCACCTGAGCATTGGTCCTACAGTGGTAGAGATCTCACCTGCCACTCGGGAGGTGTCTGCTTGATTCGCGGCCAATGGTTTTCCCCGTTCTATATAGTAGAGGATGGCAAATAATTGCTACAACCAGACATTTGTGTCTGTCTCACTCACTCACTCATCTATCCAATTATCGTTAATGATTAGTACTTCTTTCCCATTCAACCACTTAAGATTTTCATAACCTGAGCATTGGTTGTTCAGTGGTAGAATTCTCGCCTGCCACGCGGAAAGCCCGGGTTCGATTCCCGGCCAATGCATTTTCCTCGTTCTGCAAAGAAGACAATGATTACATCGTCCCATACGGGCGTTACTGTAACCCTGACTTAGTAATCCCGAGATCTAAGTCTCATCGGTACATATTCCTCGTTCATCCACTTGAAACCCTTGTCACCTGAGCATTGGTCCGACAGTGGTAGAGATCTCACCTGCCACTCGGGAGGTTGTTGCTTCATTCGCGGCCAATGGTTTTCCCCATTCTATGTAGAAGAGGATGGCTATTATTGTAACAACCAGACATTTGTGTCTGTCTCTCTCTCTCTTTCACTCACTCACTCATCAATCTATAATGATTGGTACTTCTTTCTACATCATCCCATCCGGACGTTCCTGTTTCCTGCGCCTTAGTAATCCCGAGGTCATGGTCTGATTGGTACTTATTCATCGTTCAACCATTTCAAACCCTTGTCACCTGACCATTGGTCCAACAGTGGTAGAGATCTCACCTTCCACTCGGGAGGTTGTTGCTTGATTCGCGGCCAATGGTTTTCCCCATTCTATGTAGAAGAGGATGGCTATTATTGTAACAACCAGACATTTGTGTCTGTCTCTCTCTCTCTCTCACTCACTCATCTATCTGTAAAGATTGGTACCTCTTTCTACATCGTCCCATCCAGACGTTCCTGTTTCCCGTGCCCTAGTTATCCCGAGGTCTGGGTATGATTGGAACTTATTCCTCGTTCATCCACTTGAAACCCTTGTCACCTGAGCATTTGTGCTACAGTGGTAGATATCTCACCTTCCACTCGGGAGGTTGTTGCTTGATTCGCGGCCAATGGTTATCCCCGATCTATATAGAAGAGGATGGCTATTATTGTAACAACCACACATTTGTGTCTGTCTCTCTCTCTCACTCACTCATCTATCTATAAAGATTGGTACCTCTTTCTACATCGTCCCATCCGGACGTTCCTGTTTCCCGTGCCTTAGTAATCCCGAGGTCTTGGTCTGATTGGTACTTATTCCTCGTTCATCCACTTGATACCCTTGTCACCTGAGCATTGGTCCTACAGTGTTAGAGATCTCACCTTCCACTCGGGAGGTTGTTGCTTGATTCGCGGCCAATGGTTTTCCCCATTCTATGTAGAAGAGGATGGCTATTATTGTAACAACCAGACATTTGTGTCTGTCTCTCTCTCTCTTTCACTCACTCACTCATCTATCTATCATGATTGGTACTTCTTTCTACATCATCCCATCCGGACGTTCCTGTTTCCCGCGCCTTAGTAATCCCGAGGTCTTGGTCTGATTCGTACTTATTCCTCGTTCATCCACTTGATACCCTTGTCACCTGAGCACTGGCCCTACAGTGGTAGAGATCTCACCTTCCACTCGGGAGGTTGTTGCTTGATTCGCGGCCAATGGTTTTCCCCATTCTATGTAGAAGAGGATGGCTATTATTGTAACAACCAGACATTTGTGTCTGTCTCTCTCTCTCTTTCACTCACTCACTCATCTATCTATAATGATTGTTACTTATTCCTTGTTCAACTACTCGAAACCCTTGTCACCTGAGCATTGGTCCTACAGACGTAGAGACCTCACCTGCCACTCGGGAGGCCTTTACTTGATTCGCGGCCAATGGTTTTCCTCGTTCTATATAGTAGAGGATGGCAAATAATTGCAACAACCAGACATTTGTGTCTGTCTCACTCAGTCACTCATCTATCCTATTTTCTATAATGATTAGTACTTCTTTCCCATTCAACCACTTAAGATTTTCATAACCTGAGCATTGCTTGTTCAGTGGTAGAATTCTCGCCTGCCACGCGGGAGGCCCGGGTTCGATTCCCGGCCAATGCATTTTCCTCGTTCTGCAAAGACGACAATGATTACATCGTCCCATACGGGCGTTACTGTAACCCTGACTTAGTAATCCCGAGATCTAAGTCTCATCGGTACTATTTCCTCTTTCATCCATTTGAAACCCTTGTCACCTGAGCATTGGTCCGACAGTGGTAGAGATCTCACCTGCCACTCGGGAGGTTGTTGCTTGATTCGCGGCCAATGGTTTTCCAAATTCTATGTAGAAGAGGATGGCTATTATTGTAACAACCAGACATTTGTGTCTGTCTCTCTCTCTCTTTCACTCACTCACTCATCTATCTATAATGATTGGTACTTCTTTCTACATCATCCCATCCGGACGTTCCTGTTTCCCGCGCCTTAGTAATCCCGAGGTCATGGTCTGATTGGTACTTATTCATCGTTCAACCATTTCAAACCCTTGTCACCTGACCATTGGTCCGACAGTAGTAGAGATCTCACCTGCCACTCGGGAGGTTGTTGCTTGATTCGCGGCCAATGGTTATCCTCGATCTAAATAGAAGAGGATGGCTATTATTGTAACAACCAGACATTTGTGTCTGTCTCTCTCTCTCACTCACTCATCTATCTATAAAGATTGGTACCTCTATCTACATCGTCCCATCCGTACGTTCCTGTGTCCCTTGCCTTAGTAATCCTGAGGTCTGAGTCTGATTGGTACTTTTTCCTCCTTCTGCATAGACGACGATGACTGCATCGTGCCATCCAGAGGTTCGTCTGTGCCTCATTGGCTCGTGTTGGCTGCATCATTCATGTTTTATGGGTTAAAGTTCTGATTGGTACTTATTCCTCCTTCAGCCGGTTCAAACACTGATCACCTGAGAATTGGTCCTACAGTGGTAGAGATTTCACCTGCCACTCGGGAGGTTGTTGCTTGATTCGCGGCCAATTTTTTTCTCCGTTCTATATAGAAGAGGTTAGCTATTATTGTAACAACCAGACATTTGTCTCTCTCTCTCTGTCACTCACTCACTCATCTATCTATAATGATTGTTACTTATTCCTTGTTCAACTACTCGAAACCCTTGTCACCTGAGCATTGGTCCTACAGACGTAGAGGCCTCACCTGCCACTCGGGAGGCCTTTGCTTGATTCGCGGCCAATGGTTTTCCTCGTTCTATATAGTAGAGGATGGCAAATCATTGCAACAACCAGACATTTGTGTCTGTCTCTCTCTCTCTCTCACTTACTCTGTCATCTATTTATAATGATTGGTACTTCTTTCTACTTCGTCCCATCTGGACGTTCCTGATACCCGCGCCTTTGTAATCCTGAGGTCTGGGTCTGATTGGAACTTTTTCCTCCTTCTGCATAGACGATGATGACTGCATCGTGCCATCCAGAGGTTCGTCTGTGCCTCATTGGCTCGTGTTGGCTGAATCATTCATGTTTTATGGGTTAAAGTTCTGATTGGTACTTATTCCTCCTTCAGCCGGTTCAAACACCTATCACCTGAGAATTGGTCCTACAGTGGTAGAGATCTCACCTGCCACTCGGAGGTGTCTGCTTGATTCGTGGCCAATTTTTTTCTCCGTTCTATATAGAAGAGGATGGGAATTATTGTAACAACCAGACATTTGTGTCTGTCTCTCTCTCTCTCTTTCAATCACTCACTCATCTATCTATAATGATTGGTACTTCTTTCTACATCATCCCATCCGGACGTTACTGTAACCTGTGACTTAGTAATCCCGAGATCTAAGTGTCATCGTTACTTATTCCTCGTTCATCCACTTGAAACCCTTGTCACCTGAGCATTTGTGCTACAGTGGTAGATATCTCACCTTCCACTCGGGAGGTTGTTGCTTGATTCGCGGCCAATGGTTTTCCCCATTCTATGTAGAAGAGGATGGCTATTATTGTAACAACCAGACATTTGTGTCTGTCTCTCTCTCTCACTCACTCATCTATCTATAAAGATTGGTACCTCTTTCTACATCGTCCCATCCGGACGTTCCTGTTTCCAGTGCCTTAGTTATCCCGAGGTCTGGGTATGATTGGAACTTATTCCTCTTTCATCCTCTTGAAACCCTTGTCACCTGAGCATTGGTCCGCCAGTGGTAGCGATCTCACCGGCCACTCGGGAGGTTGTTGCTTGAATCGCGGACAATGGTTATCCCCGATCTACACTCACCTAAAGGATTATTAGGAACACCATACTAATACTGTGTTTGACCCCCTTTCGCCTTCAGAACTGCCTTAATTCTACGTGGCATTGATTCAACAAGGTGCTGAAAGCATTCTTTAGAAATGTTGGCCCATATTGATAGGATAGCATCTTGCAGTTGATGGAGATTTGTGGGATGCACATCCAGGGCACGAAGCTCCCGTTCCACCACATCCCAAAGATGCTCTATTGGCTTGAGATCTGGTGACTGTGGGGGCCAGTTTAGTACAGTGAACTCATTGTCATGTTCAAGAAACCAATTTGAAATGATTCGACCTTTGTGACATGGTGCATTATCCTGCTGGAAGTAGCCATCAGAGGATGGGTACATGGTGGTCATAAAGGGATGGACATGGTCAGAAACAATGCTCAGGTAGGCCGTGGCATTTAAACGATGCCCAATTGGCACTAAGGGGCCTAAAGTGTGCCAAGAAAACATCCCCCACACCATTACACCACCACCACCAGCCTGCACAGTGCTAACAAGGCATGATGGATCCATGTTCTCATTCTGTTTACGCCAAATTCTGACTCTACCATCTGAATGTCTCAACAGAAATCGAGACTCAACAGACCAGACAACATTTTTCCAGTCTTCAACTGTCCAATTTTGGTGAGCTTGTGCAAATTGTAGCCTCTTTTTCCTATTTGTAGTGGAGATGAGTGGTACCCGGTGGGGTCTTCTGCTGTTGTAGCCCATCCGCCTCAAGGTTGTACGTGTTGTGGCTTCACAAATGCTTTGCTGCATACCTCGGTTGTAACGAGTGGTTATTTCAGTCAAAGTTGCTCTTCTATCAGCTTGAATCAGTCGGCCCATTCTCCTCTGACCTCTAGCATCAACAAGGCATTTTCGCCCACAGGACTGCTGCATACTGGATGTTGTTCCCTTTTCACACCATTCTTTGTAAACCCTAGAAATGGTTGTGCGTGAAAATCCCAGTAACTGAGCAGATTGTGAAATACTCAGACCGGCCCGTCTGGCACCAACAACCATGCCATGCTCAAAATTGCTTAAATCACCTTTCTTTCCCATTCAGACATTCAGTTTGGAGTTCAGGAGATTGTCTTGACCAGGACCACACCCCTAAATGCATTGAAGCAACTGCCATGTGATTGGTTGATTAGAAAATGGCATTAATGAGAAATTGAACAGGTGTTCCTAATAATCCTTTAGGTGAGTGTATATAGAAGAGGATGGCTATTATTGTAACAACCAGACATTTGTGTCTGTCTCTCTCTCTCATTAACTCAGTCATCTATTTATAATGATTGGTACTTCTTTCTACTTCGTCCCATCTGGACGTTCCTGATACCCTCGCCTTAGTAATCCTGAGGTCTAAGTCTGATTGGTACTTATTCATCGTTCAACCATTTGAAACCCTTGTCACCTGACCATTGGTCCGACAGTGGTAGAGATCTCACCTTCCACTAGGGAGGTTGTTGCTTGATTCGCGGCCAATGGTTTTCCCCGTTCTATACAGAACAGGATGGCAAATTATTGCAACAACCAGACATTTGTGTCTGTCTCTCTCTCTTACTCACTCATCTATCTATAGAGATTGGTACCTCTTTCTACATCGTCCCATCCGGACGTTCCTGTTTCCCGTGCCTTAGTTATCCCGAGGTCTAAGTCTGATTGGTACTTATTCATCGTTCAACCATTTGAAACCCTTGTCACCTGACCATTGGTCCGACAGTGGTAGAGATCTCACCTTCCACTCGGGAGGTTGTTGCTCGATTCGCGGCCAATGGTTTTCCCCGTTCTATATAGAACATGATGGCAAATAATTGCAACAACCAGACATTTGTGTCTGTCTCTCTCTCTCACTCACTCATCTATCTATAAAGATTGGTACCTCTTTCTACATCGTCCCATCCGGACGTTCCTGTTTCCCGTGCCTTAGTTATCCCGAGGTCTGGGTCTGATTGGTACTTTTTCCTCCTTCTGCATAGACGACGATGACTGCATCGTGCCATCCAGAGGTTCGTCTGTGCCTCATTGGCTCGTGTTGGCTGCATCATTCATGTTTTATGGGTTAAAGTTGTGATTGGTACTTATTCCTCCTTCAGCCGGTTCAAACACTTGTCACCTGAGCATTGGTCCTACAGTGGTAGAGATCTCACCTGCCACTCGGGAGGTGTCTGCTTGATTCGCGGCCAATGGTTTTCCCCGTTCTATATAGTAGAGGATGGCAAATAATTGCAACAACCAGACATTTGTGTCTGTCTCACTCACTCACTCATCTATCCTATTATCTATAATGATTAGTACTTCTTTCCCATTCAACCACTTAAAATTTTCATAACCTGAGCATTGGTTGTTCAGTGGTAGAATTCTCGCCTGCCACGCGGGAGGCCCGGGTTCGATTCCCGGCCAATGCATTTTCCTCGTTCTGCAAAGAAGACTGATTACATCGTCCCATACGGGCGTTACTGTAACCCTGACTTAGTAATCCCGAGATCTAAGTCTCATCGGTACTTATTCCTCGTTCATCCACTTGAAACCCTTGTCAACTGAGCATTGTTCCGACAGTGGTAGAGATCTCACCTGCCACTCGGGAGGTTGTTGCTTCATTCGCGGCCAATGGTTTTCCCCATTCTATGTAGAAGAGGATGGCTATTATTGTAACAACCAGACATTTGTGTCTGTCTCTCTCTCTCTTTCACTCACTCACTCATCAATCTATAATGATTGGTACTTCTTTCTACATCATCCCATCCGGACGTTCCTGTTTCCTGCGCCTTAGTAATCCCGAGGTCATGGTCTGATTGGTACTTATTCATCGTTCAACCATTTCAAACCCTTGTCACCTGACCATTGGTCCAACAGTGGTAGAGATCTCACCTTCCACTCGGGAGGTTGTTGCTTGATTCGCGGCCAATGGTTTTCCCCATTCTATGTAGAAGAGGATGGCTATTATTGTAACAACCAGACATTTGTGTCTGTCTCTCTCTCTCACTCAATCATCTATCTGTAAAGATTGGTACCTCCTTCTACATCGTCCCATCCAGACGTTCCTGTTTCCCGTGCCCTAGTTATCCCGAGGTCTGGGTATGATTGGAACTTATTCCTCGTTCATCCACTTGAAACCCTTGTCACCTGAGCATTGGTCCTACAGTGGTAGAGATCTCACCTTCCACTAGGGAGGTTGTTGCTTGATTCGCGGCCAATGGTTTTCCCTATTCTATGTAGAAGAGGATGGCTATTATTGTAACAACCAGACATTTGTGTCTGTCTCTCTCTCTTACTCACTCATCTATCTATAGAGATTGGTACCTCTTTCTACATCGTCCCATCCGGACGTTCCTGTTTCCCGTGCCTTAGTTATCCCGAGGTCTAAGTCTGATTGGTACTTATTCATCGTTCAACCATTTGAAACCCTTGTCACCTGACCATTGGTCCGACAGTGGTAGAGATCTCACCTTCCACTCGGGAGGTTGTTGCTCGATTCGCGGCCAATGGTTTTCCCCGTTCTATATAGAACATGATGGCAAATAATTGCAACAACCAGACATTTGTGTCTGTCTCTCTCTCTCACTCACTCATCTATCTAAAAAGATTGGTACCTCTTTCTACATCGTCCCATCCGGACGTTCCTGTTTCCCGTGCCTTAGTTATCCCGAGGTCTGGGTCTGATTGGTACTTTTTCCTCCTTCTGCATAGACGACGATGACTGCATCGTGCCATCCAGAGGTTCGTCTGTGCCTCATTGGCTCGTGTTGGCTGCATCATTCATGTTTTATGGGTTAAAGTTGTGATTGGTACTTATTCCTCCTTCAGCCGGTTCAAACACTTGTCACCTGAGCATTGGTCCTACAGTGGTAGAGATCTCACCTGCCACTCGGGAGGTGTCTGCTTGATTCGCGGCCAATGGTTTTCCCCGTTCTATATAGTAGAGGATGGCAAATAATTGCAACAACCAGACATTTGTGTCTGTCTCACTCACTCACTCATCTATCCTATTATCTATAATGATTAGTACTTCTTTCCCATTCAACCACTTAAAATTTTCATAACCTGAGCATTGGTTGTTCAGTGGTAGAATTCTCGCCTGCCACGCGGGAGGCCCGGGTTCGATTCCCGGCCAATGCATTTTCCTCGTTCTGCAAAGAAGACTGATTACATCGTCCCATACGGGCGTTACTGTAACCCTGATTTAGTAATCCCGAGATCTAAGTCTCATCGGTACTTATTCCTCGTTCATCCACTTGAAACCCTTGTCAACTGAGCATTGTTCCGACAGTGGTAGAGATCTCACCTGCCACTCGGGAGGTTGTTGCTTCATTCGCGGCCAATGGTTTTCCCCATTCTATGTAGAAGAGGATGGCTATTATTGTAACAACCAGACATTTGTGTCTGTCTCTCTCTCTCTTTCACTCACTCACTCATCAATCTATAATGATTGGTACTTCTTTCTACATCATCCCATCCGGACGTTCCTGTTTCCTGCGCCTTAGTAATCCCGAGGTCATGGTCTGATTGGTACTTATTCATCGTTCAACCATTTCAAACCCTTGTCACCTGACCATTGGTCCAACAGTGGTAGAGATCTCACCTTCCACTCGGGAGGTTGTTGCTTGATTCGCGGCCAATGGTTTTCCCCATTCTATGTAGAAGAGGATGGCTATTATTGTAACAACCAGACATTTGTGTCTGTCTCTCTCTCTCTCTCACTCAATCATCTATCTGTAAAGATTGGTACCTCCTTCTACATCGTCCCATCCAGACGTTCCTGTTTCCCGTGCCCTAGTTATCCCGAGGTCTGGGTATGATTGGAACTTAATCCTCGTTCATCCACTTGAAACCCTTGTCACCTGAGCATTGGTCCTACAGTGGTAGAGATCTCAGCTGCCACGCAGGAATTCATTGCTCGATTCGCGGCCAATGGTTTTCCCCGTTCTATATAGAACAGGATGGCAAATTATTGCAACAACCAGACATTTGTGTCTGTCTGTCTCTCTCACTCACTCATCTATCTAAAAAGATTGGTACCTCTTTCTATATCGTCCCATCCGGACGTTCCTGTTTCCCGTGCCTTAGTTATCCCGAGGTCTGGGTCTGATTGGTACTTTTTCCTCCTTCTGCATAGACGACGATGACTGCATCGTGCCATCCAGAGGTTCGTCTGTGCCTCATTGGCTCGTGTTGGCTGCATCATTCATGTTTTATGGGTTAAAGTTCTGATTGGTACTTATCCCTCCTTCAGCCGGTTCAAACACTTGTCACCTGAGCATTGGTCCTACAGTGGTAGAGATCTCACCTGCCACTCGGGAGGTGTCTGCTTGATTCGCGGCCAATGGTTTTCCCCGTTCTATATAGTAGAGGATGGCAAATAATTGCAACAACCAGACATTTGTGTCTGTCTCACTCACTCACTCATCTATCCTATTATCTATAATGATTAGTACTTCTTTCCCATTCAACCACTTAAAATTTTCATAACCTGAGCATTGGTTGTTCAGTGGTAGAATTCTCGCCTGCCACGCGGGAGGCCCGGGTTCGATTCCCGGCCAATGCATTTTCCTCGTTCTGCAAAGAAGACAATGATTACTTCGTCCCATACGGGCGTTACTGTAACCCTGACTTAGTAATCCCGAGATCTAAGTCTCATCGGTACTTATTCCTCGTTCATCCACTTGAAACCCTTGTCACCTGAGCATTGGTCCGACAGTGGTAGAGATCTCACCTGCCACTCGGGAGGTTGTTGCTTCATTCGATGCCAATGGTTTTCCCCATTCTATGTAGAAGAGGATGGCTATTATTGTAACAACCAGACATTTGTGTCTGTCTCTCTCTCTCACTCACTCATCTATCTATAGAGATTGGTACCTCTTTCTACATCGTCCCATCCGGACGTTCCTGTTTCCCGTGCCTTAGTTATCCCGAGGTCTAAGTCTGATTGGTACTTATTCATCGTTCAACCATTTGAAACCATTGGTCCGACAGTGGTAGAGATCTCACCTTCCACTCGGGAGGTTGTTGCTTGATTCGCTGCCAATGGTTTTCCCCATTCTATGTAGAAGAGGATGGCTATTACTGTAACAACCAGACATTTGTGTCTGTCTCTCTCTCTCTTTCACTCACTCACTCATCTATCTATAAAGATTGATACTTCTTTCAACATCATCCCATCCGGACGTTCCTGTTTCCCGCACCTTAGTAATCCCGAGGTCTTGGTCTGATTGGTACTTATTCCTCGTTCATCCACTTGATACCCTTGTCACCTGAGCATTGGTCCTACAGTAGTAGAGATCTCAGCTGCCACGCAGGAATTCATTGCTCGATTCGCGGCCAATGGTTTTCCCCGTTCTATATAGAACATGATGGCAAATAATTGCAACAACCAGACATTTGTGTCTGTCTCTCTCTCTCTTTCACTCACTCACTCATCTATCTATAAAGATTGATACTTCTTTCAACATCATCCCATCCGGACGTTCCTGTTTCCCGCACCTTAGTAATCCCGAGGTCTTGGTCTGATTGGTACTTATTCCTCGTTCATCCACTTGATACCCTTGTCACCTGAGCATTGGTCCTACAGTAGTAGAGATCTCAGCTGCCACGCAGGAATTCATTGCTCGATTCGCGGCCAATGGTTTTCCCCGTTCTATATAGAACATGATGGCAAATAATTGCAACAACCAGACATTTGTGTCTGTCTCTCTCTCTCACTCACTCATCTATCTAAAAAGATTGGTACCTCTTTCTACATCGTCCCATCCGGACGTTCCTGTTTCCCGCGCCTTAGTAATCCCGAGGTCTTGGTCTGATTGGTACTTATTCCTCGTTCATCCACTTGAAACCCTTGTCGCCTGAGCATTGGTCCTACAGTGGTAGAGATCTCACCTGCCACTCGGGAGGTTGTTGCTTCATTAGCGGCCAATGGTTTTCCCCATTCTATGTAGAAGAGGATGGCTATTATTGTAACATCCAGACATTTGTGTCTGTCTCTCTCTCTCACTAACTCAGTCATCTATTTATAATGATTGGTACTTCTTTCTACTTCGTCCCATCTGGACGTTCCTGATACCCGCGCCTTAGTAATCCCGAGGTCTAAGTCTGATTGGTACTTATTCATCGTTCAACCATTTGAAACCCTTGTCACCTGACCATTGGTCCGACAGTGGTAGAGATCTCACCTTCCACTAGGGAGGTTGTTGCTTGATTCGCGGCCAATGGTTTTCCCCATTCTATGTAGAAGAGGATGGCTATTATTGTAACAACCAGACATTTGTGTCTGTCTCTCTCTCTCACTCACTCATCTATCTAAAGAGATTGGTACCTCTTTCTACATCGTCCCATCCGGACGTTCCTGTTTCCCGTGCCTTAGTTATCCCGAGGTCTAAGTCTGATTGGTACTTATTCATCGTTCAACCATTTGAAACCCTTGTCACCTGACCATTGGTCCGACAGTGGTAGAGATCTCACCTTCCATTCGGGAGGTTGTTGCTTGATTCGCGGCCAATGGTTTTCCCCATTCTATGTAGAAGAGGATGGCTATTATTGTAACATCCAGACATTTGTGTCTGTCTCTCTCTCTCTTTCACTCACTCACTCATCTATCTATAATGATTGGTACTTCTTTCTACATCATCCCATCCGGACGTTCCTGTTTCCCGCGCCTTAGTAATCCCGAGGTCTTGGTCTGATTGGTACTTATTCCTCGTTCATCCACTTGATACCCTTGTCACCTGAGCATTGGTCCTACAGTGGTAGAGATCTCAGCTGCCACGCAGGAATTCATTGCTCGATTCGCGGCGAATGGTTTTCCCCGTTCTATATAGAACAGGATGGCAAATAATTGCAACAACCAGACATTTGTGTCTGTCTCTCTCTCTCACTCACTCATCTATCTAAAAAGATTGGTACCTCTTTCTACATCGTCCCATCCGGACGTTCCTGTTTCCCGTGCCTTAGTTATCCCGAGGTCTGGGTCTGATTGGTACTTTTTCCTCCTTCTGCATAGACGACGATGACTGCATCGTGACATCCAGAGGTTCGTCTGTGCCTCATTGGCTCGTGTTGGCTGCATCATTCATGTTTTATGGGTTAAAGTTCTGATTGGTACTTATTCCTCCTTCAGCCGGTTCAAACACTTGTCACCTGAGCATTGGTCCTACAGTGGTAGAGATCTCACCTGCCACTCGGAGGTGTCTGCTTGATTCGTGGCCAATTTTTTTCTCCGTTCTATATAGAAGAGGATGGGTATTATTGTAACAACCAGACATTTGTGTCTGTCTCTCTCTCTCTCTTTCACTCACTCACTCATCTATCTATAATGATTGGTACTTCTTTCTACATCATCCCATCCGGACGTTACTGTAACCTGTGACTTAGTAATCCCGAGATCTAAGTCTCATCGTTACTTATTCCTCTTTCATCCACTTGAAACCCTTGTCACCTGAGCATTTGTGCTACAGTGGTAGATATCTCACCTTCCACTCGGGAGGTTGTTGCTTGATTCGCGGCCAATGGTTTTCCCCATTCTATGTAGAAGAGGATGGCTATTATTGTAACAACCAGACATTTGTGTATGTCTCTCTCTCTCACTCACTCATCTATCTATAAAGATTGGTACCTCTTTCTACATCGTCCCATTCGGACGTTCCTGTTTCCAGTGCCTTAGTTATCCCGAGGTCTGGGTATGATTGGAACTTATTCCTCTTTCATCCACTTGAAACCCTTGTCACCTGAGCATTGGTCCGCCAGTGGTAGCGATCTCACCGGCCACTCGGGAGGTTGTTGCTTGATTCGCGGCCAATGGTTTTCCAAATTGTATGTAGAAGAGAATGGCTATTATTGTAACAACCAGACATTTGTGTCTGTCTCTCTCTCTCTTTCACTCACTCACTCATCTATCTATAATGATTGGTACTTCTTTCTACATCATCCCATCCGGACGTTCCTGTTTCCCGCGCCTTAGTAATCCCGAGGTCTTGGTCTGATTGGTACTTATTCATCGTTCAACCATTTCAAACCCTTGTCACCTGACCATTGGTCCGACAGTGGTAGAGATCTCACCTGCCACTCGGGAGGTTGTTGCTTGATTCACGGCCAATGGTTATCCTCGATCTATATAGAAGAGGATGGCTATTATTGTAACAACCAGACATTTGTGTCTTTCTGTCTCTCTCTCTCACTAACTCAGTCATCTATTTATAATGATTGGTACTTCTTTCTACTTCATCCCATCTGGACGTTCCTGATACCCGCGCCTTAGTAATCCTGAGGTCTGGGTCTGATTGGTACTTTTTCCTCCTTCTGCATAGACGACGATGACTGCATCGTGCCATCCAGAGGTTCGTCTGTGCCTCATTGGCTCGTGTTGGCTGCATCATTCATGTTTAATGGGTTAAAGTTCTGATTGGTACTTATTCCTCCTTCAGCCGGTTCAAACACTTATCACCTGAGAATTGGTCCTACAGTGGTAGAGATCTCACCTGCAACTCGGGAGGTGTCTGCTTGATTCGCGGACAATTTTTTTCTCCGTTCTATATAGAAGAGGTTAGCTATTATTGTAACAACCAGACATTTGTCTCTCTCTCTCTGTCACTCACTCACTCATCTATCTATAATGATTGTTACTTATTCCTTGTTCAACTACTCGAAACCCTTGTCACCTGAGCATTGGTCCTACAGACGTAGAGACCTCACCTGCCACTCGGGAGGCCTTTACTTGATTCGCGGCCAATGGTTTTCCTCGTTCTATATAGTAGAGGATGGCAAATAATTGCAACAACCAGACATTTGTGTCTGTCTCACTCAGTCACTCATCTATCCTATTAGCTATAATGATTAGTACTTCTTTCCCATTCAACCACTTAAGATTTTCATAACCTGAGCATTGGTTGTTCAGTGGTAGTATTCTCGCCTGCCACGCGGGAGGCCCGGGTTCGATTCCCAGCCAATGCATTTTCCTCGTTCTGCAAAGACGACAATGATTACATCGTCCCATACGGGCGTTACTGTAACCCTGACTTAGTAATCCCGAGATCTAAGTCTCATCGGTACTTATTCCTCGTTCATCCACTTGAAACCCTTGTCACCTGAGCATTGGTCCGACAGTGGTAGAGATCTCACCTGCCACTCGGGAGGTTGTTGCTTGATTCGCGGCCAATGGTTTTCCAAATTGTATGTAGAAGAGGATGGCTATTATTGTAACAACCAGACATTTGTGTCTGTCTCTCTCTCTCTTTCACTCACTCACTCATCTATCTATAATGATTGGTACTTCTTTCTACATCATCCCATCCGGACGTTCCTGTTTCCCGCGCCTTAGTAATCCCGAGGTCTTGGTCTGATTGGTACTTATTCATCGTTCAACCATTTCAAACCCTTGTCACCTGACCATTGGTCCGACAGTGGTAGAGATCTCACCTGCCACTCGGGAGGTTGTTGCTTGATTCACGGCCAATGGTTATCCTCGATCTATATAGAAGAGGATGGCTATTATTGTAACAACCAGACATTTGTGTCTTTCTGTCTCTCTCTCTCACTAACTCAGTCATCTATTTATAATGATTGGTACTTCTTTCTACTTCATCCCATCTGGACGTTCCTGATACCCGCGCCTTAGTAATCCTGAGGTCTGGGTCTGATTGGTACTTTTTCCTCCTTCTGCATAGACGACGATGACTGCATCGTGCCATCCAGAGGTTCGTCTGTGCCTCATTGGCTCGTGTTGGCTGCATCATTCATGTTTAATGGGTTAAAGTTCTGATTGGTACTTATTCCTCCTTCAGCCGGTTCAAACACTTATCACCTGAGAATTGGTCCTACAGTGGTAGAGATCTCACCTGCAACTCGGGAGGTGTCTGCTTGATTCGCGGCCAATTTTTTTCTCCGTTCTATATAGAAGAGGTTAGCTATTATTGTAACAACCAGACATTTGTCTCTCTCTCTCTGTCACTCACTCACTCATCTATTTATAATGATTGTTACTTATTCCTTGTTCAACTACTCGAAACCCTTGTCACCTGAGCATTGGTCCTACAGACGTAGAGGCCTCACCTGCCACTCGGGAGGCCTTTGCTTGATTCGCGGCCAATGGTTTTCCTCGTTCTATATAGTAGAGGATGGCAAATCATTGCAACAACCAAACATTTGTGTCTGTCTCTCTATCTCTCTCACTTACTCTGTCATCTATTTATAATGATTGGTACTTCTTTCTACTTCGTCCCATCTGGACGTTCCTGATACCCGCGCCTTTGTAATCCTGAGGTCTGGGTCTGATTGGTACTTTTTCCTCCTTCTGCATAGACGATGATGACTGCATCGTGCCATCCAGAGGTTCGTCTGTGCCTCATTGGCTCGTGTTGGCTGCATCATTCATGTTTTATGGGTTAAAGTTCTGATTGGTACTTATTCCTCCTTCAGCCGGTTCAAACACCTATCACATGAGAATTGGTCCTACAGTGGTAGAGATCTCACCTGCCACTCGGAGGTGTCTGCTTGATTCGTGGCCAATTTTTTTCTCCGTTCTATATAGAAGAGGATGGGAATTATTGTAACAACCAGACATTTGTGTCTGTCTCTCTCTCTCTCTTTCACTCACTCACTCATGTATCTATAATGATTGGTACTTCTTTCTACATCATCCCATCCGGACGTTACTGTAACCTGTGACTTAGTAATCCCGAGATCTACGTCTCATCGTTACTTATTCCTCGTTCATCCACTTGAAACCCTTGTCACCTGAGCATTTGTGCTACAGTGGTAGATATCTCACCTTCCACTCGGGAGGTTGTTGCTTGATTCGCGGCCAATGGTTTTCCCCATTCTATGTAGAAGAGGATGGCTATTATTGTAACAACCAGACATTTGTGTCTGTCTCTCTCTCTCACTCACTCATCTATCTATAAAGATTGGTACCTCTTTCTACATCGTCCCATCCGGACGTTCCTGTTTCCAGTGCCTTAGTTATCCCGAGGTCTGGGTATGATTGGAACTTATTCCTCTTTCATCCACTTGAAACCCTTGTCACCTGAGCATTGGTCCGCCAGTGGTAGCGATCTCACCGGCCACTCGGGAGGTTGTTGCTTGATTCGCAGACAATGGTTATCCCCGATCTATATAGAAGAGGATGGCTACTATTGTAACAACCAGACATTTGTGTCTGTCTCTCTCTCTCACTCACTCATCTATCTATAGAGATTGGTACCTCTTTCTACATCGTCCCATCCGGACGTTCCTGTTTCCCGTGCCTTAGTTATCCCGAGGTCTAAGTCTGATTGGTACTTATTCATCGTTCAACCATTTGAAACCCTTGTCACCTGACCATTGGTCCGACAGTAGTAGAGATCTCACCTTCCACTCGGGAGGTTGTTGCTTGATTCGCTGCCAATGGTTTTCCCCATTCTATGTAGAAGAGGATGGCTATTACTGTAACAACCAGACATTTGTGTCTGTCTCTCTCTCTCTTTCACTCACTCACTCATCTATCTATAGAGATTGGTACCTCTTTCTACATCGTCCCATCCGGACGTTCCTGTTTCCCGCGCCTTAGTAATCCCGAGGTCTTGGTCTGATTGGTACTTATTCCTCGTTCATCCACTTGATACCCTTGTCACCTGAGCATTGGTCCTACAGTGGTAGAGATCTCAGCTGCCACGCAGGAATTCATTGCTCGATTCGCGGCCAATGGTTTTCCCCGTTCTATATAGAACAGGATGGCAAATATTTGCAACAACCAGACATTTGTGTCTGTCTCTCTCTCTCACTCACTCATCTATCTATAAAGATTGGTACCTCTTTCTACATCGTCCCATCCGGACGTTCCTGTTTCCCGTGCCTTAGTTATCCCGAGGTCTGGGTCTGATTGGTACTTATTCCTCTTTCAACCATTTGAAACCCTTGTGACCTGAGCATTGGTCCTACAGTGGTAGAGATCTCACCTGCCACTCGGAGGTGTCTGCTTGATTCGTGGCCAATTTTTTTCTCCGTTCTATATAGAAGAGGATGGGAATTATTGTAACAACCAGACATTTGTGTCTGTCTCTCTCTCTCTTTCACTCACTCACTCATCTATATATAATGATTGGTACTTCTTTCTACATCATCCCATACGGACGTTCCTGTTTCCCGCGCCTTAGTAATCCCGAGGTCTTGGTCTGATTGGTACTTATTCATCGTTCAACCATTTGAAACCCTTGTCACCTGACCATTGGTCCAACAGTGGTAGAGATCTCACCTTCCACTTGGGAGGTTGTTGCTTGATTCGCAGCCAATGGTTTTCCCAATTCTATGTAGAAGAGGATGGCTATTATTGTAACAACCAGACATTTGTGTCTTTCTGTCTCTCTCTCTCACTAACTCAGTCATCTATTTATAATGATTGGTACTTCTTTCTACTTCGTCCCATCTGGACGTTCCTGATACCCGCGCCTTAGTAATCCTGAGGTCTGGGTCTGATTGGTACTTTTTCCTCCTTCTGCATAGACGACGATGACTGCATCGTGCCATCCAGAGATTCGTCTGTGCCTCATTGGCTCGTGTTGGCTGCATCATTCATGTTTTATGGGTTAAAGTTCTGATTGGTACTTATTCCTCCTTCAGCCGGTTCAAACACTTATCACCTGAGAATTGGTCCTACAGTGGTAGAGATCTCACCTGCCACTCGGGAGGTGTCTGCTTGACTCGCGGCCAATTTTTTTCTCCGTTCTATATAGAAGAGGTTGGCTATTATTGTAACAACCAGACATTTGTCTCTCTCTCTCTGTCACTCACTCACTCATCTATCTATAATGATTGTTACTTATTCCTTGTTCAACTACTCGAAACCCTTGTCACCTGAGCATTGGTCCTACAGTGGTAGAGATCTCACCTGCCACTCGGGAGGTTGTTGCTTGATTCGCGGCCAATGGTTTTCCCCATTCTATGTAGAAGAGGATGGCTATTATTGTAACAACCAGACATTTGTGTCTTTCTGTCTCTCTCTCACTAACTCAGTCATCTATTTATAATGATTGGTATTTCTTTCTACTTCGTCCCATCTGGACGTTCCTGATACCCGCGCCTTAATAATCCTGAGGTCTGGGTCTGATTGGTACTTATTCATCGTTCAACCATTTGAAACCCTTGTCACCTGACCATTGGTCCAACAGTGGTAGAGATCTCACCTTCCACTCGGGAGGTTGTTGCTTGATTCGCGGCCAATGGTTTTCCCCATTCTATGTAGAAGAGGATGGCTATTTTTGTAACAACCAGACATTTGTGTCTGTCTCTCTCTCTCTCTCACTCACCCATCTATCTATAAAGATTGGTACCTCTTTCTACATCGTCCCATCCAGACGTTCCTGTTTCCCGTGCCTTAGTTATCCCGAGGTCTGGGTCTGATTGGTACTTATTCCTCCTTCAGCAGGTTCAAACACTTGTTACCTGAGCATTGGTCCTACAGTGGTAGAGATCTCACCTGCCATTCAGGAGGTGTCTGCTTGATTCGCGGCCAATTTTTTTCCCCGTTCTATATAGTAGAGGATGGCAAATAATTGCAACAACCAGACATTTGTGTCTGTCTCTCTCACTCACTCATCTATCTATAATGATTGTTACTTATTCCTTGTTCAACCACTCGAAACCCTTGTCACCTGAGCATTGGTCCTACAGACGTAGAGACCTCACCTGCCACTCGGGAGGCCTTTGCTTGATTCGCGGCCAATGGTTTTCCCCGTTCTACATAGTAGAGGATGGCAAATAATTGCAACAACCACACATTTGTGTCTGTCTCACTCACTCACTCATCTATACCTGAGCATTGGTTGTTCAGTGGTAGAATTCTCGCCTGCCACGCGGGAGGCCCGGGTTCGATTCCCGGCCAATGCATTTTCCTCGTTCTGCAAAGAAGACAATGATTACATCGTCCCATCCGGACGTTACTGTAACCCGTGACTTAGTAATCCCCAGATCTAAGTCTCATCGGTACTTATTCCTCGTTCATCCACTTGAAACCCTTGTCACCTGAGCATTGGTCCGACAGTGGTAGAGATCTCACCTGCCACTCGGGAGGTTGTTGCTTGATTCGCGGCCAATGGTTTTCCCCATTCTATGTAGAAGAGGATGGCTATTATTGTAACAACAAGACATTTGTGTCTGTCTCTCTCTCTCTTTCACTCACTCACTCATCTATCTATAATGATTGGTACTTCTTTCTACATCATCCCATCCGGACGTTCCTGTTTCCCGCGCCTTAGTAATACCGAGGTCTTGGTCTGATTGGTACTTATTCCTCTTTTATCCACTTGAAACCCTTGTCACCTGAGCATTGGTCCGACAGTGGTAGCGATCTCACCTGCCACTCGGGAGGTTGTTGCTTGATTCGCGGCCAATGGTTATCCTCGATCTATATAGAAGAAGATGGCTATTATTGTATCAACCAGACATTTGTGTCTTTCTCTCTCTCTCTCACTAACTCAGTCATCTATTTATAATGATTAATACATCTTTCTACTTCGTCCCATCTGGACGTTCCTGATACCCGCGCCTTAGTAATCCTGAGGTCTGGGTATGATTGGTACTTTTTCCTCCTTCTGCATAGACGACGATGACTGCATCGTGCCATCCAGAGGTTCGTCTGTGCCTCATTGGCTCGTGTTGGCTGCATCATTCATGTTTTATGGGTTAAAGTTCTGATTGGTACTTATTCCTCCTTCAGCCGGTTCAAACACTTATCACCTGAGAATTGGTCCTACAGTGGTAGAGATCTCACCTGCCACTCGGGAGGCCTTTGCTTGATTCGCGGCCAATGGTTTTCCTCGTTCTATATAGTAGAGGATGGCAAATAATTGCAACAACCAGACATTTGTGTCTGTCTCACTCACTCACTCATCTATCCTATTATCTATAATGATTAGTACTTCTTTCCCATTCAACCACTTAAGATTTTCATGACCTGAGCATTGGTTCCTCAGTGGTAGAATTCTTGCCTGCCACGCGGGAGGCCCGGGTTCGAATCCCGGCCAATGCATTTTCCTCGTTCTGCAAGACGACAATGATTACATCGTCCCATCCAGACGTTACTGTAACCCGTGATTTTGTAATCCCGAGATCTAAGTCTCATCGGTACTTATTCCTCGTTCATCCACTTGAAACCCTTGTCACCTGAGCATTTGTGCTACAGTGGTAGAGATCTCACCTTCCACTCGGGAGGTTGTTGCTTGATTCGCAGCCAATGGTTTTCCCCATTCTATGTAGAAGAGGATGGCTATTATTGTAACAACCAGACATTTGTGTCTGTCTCTCTCTCTCTCTCTCACTCACTCATCTATCTTTAAAGATTGGTACCTCTTTCTACATCGTCCCATCCGGACGTTCCTGTTTCCCGTGCCTTAGTTATCCCGAGGTCTGGGTCTGATTGGTACTTATTCCTCTTTCAGCCGGTTCAAACACTTGTCACCTGAGCATTGGTCCTACAGTGGTAGAGATCTCACCTGCCACTCGGGAGGTGTCTGCTTGATTCGCGGCCAATTTTTTTCTCCGTTCTATATAGAGGAGGTTGGCTATTATTGTAACAACCAGACATTTGTCTCTCTCTCTCAGTCACTCACTCACTCATCTATCTATAATGATTGTTACTTATTCCTTGTTCAACCACTTGAAACCCTTGTCACCTGAGCATTGGTCCTACAGACGTAGAGACCTCACCTGCCACTCGGGAGGCCTTTGCTTGATTCGCGGCCAATGGTTTTCCCCGTTCTATATAGTAGAGGATGGCAAATAATTGCAACAACCAGACATTTGTGTCTGTCTCACTCACTCACTCATCTATCCAATTATCTATAATGATTAGTACTTCTTTCCCATTCAACCACTTAAGATTTTCATAACCTGAGCATTGGTTGTTCAGTGGTAGAGTTCTCGCCTGCCACGCGGGAGGCCTGGATTCGATTCCCGGCCAATGCATCTTCCTCGTTCTGCAAAGAAGACAATGATTACATTGTCCCATCCGGACGTTACTGTAACCCGTGACTTAGTAATCCCGAGATCTAAGTCTCATCGGTACTTATTCCTCGTTCATCCACTTGAAACCCTTGTCACCTGAGCATTGGTCCGACAGTGGTAGAGATCTCACCTGCCACTCGGGAGGTTGTTGCTTGATTCGCGGCCAATGGTTTTCCCCATTCTATGTAGAAGAGGATGGCTATTATTGTAACAACCAGACATTTGTGTCTGTCTCTCTCTCTCTTTCACTCACTCACTCATCTATCTATAATGATTGGTACTTCTTTCTACATCATCCCATCCGGACGTTCCTGTTTCCCGCGCCTTAGTAATCCCGAGGTCTTGGTCTGATTGGTACCTGTTCATCGTTCAACCATTTCAAACCCTTGTCACCTGACCATTGGTCCGACAGTAGTAGAGATCTCACCTGCCACACGGGAGGTTGTTGCTTGATTCGCGGCCAATGGTTATCCTCGATCTATATAGAAGAGGATGGCTATTATTGTAACAACCAGACATTTGTGTCTGTCTCTCTCTCTCTTTCACTCACTCACTCATCTATCTATAATGATTGGTACTTCTTTCTACATCATCCCATCCGGACGTTCCTGTTTCCCGCGCCTTAGTAATCCCGAGGTCTTGGTCTGATTGGTACCTGTTCATCGTTCAACCATTTCAAACCCTTGTCATCTGAGCATTGGTCCGACAGTGGTAGCGATCTCACCTGCCACTCGGGAGGTTGTTGCTTGATTCGCGGCCAATGGTTATCCTCGATCTATATAGAAGAAGATGGCTATTATTGTATCAACCAGACATTTGTGTCTTTCTCTCTCTCTCTCACTAACTCAGTCATCTATTTATAATGATTGGTACATCCTTCTACTTCGTCCCATCTGGACGTTCCTGATACCCGCGCCTTAGTAATCCTGAGGTCTGGGTATGATTGGTACTTTTTCCTCCTTCTGCATAGACGACGATGACTGCATCGTGCCATCCAGAGGTTCGTCTGTGCCTCATTGGCTCGTGTTGGCTGCATCATTCATGTTTTATGGGTTAAAGTTCTGATTGGTACTTATTCCTCCTTCAGCCGGTTCAAACACATATCACCTGAGAATTGGTCCTACAGTGGTAGAGATCTCACCTGCCACTCGGGAGGCCTTTGCTTGATTCGCGGCCAATGGTTTTCCTCGTTCTATATAGTAGAGGATGGCAAATAATTGCAACAACCAGACATTTGTGTCTGTCTCACTCACTCACTCATCTATCCTATTATCTATAATGTTTAGTACTTCTTTCCCATTCAACCACTTAAGATTTTCATGACCTGAGCATTGGTTCCTCAGTGGAAGAATTCTTGCCTGTCACGCGGGAGGCCCGGGTTCGATTCCCGGCCAATGCATTTTCCTCGTTCTGCAAGAAGACAATGATTACATCGTCCCATCCAGACGTTACTGTAACCCGTGATTTTGTAATCCCGAGATCTAAGTCTCATCGGTACTTATTCCTCGTTCATCCACTTGAAACCCTTGTCACCTGAGCATTTGTGCTACAGTGGTAGAGATCTCACCTTCCACTCGGGAGGTTGTTGCTTGATTCGCAGCCAATGGTTTTCCCCATTCTATGTAGAAGAGGATGGCTATTATTGTAACAACCAGACATTTGTGTCTGTCTCTCTCTCTCTCTCTCACTCACTCATCTATCTTTAAAGATTGGTACCTCTTTCTACATCGTCCCATCCGGACGTTCCTGTTTCCCGTGCCTTAGTTATCCCGAGGTCTGGGTCTGATTGGTACTTATTCCTCCTTCAGCTGGTTCAAACACTTGTCACCTGAGCATTGGTCCTACAGTGGTAGAGATCTCACCTGCCACTCGGGAGGTGTCTGCTTGATTCGCGGCCAATTTTTTTCTCCGTTCTATATAGAGGAGGTTGGCTTATATTGTAACAACCAGACATTTGTCTCTCTCTCTCAGTCACTCACTCACTCATCTATCTATAATGATTGTTACTTATTCCTTGTTCAACCACTCGAAACCCTTGTCACCTGAGCATTGGTCCTACAGACGTAGAGACCTCACCTGCCACTCGGGAGACCTTTGCTTGATTCGCGGCCAATGGTTTTCCCCGTTCTATATAGTAGAGGATGGCAAATAATTGCAACAACCAGACATTTGTTTTCATAACCTGAGCATTGGTTGTTCAGTGGTAGAATTCTCGCCTGCCATGCGGGAGGCCCGGGTTCGATTCCCGGCCAATGCATTTTCCTCGTTCTGCAAAGAAGACAATGAATACATCGTCCCATACGGGCGTTACTGTAACCCTGACTTAGTAATCCCGAGATCTAAGTTTCATCGGTACTTATTCCTCGTTCATCCACTTGAAACCCTTGTCGCCTGAGCATTGGTCCGACAGAGGTAGAGATCTCACCTGCCACTCGGGAGGTTGTTGCTTCATTAGCGGCCAATGGTTTTCCCCATTCTATGTAGAAGAGGATGGCTATTATTGTAACAACCAGACATTTGTGTCTGTCTCTCTCTCTCACTAACTCAGTCATCTATTTATAATGAATGGTACTTCTTTCTACTTCGTCCCATCTGGACGTTCCTGATACCCGCGCCTTAGTAATCCCGAAGGTCTAAGTCTGATTGGTACTTATTCATCGTTCAACCATTTGAAACCCTTGTCACCTGACCATTGGTCCGACAGTGGTAGAGATCTCACCTTCCACTAGGGAGGTTGTTGCTTGATTCGCGGCCAATGGTTTTCCCCATTCTATGTAGAAGAGGATGGCTATTATTGTAACAACCAGACATTTGTGTCTGTCTCTCTCTCTCACTCACTCATCTATCTATAGAGATTGGTACCTCTTTCTACATCGTCCCATCCGGACGTTCCTGATACCCGCGCCTTAGTAATCCCGAAGGTCTAAGTCTGATTGGTACTTATTCATCGTTCAACCATTTGAAACCCTTGTCACCTGAGCATTGGTCCTACAGTGGTAGAGATCTCAGCTGCCACGCAGGAATTCATTGCTCGATTCGCGGCCAATGGTTTTCCCCGTTCTATATAGAACAGGATGGCAAATAATTGCAACAACCAGACATTTGTGTCTGTCTCTCTCTCTCACTCACTCATCTATCTAAAAAGATTGGTACCTCTTTCTACATCGTCCCATCCGGACGTTCCTGTTTCCCGTGCCTTAGTTATCCCGAGGTCTGGGTCTGATTGGTACTTTTTCCTCCTTCTGCATAGACGACGATGACTGCATCGTGACATCCAGAGGTTCGTCTGTGCCTCATTGGCTCGTGTTGGCTGCATCATTCATGTTTTATGGGTTAAAGTTCTGATTGGTACTTATTCCTCCTTCAGCCGGTTCAAACACTTGTCACCTGAGCATTGGTCCTACAGTGGTAGAGATCTCACCTGCCACTCGGAGGTGTCTGCTTGATTCGTGGCCAATTTTTTTCTCCGTTCTATATAGAAGAGGATGGGAATTATTGTAACAACCAGACATTTGTGTCTGTCTCTCTCTCTCTCTTTCACTCACTCACTCATCTATAATGATTGGTACTTCTTTCTACATCATCCCATCCGGACGTTACTGTAACCTGTGACTTAGTAATCCCGAGATCTAAGTCTCATCGTTACTTATTCCTTTTTCATCCACTTGAAACCCTTGTCACCTGAGCATTTGTGCTACAGTGGTAGATATCTCACCTTCCACTCGGGAGGTTGTTGCTTGATTCGCGGCCAATGGTTTTCCCCATTCTATGTAGAAGAGGATGGCTATTATTGTAACAACCAGACATTTGTGTCTGTCTCTCTCTCTCACTCACTCATCTATCTATAAAGATTGGTACCTCTTTCTACATCGTCCCATCCGGACGTTCCTGCTTCCAGTGCCTTAGTTATCCCGAGGTCTGGGTATGATTGGAACTTATTCCTCTTTCATCCACTTGAAACCCTTGTCACCTGAGCATTGGTCCGCCAGTGGTAGCGATCTCACCGGCCACTCGGGAGGTTGTTGCTTGATTCGCGGACAATGGTTATCCCCGATCTATATAGAAGAGGATGGCTATTATTGTAACAACCAGACATTTGTGTCTGTCTCTCTCTCTCACTAACTCAGTCATCTATTTATAATGATTGGTACTTCTTTCTACTTCGTCTCATCTGGACGTTCCTGATACCCGCACCTTAGTAATCCTGAGGTCTAAGTCTGATTGGTACTTATTCATCGTTCAACCATTTGAAACCCTTGTCACCTGACCATTGGTCCGACAGTGGTAGAGATCTCACCTTCCACTAGGGAGGTTTTGCTTGATTCGCGGCCAATGGTTTTCCCCATTCTATGTAGAAGAGGATGGCTATTATTGTAACAACCAGACATTTGTGTCTGTCTCTCTCTCTCTTTCACTCACTCACTCATCTATCTATAATGATTGTTACTTATTCCTTGTTCAACTACTCGAAACCCTTGTCACCTGAGCATTGGTCCTACAGACATAGAGACCTCACCTGCCACTCGGGAGGCCTTTACTTGATTCGCGGCCAATGGTTTTCCTCGTTCTATATAGTAGAGGATGGCAAATAATTGCAACAACCAGACATTTGTGTCTGTCTCACTCAGTCACTCATCTATCCTATTATCTATAATGATTAGTACTTCTTTCCCATTCAACCACTTAAGATTTTCATAACCTGAGCATTGGTTGTTCAGTGGTAGAATTCTCGCCTGCCACGCGGGAGGCCCGGGTTCGATTCCCGGCCAATGCATTTTCCTCGTTCTGCAAGAAGACAATGATTACATCGTCCCATACGGGCGTTACTGTAAACTGTGACTTAGTAATCCCGAGATCTAAGTCTCATCGGTACTTATTCCTCATTCATCCACTTGAAACCCTTGTCACCTGAGCATTGGTCCGACAGTGGTAGAGATCTCACCTGCCACTCGGGAGGTTGTTGCTTCATTCGCGGCCAATGGTTTTCCCCATTCTATGTAGAAGAGGATGGCTATTATTGTAACAACCAGACATTTGTGTCTGTCTCTCTCTCTCTTTCACTCACTCACTCATCTATCTATAATGATTGGTACTTCTTTCTACATCATCCCATCCGGACGTTCCTGTTTCCCGCGCCTTAGTAATCCCGAGGTCTTGGTCTGATTGGTACTTATTCATCGTTCAACCATTTCAAACCCTTGTCACCTGACCATTGGTCCGACAGTGGTAGAGATCTCACCTGCCACTCGGGAGGTTGTTGCTTGATTCACGGCCAATGGTTATCCTCGATCTATATAGAAGAGGATGGCTATTATTGTAACAACCAGACATTTGTGTCTTTCTGTCTCTCTCTCTCACTAACTCAGTCATCTATTTATAATGATTGGTACTTCTTTCTACTTCATCCCATCTGGACGTTCCTGATACCCGCGCCTTAGTAATCCTGAGGTCTGGGTCTGATTGGTACTTTTTCCTCCTTCTGCATAGACGACGATGACTGCATCGTGCCATCCAGAGGTTCGTCTGTGCCTCATTGGCTCGTGTTGGCTGCATCATTCATGTTTAATGGGTTAAAGTTCTGATTGGTACTTATTCCTCCTTCAGCCGGTTCAAACACTTATCACCTGAGAATTGGTCCTACAGTGGTAGAGATCTCACCTGCAACTCGGGAGGTGTCTGCTTGATTCGCGGCCAATTTTTTTCTCCGTTCTATATTTAAGAGGTTAGCTATTATTGTAACAACCAGACATTTGTCTCTCTCTCTCTGTCACTCACTCACTCATCTATCTATAATGATTGTTACTTATTCCTTGTTCAACTACTCGAAACCCTTGTCACCTGAGCATTGGTCCTACAGACGTAGAGGCCTCACCTGCCACTCGGGAGGCCTTTGCTTGATTCGCGGCCAATGGTTTTCCTCGTTCTATATAGTAGAGGATGGCAAATCATTGCAACAACCAGACATTTGTGTCTGTCTCTCTATCTCTCTCACTTACTCTGTCATCTATTTATAATGATTGGTACTTCTTTCTACTTCGTCCCATCTGGACGTTCCTGATACCCGCGCCTTTGTAATCCTGAGGTCTGGGTCTGATTGGTACTTTTTCCTCCTTCTGCATAGACGATGATGACTGCATCGTGCCATCCAGAGGTTCGTCTGTGCCTCATTGGCTCGTGTTGGCTGCATCATTCATGTTTTATGGGTTAAAGTTCTGATTGGTACTTATTCCTCCTTCACCCGGTTCAAACACCTATCACCTGAGAATTGGTCCTACAGTGGTAGAGATCTCACCTGCCACTCGGAGGTGTCTGCTTGATTCGTGGCCAATTTTTTTCTCCGTTCTATATAGAAGAGGATGGGAATTATTGTAACAACCAGACATTTGTGTCTGTCTCTCTCTCTCTCTTTCACTCACTCACTCATCTATCTATAATGATTGGTACTTCTTTCTACATCATCCCATCCGGACGTTACTGTAACCCGTGACTTAGTAATCCCGAGATCTAAGTCTCATCGGTACTTATTCCTCTTTCATCCACTTGAAACCCTTGTCACCTGAGCATTTGTGCTACAGTGGTAGAGATCTCACCTGCCACTCGGGAGGTTGTTGCTTGATTCACGGCCAATGGTTATCCTCGATCTATATAGAAGAGGATGGCTATTATTGTAACAACCAGACATTTGTGTCTTTCTGTCTCTCTCTCTCACTAACTCAGTCATCTATTTATAATGATTGGTACTTCTTTCTACTTCATCCCATCTGGACGTTCCTGATACCCGCGCCTTAGTAATCCTGAGGTCTGGGTCTGATTGGTACTTTTTCCTCCTTCTGCATAGACGACGATGACTGCATCGTGCCATCCAGAGGTTCGTCTGTGCCTCATTGGCTCGTGTTGGCTGCATCATTCATGTTTAATGGGTTAAAGTTCTGATTGGTACTTATTCCTCCTTCAGCCGGTTCAAACACTTATCACCTGAGAATTGGTCCTACAGTGGTAGAGATCTCACCTGCAACTCGGGAGGTGTCTGCTTGATTCGCGGCCAATGGTTTTCCCCATTCCATGTAGAAGAGGATGGCTATTATTGTAACAACCAGACATTTGTGTCTGTCTCTCTCTCTCACTCACTCATCTATCTATAAAGATTGGTACCTCTTTCTACATCGTCCCATCCGGACGTTCCTGTTTCCAGTGCCTTAGTTATCCCGAGGTCTGGGTATGATTGGAACTTATTCCTCTTTCATCCACTTGAAACCCTTGTCACCTGAGCATTGGTCCGACAGTGGTAGCGATCTCACCTACCACTCGGGAGGTTGTTGCTTGATTCGCTGACAATGGTTATCCCCGATCTATATAGAAGAGGATGGCTATTATTGTAACAACCAGACATTTGTGTCTGTCTCTCTCTCTCACTAACTCAGTCATCTATTTATAATGATTGGTACTTCTTTCTACTTCGTCCCATCTGGACGTTCCAGATACCCGCGCCTTAGTAATCCCGAGGTCTAAGTCTGATTGGTACTTATTCATCGTTCAACCATTTGAAACCCTTGTCACCTGACCATTGGTCCGACAGTGGTAGAGATCTCACCTTCCACTAGGGAGGTTGATGCTTGATTCGCGGCCAATGGTTTTCCCCATTCTATGTAGAAGAGGATGGCTATTATTGTAACAACCAGACATTTGTGTCTGTCTCTCTCTCTCACTTACTCATCTATCTATAGAGATTGGTACCTCTTTCTACATCGTCCCATCCGGACGTTCCTGTTTCCCGTGCCTTAGTTATCCCGAGGTCTAAGTCTGATTGGTACTTATTCATCGTTCAACCATTTGAAACCCTTGTCACCTGACCATTGGTCCGACAGTGGTAGAGATCTCACCTTCCATGCGGGAGGTTGTTGCTTGATTCGCGGCCAATGGTTTTCCCCATTCTATGTAGAAGAGGATGGCTATTATTGTAACAACCAGACATTTGTGTCTGTCTCTCTCTCTCACTTACTCATCTATCTATAGAGATTGGTACTTCTTTCTACATCATCCCATCCGGACGTTCCTGTTTCCCGCGCCTTAGTAATCCCGAGGTCTTGGTCTGATTGGTACTTATTCCTCGTTCATCCACTTGATACCCTTGTCACCTGAGCATTGGTCCTACAGTGGTAGAGATCTCAGCTGCCACGCAGGAATTCATTGCTCGATTCGCGGCCAATGGTTTTCCCCGTTCTATATAGAACAGGATGGCAAATAATTGCAACAACCAGACATTTGTGTCTGTCTCTCTCTCTCACTCACTCATCTATCTAAAAAGATTGGTACCTCTTTCTACATCGTCCCATCCGGACGTTCCTGTTTCCCGTGCCTTAGTTATCCCGAGGTCTGGGTCTGATTGGTACTTTTTCCTCCTTCTGCATAGACGACGATGACTGCATCGTGCCATCCAGAGGTTCGTCTGTGCCTCATTGGCTCGTGTTGGCTGCATCATTCATGTTTTATGGGTTAAAGTTCTGATTGGTACTTATTCCTCCTTCAGCCGGTTCAAACACTTGTCACCTGAGCATTGGTCCTACAGTGGTAGAGATCTCACCTGCCACTCGGGAGGTGTCTGCTTGATTCGCGGCCAATGGTTTTCCCCGTTCTATATAGTAGAGGATGGCAAATAATTGCTACAACCAGACATTTGTGTCTGTCTCACTCACTCACCCATCTATCCAGTTATCTTTAATGATTAGTACTTCTTTCCCATTCAACCACTTAAGATTTTCATAACCTGAGCATTGGTTGTTCAGTGGTAGAATTCTCGCCTGCCACGCGGGAGGCCCGGGTTCGATTCCCGGCCAATGCATTTTCCTCGTTCTGCAAAGAAGACAATGATTACATCGTCCCATACGGGCGTTACTGTAACCCTGACTTAGTAATCCCGAGATCTAAGTCTCATCGGTACTTATTCCTCATTCATCCACTTGAAACCCTTGTCACCTGAGCATTGGTCCGACAGTGGTAGAGATCTCACCTGCAACTCGGGAGGTGTCTGCTTGATTCGCGGCCAATGGTTTTCCCCATTCCATGTAGAAGAGGATGGCTATTATTGTAACAACCAGACATTTGTGTCTGTCTCTCTCTCTCACTCACTCATCTATCTATAAAGATTGGTACCTCTTTCTACATCGTCCCATCCGGACGTTCCTGTTTCCAGTGCCTTAGTTATCCCGAGGTCTGGGTATGATTGGAACTTATTCCTCTTTCATCCACTTGAAACCCTTGTCACCTGAGCATTGGTCCGACAGTGGTAGCGATCTCACCTACCACTCGGGAGGTTGTTGCTTGATTCGCTGACAATGGTTATCCCCGATCTATATAGAAGAGGATGGCTATTATTGTAACAACCAGACATTTGTGTCTGTCTCTCTCTCTCACTAACTCAGTCATCTATTTATAATGATTGGTACTTCTTTCTACTTCGTCCCATCTGGACGTTCCTGATACCCGCGCCTTAGTAATCCCGAGGTCTAAGTCTGATTGGTACTTATTCATCGTTCAACCATTTGAAACCCTTGTCACCTGACCATTGGTCCGACAGTGGTAGAGATCTCACCTTCCATGCGGGAGGTTGTTGCTTGATTCGCGGCCAATGGTTTTCCCCATTCTATGTAGAAGAGGATGGCTATTATTGTAACAACCAGACATTTGTGTCTGTCTCTCTCTCTCTTTCACTCACTCACTCATCAATCTATAATGATTGGTACTCCTTTCTACATCATCCCATCCGGACGTTCCTGTTTCCTGCGCCTTAGTAATCCCGAGGTCATGGTCTGATTGGTACTTATTCCTCGTTCAACCATTTCAAACCCTTGTCACCTGACCATTGGTCCAACAGTGGTAGAGATCTCACCTTCCACTCGGGAGGTTGTTGCTTGATTCGCGGACAATGGTTATCCCCGATCTATATAGAAGAGGATGGCTATTATTGTAACAACCAGACATTTGTGTCTGTCTCTCTCTCTCACTAACTCAGTCATCTATTTATAATGATTGGTACTTCTTTCTACTTCATCCCATCTGGACGTTCCTGATACCCGCGCCTAAGTTATCCCGAGGTCTTGGTCTGATTGGTACTTATTCCTCGTTCATCCACTTGATACCCTTGTCACCTGAGCATTGGTCCTACAGTGGTAGAGATCTCAGCTGCCACGCAGGATTTCATTGCTCGATTCGCGGCCAATGGTTTTCCCCGTTCTATATAGAACAGGATGGCAAATAATTGCAACCACCAGACATTTGTTTCTGTCTCTCTCTCTCACTCACTCATCTATCTAAAAAGATTGGTACCTCTTTCTACATCGTCCCATCCGGACGTTCCTGTTTCCCGTGCCTTAGTTATCCCGAGGTCTGGGTCTGATTGGTACTTTTTCCTCCTTCTGCATAGACGACGATGACTGCATCGTGCCATCCAGAGGTTCGTCTGTGCCTCATTGGCTCGTGTTGGCTGCATCATTCATGTTTTATGGGTTAAAGTTCTGATTGGTACTTATTCCTCCTTCAGCCGGTTCAAACACTTGTCACCTGAGCATTGGTCCTACAGTGGTAGAGATCTCACCTGCCACTCGGGAGGTGTCTGCTTGATTCGCGGCCAATGGTTTTCCCCGTTCTATATAGTAGAGGATGGCAAGTAATTGCTACAACCAGACATTTGTGTCTGTCTCACTCACTCACTCATCTATCCAATTATCTTTAATGATTAGTACTTCTTTCCCATTCAACCACTTAAGATTTTCATAACCTGAGCATTGGTTGTTCAGTGGTAGAATTCTCGGCTGCCACGCGGGAGGCCTGGGTTCGATTCCCGGCCAATGCATTTTCCTCGTTCTGCAAAGACGACAATGATTACATCGTCCCATCCGGACGTTACTGTAACCCGTGACTTAGTAATCCCGAGATCTAAGTCTCATCGGTACTTATTCCTCTTTCATCCACTTGAAACCCTTGTCACCTGAGCATTTGTGCTACAGTGGTAGAGATCTCACCATCCACTCGGGAGGTTGTTGCTTGATTCGAGGCCAATGGTTATCCTCGATCTATATAGAAGAGGATGGCTATTATTGTAACAACCAGACATTTGTGTCTGTCTCTCTCTCTCTTTCACTCACTCACTCATCTATCTATAATGATTGGTACTTCTTTCTACATCATCCCATCCGGACGTTCCTGTTTCCCGTGCCTTAGTAATCCCGAGGTCTTGGTCTGATTGGTACTTATTCATCGTTCAACCATTTCAAACCCTTGTCACCTGAGAATTGGTCCTACAGTGGTAGAGATCTCACCTGCCACTCGGAGGTGTCTGCTTGATTCGTGGCCAATTTTCTTCTCCATTCTATATAGAAGAGGATGGGAATTATTGTAACAACCAGACATTTGTGTCTGTCTCTCTCTCTCTCTTTCACTCACTCACTCATCTATCTATAATGATTGGTACTTCTTTCTACATCATCCCATCCGGACGTTACTGTAACCTGTGACTTAGTAATCCCGAGATCTAAGTCTCATCGTTACTTATTCCTCTTTCATCCACTTGAAACCCTTGTCACCTGAGCATTGGTCCGCCAGTGGTAGATATCTCACCTTCCACTCGGGAGGTTGTTGCTTGATTCGCGGCCCATGGTTTTCCCCATTCTATTTAGAAGAGGATGGCTATTATTGTAACAACCAGACATTTGTGTCTGTCTCTCTCTCTCACTAACTCAGTCATCTATTTATAATGATTGGTACTTCTTTCTACTTCGTCCCATCTGGACGTTCCTGATACCCGCGCCTTAGTAATCCCGAGGTCTAAGTCTGATTGGTACTTATTCATCGTTCAACCATTTGAAACCCTTGTCACCTGACCATTGGTCCGACAGTGGTAGAGATCTCACCTTCCACTAGGGAGGTTGTTGCTTGATTCGCGGCCAATGGTTTTCCCCATTCTATGTAGAAGAGGATGGCTATTATTGTAACAACCAGACATTTGTGTCTGTCTCTCTCTCTCACTCACTCATCTATCTATAGAGATTGGTACCTCTTTCTACATCGTCCCATCCGGACGTTCCTGTTTCCCGTGCCTTAGTTATCCCGAGGTCTAAGTCTGATTGGTACTTATTCATCGTTCAACCATTTGAAACCCTTGTCACCTGACCATTGGTCCGACAGTGGTAGAGATCTCACCTTCCATTCGGGAGGTTGTTGCTTGATTCGCGGCCAATGGTTTTCCCCATTCTATGTAGAAGAGGATGGCTATTATTGTAACAACCAGACATTTGTGTCTGTCTCTCTCTCTCTTTCACTCACTCACTCATCTATCTATAATGATTGGTACTTCTTTCTACATCATCCCATCCGGACGTTCCTGTTTCCCGCGCCTTAGTAATCCCGAGGTCTTGGTCTGATTGGTACTTATTCCTCGATCATCCACTTGATACCCTTGTCACCTGAGCATTGGTCCTACAGTGGTAGAGATCTCAGCTGCCACGCAGGAATTAATTGCTCGATTCGCGGCCAATGGTTTTCCCCGTTCTATATAGAACAGGATGGCAAATAATTGCAACAACCAGACATTTGTGTCTGTCTCTCTCTCTCACTCACTCATCTATCTAAAAAGATTGGTACCTCTTTCTACATCGTCCCATCCGGACGTTCCTGTTTCCCGTGCCTTAGTTATCCCGAGGTCTGGGTCTGATTGGTACTTTTTCCTCCTTCTGCATAGACGACGATGACTGCATCGTGACATCCAGAGGTTCGTCTGTGCCTCATTGGCTCGTGTTGGCTGCATCATTCATGTTTTATGGGTTAAAGTTCTGATTGGTACTTATTCCTCCTTCAGCCGGTTCAAACACTTGTCACCTGAGCATTGGTCCTACAGTGGTAGAGATCTCACCTGCCACTCGGAGGTGTCTGCTTGATTCGTGGCCAATTTTTTTCTCCGTTCTATATAGAAGAGGATGGGAATTATTGTAACAACCAGACATTTGTGTCTGTCTCTCTCTCTCTCTTTCACTCACTCACTCATCTATCTATAATGATTGGTACTTCTTTCTACATCATCCCATCCGGACGTTACTGTAACCTGTGACTTAGTAATCCCGAGATCTAAGTCTCATCGTTACTTATTCCTCTTTCATCCACTTGAAACCCTTGTCACCTGAGCAATTGTGCTACAGTGGTAGATATCTCACCTTCCACTCGGGAGGTTGTTGCTTGATTCGCGGCCAATGGTTTTCCCCATTCTATGTAGAAGAGGATGGCTATTATTGTAACAACCAGACATTTGTGTCTGTCTCTCTCTCTCACTCACTCATCTATCTATAAAGATTGGTACCTCTTTCTACATCGTCCCATCCGGACGTTCCTGTTTCCAGTGCCTTAGTTATCCCGAGGTCTGGGTATGATTGGAACTTATTCCTCTTTCATCCACTTGAAACCCTTGTCACCTGAGCATTGGTCCGCCAGTGGTAGCGATCTCACCGGCCACTCGGGAGGTTGTTGCTTGATTCGCGGCCAATGGTTTTCCAAATTGTATGTAGAAGAGAATGGCTATTATTGTAACAACCAGACATTTGTGTCTGTCTCTCTCTCTCTTTCACTCACTCACTCATCTATCTATAATGATTGGTACTTCTTTCTACATCATCCCATCCGGACGTTCCTGTTTCCCGCGCCTTAGTAATCCCGAGGTCTTGGTCTGATTGGTACTTATTCATCGTTCAACCATTTCAAACCCTTGTCACCTGACCATTGGTCCGACAGTGGTAGAGATCTCACCTGCCACTCGGGAGGTTGTTGCTTGATTCACGGCCAATGGTTATCCTCGATCTATATAGAAGAGGATGGCTATTATTGTAACAACCAGACATTTGTGTCTTTCTGTCTCTCTCTCTCACTAACTCAGTCATCTATTTATAATGATTGGTACTTCTTTCTACTTCATCCCATCTGGACGTTCCTGATACCCGCGCCTTAGTAATCCTGAGGTCTGGGTCTGATTGGTACTTTTTCCTCCTTCTGCATAGACGACGATGACTGCATCGTGCCATCCAGAGGTTCGTCTGTGCCTCATTGGCTCGTGTTGGCTGCATCATTCATGTTTAATGGGTTAAAGTTCTGATTGGTACTTATTCCTCCTTCAGCCGGTTCAAACACTTATCACCTGAGAATTGGTCCTACAGTGGTAGAGATCTCACCTGCAACTCGGGAGGTGTCTGCTTGATTCGCGGACAATTTTTTTCTCCGTTCTATATAGAAGAGGTTAGCTATTATTGTAACAACCAGACATTTGTCTCTCTCTCTCTGTCACTCACTCACTCATCTATCTATAATGATTGTTACTTATTCCTTGTTCAACTACTCGAAACCCTTGTCACCTGAGCATTGGTCCTACAGACGTAGAGACCTCACCTGCCACTCGGGAGGCCTTTACTTGATTCGCGGCCAATGGTTTTCCTCGTTCTATATAGTAGAGGATGGCAAATAATTGCAACAACCAGACATTTGTGTCTGTCTCACTCAGTCACTCATCTATCCTATTAGCTATAATGATTAGTACTTCTTTCCCATTCAACCACTTAAGATTTTCATAACCTGAGCATTGGTTGTTCAGTGGTAGTATTCTCGCCTGCCACGCGGGAGGCCCGGGTTCGATTCCCAGCCAATGCATTTTCCTCGTTCTGCAAAGACGACAATGATTACATCGTCCCATACGGGCGTTACTGTAACCCTGACTTAGTAATCCCGAGATCTAAGTCTCATCGGTACTTATTCCTCGTTCATCCACTTGAAACCCTTGTCACCTGAGCATTGGTCCGACAGTGGTAGAGATCTCACCTGCCACTCGGGAGGTTGTTGCTTGATTCGCGGCCAATGGTTTTCCAAATTGTATGTAGAAGAGGATGGCTATTATTGTAACAACCAGACATTTGTGTCTGTCTCTCTCTCTCTTTCACTCACTCACTCATCTATCTATAATGATTGGTACTTCTTTCTACATCATCCCATCCGGACGTTCCTGTTTCCCGCGCCTTAGTAATCCCGAGGTCTTGGTCTGATTGGTACTTATTCATCGTTCAACCATTTCAAACCCTTGTCACCTGACCATTGGTCCGACAGTGGTAGAGATCTCACCTGCCACTCGGGAGGTTGTTGCTTGATTCACGGCCAATGGTTATCCTCGATCTATATAGAAGAGGATGGCTATTATTGTAACAACCAGACATTTGTGTCTTTCTGTCTCTCTCTCTCACTAACTCAGTCATCTATTTATAATGATTGGTACTTCTTTCTACTTCATCCCATCTGGACGTTCCTGATACCCGCGCCTTAGTAATCCTGAGGTCTGGGTCTGATTGGTACTTTTTCCTCCTTCTGCATAGACGACGATGACTGCATCGTGCCATCCAGAGGTTCGTCTGTGCCTCATTGGCTCGTGTTGGCTGCATCATTCATGTTTAATGGGTTAAAGTTCTGATTGGTACTTATTCCTCCTTCAGCCGGTTCAAACACTTATCACCTGAGAATTGGTCCTACAGTGGTAGAGATCTCACCTGCAACTCGGGAGGTGTCTGCTTGATTCGCGGCCAATTTTTTTCTCCGTTCTATATAGAAGAGGTTAGCTATTATTGTAACAACCAGACATTTGTCTCTCTCTCTCTGTCACTCACTCACTCATCTATTTATAATGATTGTTACTTATTCCTTGTTCAACTACTCGAAACCCTTGTCACCTGAGCATTGGTCCTACAGACGTAGAGGCCTCACCTGCCACTCGGGAGGCCTTTGCTTGATTCGCGGCCAATGGTTTTCCTCGTTCTATATAGTAGAGGATGGCAAATCATTGCAACAACCAAACATTTGTGTCTGTCTCTCTATCTCTCTCACTTACTCTGTCATCTATTTATAATGATTGGTACTTCTTTCTACTTCGTCCCATCTGGACGTTCCTGATACCCGCGCCTTTGTAATCCTGAGGTCTGGGTCTGATTGGTACTTTTTCCTCCTTCTGCATAGACGATGATGACTGCATCGTGCCATCCAGAGGTTCGTCTGTGCCTCATTGGCTCGTGTTGGCTGCATCATTCATGTTTTATGGGTTAAAGTTCTGATTGGTACTTATTCCTCCTTCAGCCGGTTCAAACACCTATCACATGAGAATTGGTCCTACAGTGGTAGAGATCTCACCTGCCACTCGGAGGTGTCTGCTTGATTCGTGGCCAATTTTTTTCTCCGTTCTATATAGAAGAGGATGGGAATTATTGTAACAACCAGACATTTGTGTCTGTCTCTCTCTCTCTCTTTCACTCACTCACTCATGTATCTATAATGATTGGTACTTCTTTCTACATCATCCCATCCGGACGTTACTGTAACCTGTGACTTAGTAATCCCGAGATCTAAGTCTCATCGTTATTTATTCCTCGTTCATCCACTTGAAACCCTTGTCACCTGAGCATTTGTGCTACAGTGGTAGATATCTCACCTTCCACTCGGGAGGTTGTTGCTTGATTCGCGGCCAATGGTTTTCCCCATTCTATGTAGAAGAGGATGGCTATTATTGTAACAACCAGACATTTGTGTCTGTCTCTCTCTCTCACTCACTCATCTATCTATAAAGATTGGTACCTCTTTCTACATCGTCCCATCCGGACGTTCCTGTTTCCAGTGCCTTAGTTATCCCGAGGTCTGGGTATGATTGGAACTTATTCCTCTTTCATCCACTTGAAACCCTTGTCACCTGAGCATTGGTCCGCCAGTGGTAGCGATCTCACCGGCCACTCGGGAGGTTGTTGCTTGATTCGCAGACAATGGTTATCCCCGATCTATATAGAAGAGGATGGCTACTATTGTAACAACCAGACATTTGTGTCTGTCTCTCTCTCTCACTCACTCATCTATCTATAGAGATTGGTACCTCTTTCTACATCGTCCCATCCGGACGTTCCTGTTTCCCGTGCCTTAGTTATCCCGAGGTCTAAGTCTGATTGGTACTTATTCATCGTTCAACCATTTGAAACCCTTGTCACCTGACCATTGGTCCGACAGTGGTAGAGATCTCACCTTCCACTCGGGAGGTTGTTGCTTGATTCGCTGCCAATGGTTTTCCCCATTCTATGTAGAAGAGGATGGCTATTACTGTAACAACCAGACATTTGTGTCTGTCTCTCTCTCTCTTTCACTCACTCACTCATCTATCTATAGAGATTGGTACCTCTTTCTACATCGTCCCATCCGGACGTTCCTGTTTCCCGCGCCTTAGTAATCCCGAGGTCTTGGTCTGATTGGTACTTATTCCTCGTTCATCCACTTGATACCCTTGTCACCTGAGCATTGGTCCTACAGTGGTAGAGATCTCAGCTGCCACGCAGGAATTCATTGCTCGATTCGCGGCCAATGGTTTTCCCCGTTCTATATAGAACAGGATGGCAAATATTTGCAACAACCAGACATTTGTGTCTGTCTCTCTCTCTCACTCACTCATCTATCTATAAAGATTGGTACCTCTTTCTACATCGTCCCATCCGGACGTTCCTGTTTCCCGTGCCTTAGTTATCCCGAGGTCTGGGTCTGATTGGTACTTATTCCTCTTTCAACCATTTGAAACCCTTGTGACCTGAGCATTGGTCCTACAGTGGTAGAGATCTCACCTGCCACTCGGAGGTGTCTGCTTGATTCGTGGCCAATTTTTTTCTCCGTTCTATATAGAAGAGGATGGGAATTATTGTAACAACCAGACATTTGTGTCTGTCTCTCTCTCTCTTTCACTCACTCACTCATCTATATATAATGATTGGTACTTCTTTCTACATCATCCCATACGGACGTTCCTGTTTCCCGCGCCTTAGTAATCCCGAGGTCTTGGTCTGATTGGTACTTATTCATCGTTCAACCATTTGAAACCCTTGTCACCTGACCATTGGTCCAACAGTGGTAGAGATCTCACCTTCCACTTGGGAGGTTGTTGCTTGATTCGCAGCCAATGGTTTTCCCAATTCTATGTAGAAGAGGATGGCTATTATTGTAACAACCAGACATTTGTGTCTTTCTGTCTCTCTCTCTCACTAACTCAGTCATCTATTTATAATGATTGGTACTTCTTTCTACTTCGTCCCATCTGGACGTTCCTGATACCCGCGCCTTAGTAATCCTGAGGTCTGGGTCTGATTGGTACTTTTTCCTCCTTCTGCATAGACGACGATGACTGCATCGTGCCATCCAGAGGTTCGTCTGTGCCTCATTGGCTCGTGTTGGCTGCATCATTCATGTTTTATGGGTTAAAGTTCTGATTGGTACTTATTCCTCCTTCAGCCGGTTCAAACACTTATCACCTGAGAATTGGTCCTACAGTGGTAGAGATCTCACCTGCCACTCGGGAGGTGTCTGCTTGACTCGCGGCCAATTTTTTTCTCCGTTCTATATAGAAGAGGTTGGCTATTATTGTAACAACCAGACATTTGTCTCTCTCTCTCTGTCACTCACTCACTCATCTATCTATAATGATTGTTACTTATTCCTTGTTCAACTACTCGAAACCCTTGTCACCTGAGCATTGGTCCTACAGTGGTAGAGATCTCACCTGCCACTCGGGAGGTTGTTGCTTGATTCGCGGCCAATGGTTTTCCCCATTCTATGTAGAAGAGGATGGCTATTATTGTATCAACCAGACATTTGTGTCTTTCTGTCTCTCTCTCACTAACTCAGTCATCTATTTATAATGATTGGTATTTCTTTCTACTTCGTCCCATCTGGACGTTCCTGATACCCGCGCCTTAGTAATCCTGAGGTCTGGGTCTGATTGGTACTTATTCATCGTTCAACCATTTGAAACCCTTGTCACCTGACCATTGGTCCAACAGTGGTAGAGATCTCACCTTCCACTCGGGAGGTTGTTGCTTGATTCGCGGCCAATGGTTTTCCCCATTCTATGTAGAAGAGGATGGCTATTTTTGTAACAACCAGACATTTGTGTCTGTCTCTCTCTCTCTCTCACTCACCCATCTATCTATAAAGATTGGTACCTCTTTCTACATCGTCCCATCCAGACGTTCCTGTTTCCCGTGCCTTAGTTATCCCGAGGTCTGGGTCTGATTGGTACTTATTCCTCCTTCAGCAGGTTCAAACACTTGTTACCTGAGCATTGGTCCTACAGTGGTAGAGATCTCACCTGCCATTCAGGAGGTGTCTGCTTGATTCGCGGCCAATTTTTTTCCCCGTTCTATATAGTAGAGGATGGCAAATAATTGCAACAACCAGACATTTGTGTCTGTCTCTCTCACTCACTCATCTATCTATAATGATTGTTACTTATTCCTTGTTCAACCACTCGAAACCCTTGTCACCTGAGCATTGGTCCTACAGACGTAGAGACCTCACCTGCCACTCGGGAGGCCTTTGCTTGATTCGCGGCCAATGGTTTTCCCCGTTCTACATAGTAGAGGATGGCAAATAATTGCAACAACCACACATTTGTGTCTGTCTCACTCACTCACTCATCTATACCTGAGCATTGGTTGTTCAGTGGTAGAATTCTCGCCTGCCACGCGGGAGGCCCGGGTTCGATTCCCGGCCAATGCATTTTCCTCGTTCTGCAAAGAAGACAATGATTACATCGTCCCATCCGGACGTTACTGTAACCCGTGACTTAGTAATCCCCAGATCTAAGTCTCATCGGTACTTATTCCTCGTTCATCCACTTGAAACCCTTGTCACCTGAGCATTGGTCCGACAGTGGTAGAGATCTCACCTGCCACTCGGGAGGTTGTTGCTTGATTCGCGGCCAATGGTTTTCCCCATTCTATGTAGAAGAGGATGGCTATTATTGTAACAACAAGACATTTGTGTCTGTCTCTCTCTCTCTTTCACTCACTCACTCATCTATCTATAATGATTGGTACTTCTTTCTACATCATCCCATCCGGACGTTCCTGTTTCCCGCGCCTTAGTAATACCGAGGTCTTGGTCTGATTGGTACTTATTCCTCTTTTATCCACTTGAAACCCTTGTCACCTGAGCATTGGTCCGACAGTGGTAGCGATCTCACCTGCCACTCGGGAGGTTGTTGCTTGATTCGCGGCCAATGGTTATCCTCGATCTATATAGAAGAAGATGGCTATTATTGTATCAACCAGACATTTGTGTCTTTCTCTCTCTCTCTCACTAACTCAGTCATCTATTTATAATGATTAATACATCTTTCTACTTCGTCCCATCTGGACGTTCCTGATACCCGCGCCTTAGTAATCCTGAGGTCTGGGTATGATTGGTACTTTTTCCTCCTTCTGCATAGACGACGATGACTGCATCGTGCCATCCAGAGGTTCGTCTGTGCCTCATTGGCTCGTGTTGGCTGCATCATTCATGTTTTATGGGTTAAAGTTCTGATTGGTACTTATTCCTCCTTCAGCCGGTTCAAACACTTATCACCTGAGAATTGGTCCTACAGTGGTAGAGATCTCACCTGCCACTCGGGAGGCCTTTGCTTGATTCGCGGCCAATGGTTTTCCTCGTTCTATATAGTAGAGGATGGCAAATAATTGCAACAACCAGACATTTGTGTCTGTCTCACTCACTCACTCATCTATCCTATTATCTATAATGATTAGTACTTCTTTCCCATTCAACCACTTAAGATTTTCATGACCTGAGCATTGGTTCCTCAGTGGTAGAATTCTTGCCTGCCACGCGGGAGGCCCGGGTTCGAATCCCGGCCAATGCATTTTCCTCGTTCTGCAAGAAGACAATGATTACATCGTCCCATCCAGACGTTACTGTAACCCGTGATTTTGTAATCCCGAGATCTAAGTCTCATCGGTACTTATTCCTCGTTCATCCACTTGAAACCCTTGTCACCTGAGCATTTGTGCTACAGTGGTAGAGATCTCACCTTCCACTCGGGAGGTTGTTGCTTGATTCGCAGCCAATGGTTTTCCCCATTCTATGTAGAAGAGGATGGCTATTATTGTAACAACCAGACATTTGTGTCTGTCTCTCTCTCTCTCTCTCACTCACTCATCTATCTTTAAAGATTGGTACCTCTTTCTACATCGTCCCATCCGGACGTTCCTGTTTCCCGTGCCTTAGTTATCCCGAGGTCTGGGTCTGATTGGTACTTATTCCTCTTTCAGCCGGTTCAAACACTTGTCACCTGAGCATTGGTCCTACAGTGGTAGAGATCTCACCTGCCACTCGGGAGGTGTCTGCTTGATTCGCGGCCAATTTTTTTCTCCGTTCTATATAGAGGAGGTTGGCTATTATTGTAACAACCAGACATTTGTCTCTCTCTCTCAGTCACTCACTCACTCATCTATCTATAATGATTGTTACTTATTCCTTGTTCAACCACTCGAAACCCTTGTCACCTGAGCATTGGTCCTACAGACGTAGAGACCTCACCTGCCACTCGGGAGGCCTTTGCTTGATTCGCGGCCAATGGTTTTCCCCGTTCTATATAGTAGAGGATGGCAAATAATTGCAACAACCAGACATTTGTGTCTGTCTCACTCACTCACTCATCTATCCAATTATCTATAATGATTAGTACTTCTTTCCCATTCAACCACTTAAGATTTTCATAACCTGAGCATTGGTTGTTCAGTGGTAGAGTTCTCGCCTGCCACGCGGGAGGCCTGGATTCGATTCCCGGCCAATGCATCTTCCTCGTTCTGCAAAGAAGACAATGATTACATTGTCCCATCCGGACGTTACTGTCCCCCTTGACTTAGTAATCCCGAGATCTAAGTCTCATCGGTACTTATTCCTCGTTCATCCACTTGAAACCCTTGTCACCTGAGCATTGGTCCGACAGTGGTAGAGATCTCACCTGCCACTCGGGAGGTTGTTGCTTGATTCGCGGCCAATGGTTTTCCCCATTCTATGTAGAAGAGGATGGCTATTATTGTAACAACCAGACATTTGTGTCTGTCTCTCTCTCTCTTTCACTCACTCACTCATCTATCTATAATGATTGGTACTTCTTTCTACATCATCCCATCCGGACGTTCCTGTTTCCCGCGCCTTAGTAATCCCGAGGTCTTGGTCTGATTGGTACCTGTTCATCGTTCAACCATTTCAAACCCTTGTCACCTGACCATTGGTCCGACAGTAGTAGAGATCTCACCTGCCACACGGGAGGTTGTTGCTTGATTCGCGGCCAATGGTTATCCTCGATCTATATAGAACAGGATGGCTATTATTGTAACAACCAGACATTTGTGTCTGTCTCTCTCTCTCTTTCACTCACTCACTCATCTATCTATAATGATTGGTACTTCTTTCTACATCATCCCATCCGGACGTTCCTGTTTCCCGCGCCTTAGTAATCCCGAGGTCTTGGTCTGATTGGTACCTGTTCATCGTTCAACCATTTCAAACCCTTGTCATCTGAGCATTGGTCCGACAGTGGTAGCGATCTCACCTGCCACTCGGGAGGTTGTTGCTTGATTCGCGGCCAATGGTTATCCTCGATCTATATAGAAGAAGATGGCTATTATTGTATCAACCAGACATTTGTGTCTTTCTCTCTCTCTCTCACTAACTCAGTCATCTATTTATAATGATTGGTACATCCTTCTACTTCGTCCCATCTGGACGTTCCTGATACCCGCGCCTTAGTAATCCTGAGGTCTGGGTATGATTGGTACTTTTTCCTCCTTCTGCATAGACGACGATGACTGCATCGTGCCATCCAGAGGTTCGTCTGTGCCTCATTGGCTCGTGTTGGCTGCATCATTCATGTTTTATGGGTTAAAGTTCTGATTGGTACTTATTCCTCCTTCAGCCGGTTCAAACACTTATCACCTGAGAATTGGTCCTACAGTGGTAGAGATCTCACCTGCCACTCGGGAGGCCTTTGCTTGATTCGCGGCCAATGGTTTTCCTCGTTCTATATAGTAGAGGATGGCAAATAATTGCAACAACCAGACATTTGTGTCTGTCTCACTCACTCACTCATCTATCCTATTATCTATAATGATTAGTACTTCTTTCCCATTCAACCACTTAAGATTTTCATGACCTGAGCATTGGTTCCTCAGTGGAAGAATTCTTGCCTGTCACGCGGGAGGCCCGGGTTCGATTCCCGGCCAATGCATTTTCCTCGTTCTGCAAGAAGACAATGATTACATCGTCCCATCCAGACGTTACTGTAACCCGTGATTTTGTAATCCCGAGATCTAAGTCTCATCGGTACTTATTCCTCGTTCATCCACTTGAAACCCTTGTCACCTGAGCATTTGTGCTACAGTGGTAGAGATCTCACCTTCCACTCGGGAGGTTGTTGCTTGATTCGCAGCCAATGGTTTTCCCCATTCTATGTAGAAGAGGATGGCTATTATTGTAACAACCAGACATTTGTGTCTGTCTCTCTCTCTCTCTCTCACTCACTCATCTATCTTTAAAGATTGGTACCTCTTTCTACATCGTCCCATCCGGACGTTCCTGTTTCCCGTGCCTTAGTTATCCCGAGGTCTGGGTCTGATTGGTACTTATTCCTCCTTCAGCTGGTTCAAACACTTGTCACCTGAGCATTGGTCCTACAGTGGTAGAGATCTCACCTGCCACTCGGGAGGTGTCTGCTTGATTCGCGGCCAATTTTTTTCTCCGTTCTATATAGAGGAGGTTGGCTATTTTTGTAACAACCAGACATTTGTCTCTCTCTCTCAGTCACTCACTCACTCATCTATCTATAATGATTGTTACTTATTCCTTGTTCAACCACTCGAAACCCTTGTCACCTGAGCATTGGTCCTACAGACGTAGAGACCTCACCTGCCACTCGGGAGACCTTTGCTTGATTCGCGGCCAATGGTTTTCCCCGTTCTATATAGTAGAGGATGGCAAATAATTGCAACAACCAGACATTTGTTTTCATAACCTGAGCATTGGTTGTTCAGTGGTAGAATTCTCGCCTGCCACGCGGGAGGCCCGGGTTCGATTCCCGGCCAATGCATTTTCCTCGTTCTGCAAAGAAGACAATGAATACATCGTCCCATACGGGCGTTACTGTAACCCTGACTTAGTAATCCCGAGATCTAAGTTTCATCGGTACTTATTCCTCGTTCATCCACTTGAAACCCTTGTCGCCTGAGCATTGGTCCGACAGAGGTAGAGATCTCACCTGCCACTCGGGAGGTTGTTGCTTCATTAGCGGCCAATGGTTTTCCCCATTCTATGTAGAAGAGGATGGCTATTATTGTAACAACCAGACATTTGTGTCTGTCTCTCTCTCTCACTAACTCAGTCATCTATTTATAATGAATGGTACTTCTTTCTACTTCGTCCCATCTGGACGTTCCTGATACCCGCGCCTTAGTAATCCCGAAGGTCTAAGTCTGATTGGTACTTATTCATCGTTCAACCATTTGAAACCCTTGTCACCTGACCATTGGTCCGACAGTGGTAGAGATCTCACCTTCCACTAGGGAGGTTGTTGCTTGATTCGCGGCCAATGGTTTTCCCCATTCTATGTAGAAGAGGATGGCTATTATTGTAACAACCAGACATTTGTGTCTGTCTCTCTCTCTCACTCACTCATCTATCTATAGAGATTGGTACCTCTTTCTACATCGTCCCATCCGGACGTTCCTGTTTCCCGTGCCTTAGTTATCCCGAGGTCTAAGTCTGATTGGTACTTATTCATCGTTCAACCATTTGAAACCCTTGTCACCTGACCATTGGTCCGACAGTGGTAGAGATCTCACCTTCCATTCGGGAGGTTGTTGCTTGATTCGCGGCCAATGGTTTTCCCCATTCTATGTAGAAGAGGATGGCTATTATTGTAACAACCAGACATTTGTGTCTGTCTCTCTCTCTCTTTCACTCACTCACTCATCTATCTATAATGATTGGTACTTCTTTCTACATCATCCCATCCGGACGTTCCTGTTTCCCGCGCCTTAGTAATCCCGAGGTCTTGGTCTGATTGGTACTTATTCCTCGTTCATCCACTTGATACCCTTGTCACCTGAGCATTGGTCCTACAGTGGTAGAGATCTCAGCTGCCACGCAGGAATTCATTGCTCGATTCGCGGCCAATGGTTTTCCCCGTTCTATATAGAACAGGATGGCAAATAATTGCAACAACCAGACATTTGTGTCTGTCTCTCTCTCTCACTCACTCATCTATCTAAAAAGATTGGTACCTCTTTCTACATCGTCCCATCCGGACGTTCCTGTTTCCCGTGCCTTAGTTATCCCGAGGTCTGGGTCTGATTGGTACTTTTTCCTCCTTCTGCATAGACGACGATGACTGCATCGTGACATCCAGAGGTTCGTCTGTGCCTCATTGGCTCGTGTTGGCTGCATCATTCATGTTTTATGGGTTAAAGTTCTGATTGGTACTTATTCCTCCTTCAGCCGGTTCAAACACTTGTCACCTGAGCATTGGTCCTACAGTGGTAGAGATCTCACCTGCCACTCGGAGGTGTCTGCTTGATTCGTGGCCAATTTTTTTCTCCGTTCTATATAGAAGAGGATGGGAATTATTGTAACAACCAGACATTTGTGTCTGTCTCTCTCTCTCTCTTTCACTCACTCACTCATCTATAATGATTGGTACTTCTTTCTACATCATCCCATCCGGACGTTACTGTAACCTGTGACTTAGTAATCCCGAGATCTAAGTCTCATCGTTACTTATTCCTTTTTCATCCACTTGAAACCCTTGTCACCTGAGCATTTGTGCTACAGTGGTAGATATCTCACCTTCCACTCGGGAGGTTGTTGCTTGATTCGCGGCCAATGGTTTTCCCCATTCTATGTAGAAGAGGATGGCTATTATTGTAACAACCAGACATTTGTGTCTGTCTCTCTCTCTCACTCACTCATCTATCTATAAAGATTGGTACCTCTTTCTACATCGTCCCATCCGGACGTTCCTGCTTCCAGTGCCTTAGTTATCCCGAGGTCTGGGTATGATTGGAACTTATTCCTCTTTCATCCACTTGAAACCCTTGTCACCTGAGCATTGGTCCGCCAGTGGTAGCGATCTCACCGGCCACTCGGGAGGTTGTTGCTTGATTCGCGGACAATGGTTATCCCCGATCTATATAGAAGAGGATGGCTATTATTGTAACAACCAGACATTTGTGTCTGTCTCTCTCTCTCACTAACTCAGTCATCTATTTATAATGATTGGTACTTCTTTCTACTTCGTCTCATCTGGACGTTCCTGATACCCGCACCTTAGTAATCCTGAGGTCTAAGTCTGATTGGTACTTATTCATCGTTCAACCATTTGAAACCCTTGTCACCTGACCATTGGTCCGACAGTGGTAGAGATCTCACCTTCCACTAGGGAGGTTTTGCTTGATTCGCGGCCAATGGTTTTCCCCATTCTATGTAGAAGAGGATGGCTATTATTGTAACAACCAGACATTTGTGTCTGTCTCTCTCTCTCTTTCACTCACTCACTCATCTATCTATAATGATTGTTACTTATTCCTTGTTCAACTACTCGAAACCCTTGTCACCTGAGCATTGGTCCTACAGACATAGAGACCTCACCTGCCACTCGGGAGGCCTTTACTTGATTCGCGGCCAATGGTTTTCCTCATTCTATATAGTAGAGGATGGCAAATAATTGCAACAACCAGACATTTGTGTCTGTCTCACTCAGTCACTCACCTATCCTATTATCTATAATGATTAGTACTTCTTTCCCATTCAACCACTTAAGATTTTCATAACCTGAGCATTGGTTGTTCAGTGGTAGAATTCTCGCCTGCCACGCGGGAGGCCCGGGTTCGATTCCCGGCCAATGCATTTTCCTCGTTCTGCAAGAAGACAATGATTACATCGTCCCATACGGGCGTTACTGTAAACTGTGACTTAGTAATCCCGAGATCTAAGTCTCATCGGTACTTATTCCTCGTTCATCCACTTGAAACCCTTGTCACCTGAGCATTGGTCCGACAGTGGTAGAGATCTCACCTGCCACTCGGGAGGTTGTTGCTTGATTCGCGGCCAATGGTTTTCCAAATTGTATGTAGAAGAGGATGGCTATTATTGTAACAACCAGACATTTGTGTCTGTCTCTCTCTCTCTTTCACTCACTCACTCATCTATCAAAAATGATTGGTACTTCTTTCTACATCATCCCATCCGGACGTTCCTGTTTCCCGCGCCTTAGTAATCCCGAGGTCTTGGTCTGATTGGTACTTATTCATCGTTCAACCATTTCAAACCCTTGTCACCTGACCATTGGTCCGACAGTGGTAGAGATCTCACCTGCCACTCGGGAGGTTGTTGCTTGATTCACGGCCAATGGTTATCCTCGATCTATATAGAAGAGGATGGCTATTATTGTAACAACCAGACATTTGTGTCTTTCTGTCTCTCTCTCTCACTAACTCAGTCATCTATTTATAATGATTGGTACTTCTTTCTACTTCATCCCATCTGGACGTTCCTGATACCCGCGCCTTAGTAATCCTGAGGTCTGGGTCTGATTGGTACTTTTTCCTCCTTCTGCATAGACGACGATGACTGCATCGTGCCATCCAGAGGTTCGTCTGTGCCTCATTGGCTCGTGTTGGCTGCATCATTCATGTTTAATGGGTTAAAGTTCTGATTGGTACTTATTCCTCCTTCAGCCGGTTCAAACACTTATCACCTGAGAATTGGTCCTACAGTGGTAGAGATCTCACCTGCAACTCGGGAGGTGTCTGCTTGATTCGCGGCCAATTTTTTTCTCCGTTCTATATAGAAGAGGTTAGCTATTATTGTAACAACCAGACATTTGTCTCTCTCTCTCTGTCACTCACTCACTCATCTATCTATAATGATTGTTACTTATTCCTTGTTCAACTACTCGAAACCCTTGTCACCTGAGCATTGGTCCTACAGACGTAGAGGCCTCACCTGCCACTCGGGAGGCCTTTGCTTGATTCGCGGCCAATGGTTTTCCTCGTTCTATATAGTAGAGGATGGCAAATCATTGCAACAACCAGACATTTGTGTCTGTCTCTCTATCTCTCTCACTTACTCTGTCATCTATTTATAATGATTGGTACTTCTTTCTACTTCGTCCCATCTGGACGTTCCTGATACCCGCGCCTTTGTAATCCTGAGGTCTGGGTCTGATTGGTACTTTTTCCTCCTTCTGCATAGACGATGATGACTGCATCGTGCCATCCAGAGGTTCGTCTGTGCCTCATTGGCTCGTGTTGGCTGCATCATTCATGTTTTATGGGTTAAAGTTCTGATTGGTACTTATTCCTCCTTCACCCGGTTCAAACACCTATCACCTGAGAATTGGTCCTACAGTGGTAGAGATCTCACCTGCCACTCGGGAGGTGTCTGCTTGATTCGCGGCCAATGGTTTTCCCCGTTCTATATAGTAGAGGATGGCAAATAATTGCTACAACCAGACATTTGTGTCTGTCTCACTCACTCACCCATCTATCCAGTTATCTTTAATGATTAGTACTTCTTTCCCATTCAACCACTTAAGATTTTCATAACCTGAGCATTGGTTGTTCAGTGGTAGAATTCTCGCCTGCCACGCGGGAGGCCCGGGTTCGATTCCCGGCCAATGCATTTTCCTCGTTCTGCAAAGAAGACAATGATTACATCGTCCCATACGGGCGTTACTGTAACCCTGACTTAGTAATCCCGAAATCTAAGTCTCATCGGTACTTATTCCTCATTCATCCACTTGAAACCCTTGTCACCTGAGCATTGGTCCGACAGTGGTAGAGATCTCACCTGCCACTCGGGAGGTTGTTGCTTCATTCGCGGCCAATGGTTTTCCCCATTCTATGTAGAAGAGGATGGCTATTATTGTAACAACCAGACATTTGTGTCTGTCTCTCTCTCTCTTTCACTCACTCACTCATCTATCTATAATGATTGGTACTTCTTTCTACATCATCCCATCCGGACGTTCCTGTTTCCCGCGCCTTAGTAATCCCGAGGTCTTGGTCTGATTGGTACTTATTCATCGTTCAACCATTTCAAACCCTTGTCACCTGACCATTGGTCCGACAGTGGTAGAGATCTCACCTGCCACTCGGGAGGTTGTTGCTTGATTCACGGCCAATGGTTATCCTCGATCTATATAGAAGAGGATGGCTATTATTGTAACAACCAGACATTTGTGTCTTTCTGTCTCTCTCTCTCACTAACTCAGTCATCTATTTATAATGATTGGTACTTCTTTCTACTTCATCCCATCTGGACGTTCCTGATACCCGCGCCTTAGTAATCCTGAGGTCTGGGTCTGATTGGTACTTTTTCCTCCTTCTGCATAGACGACGATGACTGCATCGTGCCATCCAGAGGTTCGTCTGTGCCTCATTGGCTCGTGTTGGCTGCATCATTCATGTTTAATGGGTTAAAGTTCTGATTGGTACTTATTCCTCCTTCAGCCGGTTCAAACACTTATCACCTGAGAATTGGTCCTACAGTGGTAGAGATCTCACCTGCAACTCGGGAGGTGTCTGCTTGATTCGCGGCCAATTTTTTTCTCCGTTCTATATTTAAGAGGTTAGCTATTATTGTAACAACCAGACATTTGTCTCTCTCTCTCTGTCACTCACTCACTCATCTATCTATAATGATTGTTACTTATTCCTTGTTCAACTACTCGAAACCCTTGTCACCTGAGCATTGGTCCTACAGACGTAGAGGCCTCACCTGCCACTCGGGAGGCCTTTGCTTGATTCGCGGCCAATGGTTTTCCTCGTTCTATATAGTAGAGGATGGCAAATCATTGCAACAACCAGACATTTGTGTCTGTCTCTCTATCTCTCTCACTTACTCTGTCATCTATTTATAATGATTGGTACTTCTTTCTACTTCGTCCCATCTGGACGTTCCTGATACCCGCGCCTTTGTAATCCTGAGGTCTGGGTCTGATTGGTACTTTTTCCTCCTTCTGCATAGACGATGATGACTGCATCGTGCCATCCAGAGGTTCGTCTGTGCCTCATTGGCTCGTGTTGGCTGCATCATTCATGTTTTATGGGTTAAAGTTCTGATTGGTACTTATTCCTCCTTCACCCGGTTCAAACACCTATCACCTGAGAATTGGTCCTACAGTGGTAGAGATCTCACCTGCCACTCGGAGGTGTCTGCTTGATTCGTGGCCAATTTTTTTCTCCGTTCTATATAGAAGAGGATGGGAATTATTGTAACAACCAGACATTTGTGTCTGTCTCTCTCTCTCTCTTTCACTCACTCACTCATCTATCTATAATGATTGGTACTTCTTTCTACATCATCCCATCCGGACGTTACTGTAACCCGTGACTTAGTAATCCCGAGATCTAAGTCTCATCGGTACTTATTCCTCTTTCATCCACTTGAAACCCTTGTCACCTGAGCATTTGTGCTACAGTGGTAGAGATCTCACCTGCCACTCGGGAGGTTGTTGCTTGATTCACGGCCAATGGTTATCCTCGATCTATATAGAAGAGGATGGCTATTATTGTAACAACCAGACATTTGTGTCTTTCTGTCTCTCTCTCTCACTAACTCAGTCATCTATTTATAATGATTGGTACTTCTTTCTACTTCATCCCATCTGGACGTTCCTGATACCCGCGCCTTAGTAATCCTGAGGTCTGGGTCTGATTGGTACTTTTTCCTCCTTCTGCATAGACGACGATGACTGCATCGTGCCATCCAGAGGTTCGTCTGTGCCTCATTGGCTCGTGTTGGCTGCATCATTCATGTTTAATGGGTTAAAGTTCTGATTGGTACTTATTCCTCCTTCAGCCGGTTCAAACACTTATCACCTGAGAATTGGTCCTACAGTGGTAGAGATCTCACCTGCAACTCGGGAGGTGTCTGCTTGATTCGCGGCCAATGGTTTTCCCCATTCCATGTAGAAGAGGATGGCTATTATTGTAACAACCAGACATTTGTGTCTGTCTCTCTCTCTCACTCACTCATCTATCTATAAAGATTGGTACCTCTTTCTACATCGTCCCATCCGGACGTTCCTGTTTCCAGTGCCTTAGTTATCCCGAGGTCTGGGTATGATTGGAACTTATTCCTCTTTCATCCACTTGAAACCCTTGTCACCTGAGCATTGGTCCGACAGTGGTAGCGATCTCACCTACCACTCGGGAGGTTGTTGCTTGATTCGCTGACAATGGTTATCCCCGATCTATATAGAAGAGGATGGCTATTATTGTAACAACCAGACATTTGTGTCTGTCTCTCTCTCTCACTAACTCAGTCATCTATTTATAATGATTGGTACTTCTTTCTACTTCGTCCCATCTGGACGTTCCTGATACCCGCGCCTTAGTAATCCCGAGGTCTAAGTCTGATTGGTACTTATTCATCGTTCAACCATTTGAAACCCTTGTCACCTGACCATTGGTCCGACAGTGGTAGAGATCTCACCTTCCACTAGGGAGGTTGATGCTTGATTCGCGGCCAATGGTTTTCCCCATTCTATGTAGAAGAGGATGGCTATTATTGTAACAACCAGACATTTGTGTCTGTCTCTCTCTCTCACTTACTCATCTATCTATAGAGATTGGTACCTCTTTCTACATCGTCCCATCCGGACGTTCCTGTTTCCCGTGCCTTAGTTATCCCGAGGTCTAAGTCTGATTGGTACTTATTCATCGTTCAACCATTTGAAACCCTTGTCACCTGACCATTGGTCCGACAGTGGTAGAGATCTCACCTTCCATGCGGGAGGTTGTTGCTTGATTCGCGGCCAATGGTTTTCCCCATTCTATGTAGAAGAGGATGGCTATTATTGTAACAACCAGACATTTGTGACTGTCTCTCTCTCTCTTTCACTCACTCACTCATCTATCTATAATGATTGGTACTTCTTTCTACATCATCCCATCCGGACGTTCCTGTTTCCCGCGCCTTAGTAATCCCGAGGTCTTGGTCTGATTGGTACTTATTCCTCGTTCATCCACTTGATACCCTTGTCACCTGAGCATTGGTCCTACAGTGGTAGAGATCTCAGCTGCCACGCAGGAATTCATTGCTCGATTCGCGGCCAATGGTTTTCCCCGTTCTATATAGAACAGGATGGCAAATAATTGCAACAACCAGACATTTGTGTCTGTCTCTCTCTCTCACTCACTCATCTATCTAAAAAGATTGGTACCTCTTTCTACATCGTCCCATCCGGACGTTCCTGTTTCCCGTGCCTTAGTTATCCCGAGGTCTGGGTCTGATTGGTACTTTTTCCTCCTTCTGCATAGACGACGATGACTGCATCGTGCCATCCAGAGGTTCGTCTGTGCCTCATTGGCTCGTGTTGGCTGCATCATTCATGTTTTATGGGTTAAAGTTCTGATTGGTACTTATTCCTCCTTCAGCCGGTTCAAACACTTGTCACCTGAGCATTGGTCCTACAGTGGTAGAGATCTCACCTGCCACTCGGGAGGTGTCTGCTTGATTCGCGGCCAATGGTTTTCCCCGTTCTATATAGTAGAGGATGGCAAATAATTGCTACAACCAGACATTTGTGTCTGTCTCACTCACTCACCCATCTATCCAGTTATCTTTAATGATTAGTACTTCTTTCCCATTCAACCACTTAAGATTTTCATAACCTGAGCATTGGTTGTTCAGTGGTAGAATTCTCGCCTGCCACGCGGGAGGCCCGGGTTCGATTCCCGGCCAATGCATTTTCCTCGTTCTGCAAAGAAGACAATGATTACATCGTCCCATACGGGCGTTACTGTAACCCTGACTTAGTAATCCCGAGATCTAAGTCTCATCGGTACTTATTCCTCATTCATCCACTTGAAACCCTTGTCACCTGAGCATTGGTCCGACAGTGGTAGAGATCTCACCTGCAACTCGGGAGGTGTCTGCTTGATTCGCGGCCAATGGTTTTCCCCATTCCATGTAGAAGAGGATGGCTATTATTGTAACAACCAGACATTTGTGTCTGTCTCTCTCTCTCACTCACTCATCTATCTATAAAGATTGGTACCTCTTTCTACATCGTCCCATCCGGACGTTCCTGTTTCCAGTGCCTTAGTTATCCCGAGGTCTGGGTATGATTGGAACTTATTCCTCTTTCATCCACTTGAAACCCTTGTCACCTGAGCATTGGTCCGACAGTGGTAGCGATCTCACCTACCACTCGGGAGGTTGTTGCTTGATTCGCTGACAATGGTTATCCCCGATCTATATAGAAGAGGATGGCTATTATTGTAACAACCAGACATTTGTGTCTGTCTCTCTCTCTCACTAACTCAGTCATCTATTTATAATGATTGGTACTTCTTTCTACTTCGTCCCATCTGGACGTTCCTGATACCCGCGCCTTAGTAATCCCGAGGTCTAAGTCTGATTGGTACTTATTCATCGTTCAACCATTTGAAACCCTTGTCACCTGACCATTGGTCCGACAGTGGTAGAGATCTCACCTTCCATGCGGGAGGTTGTTGCTTGATTCGCGGCCAATGGTTTTCCCCATTCTATGTAGAAGAGGATGGCTATTATTGTAACAACCAGACATTTGTGTCTGTCTCTCTCTCTCTTTCACTCACTCACTCATCAATCTATAATGATTGGTACTCCTTTCTACATCATCCCATCCGGACGTTCCTGTTTCCTGCGCCTTAGTAATCCCGAGGTCATGGTCTGATTGGTACTTATTCCTCGTTCAACCATTTCAAACCCTTGTCACCTGACCATTGGTCCAACAGTGGTAGAGATCTCACCTTCCACTCGGGAGGTTGTTGCTTGATTCGCGGACAATGGTTATCCCCGATCTATATAGAAGAGGATGGCTATTATTGTAACAACCAGACATTTGTGTCTGTCTCTCTCTCTCACTAACTCAGTCATCTATTTATAATGATTGGTACTTCTTTCTACTTCATCCCATCTGGACGTTCCTGATACCCGCGCCTAAGTTATCCCGAGGTCTTGGTCTGATTGGTACTTATTCCTCGTTCATCCACTTGATACCCTTGTCACCTGAGCATTGGTCCTACAGTGGTAGAGATCTCAGCTGCCACGCAGGATTTCATTGCTCGATTCGCGGCCAATGGTTTTCCCCGTTCTATATAGAACAGGATGGCAAATAATTGCAACCACCAGACATTTGTTTCTGTCTCTCTCTCTCACTCACTCATCTATCTAAATAGATTGGTACCTCTTTCTACATCGTCCCATCCGGACGTTCCTGTTTCCCGTGCCTTAGTTATCCCGAGGTCTGGGTCTGATTGGTACTTTTTCCTCCTTCTGCATAGACGACGATGACTGCATCGTGCCATCCAGAGGTTCGTCTGTGCCTCATTGGCTCGTGTTGGCTGCATCATTCATGTTTTATGGGTTAAAGTTCTGATTGGTACTTATTCCTCCTTCAGCCGGTTCAAACACTTGTCACCTGAGCATTGGTCCTACAGTGGTAGAGATCTCACCTGCCACTCGGGAGGTGTCTGCTTGATTCGCGGCCAATGGTTTTCCCCGTTCTATATAGTAGAGGATGGCAAGTAATTGCTACAACCAGACATTTGTGTCTGTCTCACTCACTCACTCATCTATCCAATTATCTTTAATGATTAGTACTTCTTTCCCATTCAACCACTTAAGATTTTCATAACCTGAGCATTGGTTGTTCAGTGGTAGAATTCTCGGCTGCCACGCGGGAGGCCTGGGTTCGATTCCCGGCCAATGCATTTTCCTCGTTCTGCAAGAAGACAGTGATTACATCGTCCCATACGGGCGTTACTGTAACCTGTGACTTAGTAATCCCGAGATCTAAGTCTCATCGGTACTTATTCCTCTTTCATCCACTTGAAACCCTTGTCACCTGAGCATTTGTGCTACAGTGGTAGAGATCTCACCATCCACTCGGGAGGTTGTTGCTTGATTCGAGGCCAATGGTTATCCTCGATCTATATAGAAGAGGATGGCTATTATTGTAACAACCAGACATTTGTGTCTGTCTCTCTCTCTCTTTCACTCACTCACTCATCTATCTATAATGATTGGTACTTCTTTCTACATCATCCCATCCGGACGTTCCTGTTTCCCGTGCCTTAGTAATCCCGAGGTCTTGGTCTGATTGGTACTTATTCATCGTTCAACCATTTCAAACCCTTGTCACCTGAGAATTGGTCCTACAGTGGTAGAGATCTCACCTGCCACTCGGAGGTGTCTGCTTGATTCGTGGCCAATTTTCTTCTCCATTCTATATAGAAGAGGATGGGAATTATTGTAACAACCAGACATTTGTGTCTGTCTCTCTCTCTCTCTTTCACTCACTCACTCATCTATCTATAATGATTGGTACTTCTTTCTACATCATCCCATCCGGACGTTACTGTAACCTGTGACTTAGTAATCCCGAGATCTAAGTCTCATCGTTACTTATTCCTCTTTCATCCACTTGAAACCCTTGTCACCTGAGCATTGGTCCGCCAGTGGTAGATATCTCACCTTCCACTCGGGAGGTTGTTGCTTGATTCGCGGCCCATGGTTTTCCCCATTCTATTTAGAAGAGGATGGCTATTATTGTAACAACCAGACATTTGTGTCTGTCTCTCTCTCTCACTAACTCAGTCATCTATTTATAATGATTGGTACTTCTTTCTACTTCGTCCCATCTGGACGTTCCTGATACCCGCGCCTTAGTAATCCCGAGGTCTAAGTCTGATTGGTACTTATTCATCGTTCAACCATTTGAAACCCTTGTCACCTGACCATTGGTCCGACAGTGGTAGAGATCTCACCTTCCATGCGGGAGGTTGTTGCTTGATTCGCGGCCAATGGTTTTCCCCATTCTATGTAGAAGAGGATGGCTATTATTGTAACAACCAGACATTTGTGTCTGTCTCTCTCTCTCTTTCACTCACTCACTCATCAATCTATAATGATTGGTACTTCTTTCTACATCATCCCATCCGGACGTTCCTGTTTCCCGCGCCTTAGTAATCCCGAGGTCTTGGTCTGATTGGTACTTATTCCTCGTTCATCCACTTGATACCCTTGTCACCTGAGCATTGGTCCTACAGTGGTAGAGATCTCAGCTGCCACGCAGGAATTCATTGCTCGATTCGCGGCCAATGGTTTTCCCCGTTCTATATAGAACAGGATGGCAAATAATTGCAACAACCAGACATTTGTGTCTGTCTCTCTCTCTCACTCACTCATCTATCTAAAAAGATTGGTACCTCTTTCTACATCGTCCCATCCGGACGTTCCTGTTTCCCGTGCCTTAGTTATCCCGAGGTCTGGGTCTGATTGGTACTTTTTCCTCCTTCTGCATAGACGACGATGACTGCATCGTGCCATCCAGAGGTTCGTCTGTGCCTCATTGGCTCGTGTTGGCTGCATCATTCATGTTTTATGGGTTAAAGTTCTGATTGGTACTTATTCCTCCTTCAGCCGGTTCAAACACTTGTCACCTGAGCATTGGTCCTACAGTGGTAGAGATCTCACCTGCCACTCGGGAGGTGTCTGCTTGATTCGCGGCCAATGGTTTTCCCCGTTCTATATAGTAGAGGATGGCAAATAATTGCTACAACCAGACATTTGTGTCTGTCTCACTCACTCACCCATCTATCCAGTTATCTTTAATGATTAGTACTTCTTTCCCATTCAACCACTTAAGATTTTCATAACCTGAGCATTGGTTGTTCAGTGGTAGAATTCTCGCCTGCCACGCGGGAGGCCCGGGTTCGATTCCCGGCCAATGCATTTTCCTCGTTCTGCAAAGAAGACAATGATTACATCGTCCCATACGGGCGTTACTGTAACCTGTGACTTAGTAATCCCGAGGTCTAAGTCTGATTGGTACTTATTCATCGTTCAACCATTTGAAACCCTTGTCACCTGACCATTGGTCCGACAGTGGTAGAGATCTCACCTTCCACTAGGGAGGTTGTTGCTTGATTCGCGGCCAATGGTTTTCCCCATTCTATGTAGAAGAGGATGGCTATTATTGTAACAACCAGACATTTGTGTCTGTCTCTCTCTCTCACTCACTCATCTATCTATAGAGATTGGTACCTCTTTCTACATCGTCCCATCCGGACGTTCCTGTTTCCCGTGCCTTAGTTATCCCGAGGTCTAAGTCTGATTGGTACTTATTCATCGTTCAACCATTTGAAACCCTTGTCACCTGACCATTGGTCCGACAGTGGTAGAGATCTCACCTTCCATTCGGGAGGTTGTTGCTTGATTCGCGGCCAATGGTTTTCCCCATTCTATGTAGAAGAGGATGGCTATTATTGTAACAACCAGACATTTGTGTCTGTCTCTCTCTCTCTTTCACTCACTCACTCATCTATCTATAATGATTGGTACTTCTTTCTACATCATCCCATCCGGACGTTCCTGTTTCCCGCGCCTTAGTAATCCCGAGGTCTTGGTCTGATTGGTACTTATTCCTCGATCATCCACTTGATACCCTTGTCACCTGAGCATTGGTCCTACAGTGGTAGAGATCTCAGCTGCCACGCAGGAATTAATTGCTCGATTCGCGGCCAATGGTTTTCCCCGTTCTATATAGAACAGGATGGCAAATAATTGCAACAACCAGACATTTGTGTCTGTCTCTCTCTCTCACTCACTCATCTATCTAAAAAGATTGGTACCTCTTTCTACATCGTCCCATCCGGACGTTCCTGTTTCCCGTGCCTTAGTTATCCCGAGGTCTGGGTCTGATTGGTACTTTTTCCTCCTTCTGCATAGACGACGATGACTGCATCGTGACATCCAGAGGTTCGTCTGTGCCTCATTGGCTCGTGTTGGCTGCATCATTCATGTTTTATGGGTTAAAGTTCTGATTGGTACTTATTCCTCCTTCAGCCGGTTCAAACACTTGTCACCTGAGCATTGGTCCTACAGTGGTAGAGATCTCACCTGCCACTCGGAGGTGTCTGCTTGATTCGTGGCCAATTTTTTTCTCCGTTCTATATAGAAGAGGATGGGAATTATTGTAACAACCAGACATTTGTGTCTGTCTCTCTCTCTCTCTTTCACTCACTCACTCATCTATCTATAATGATTGGTACTTCTTTCTACATCATCCCATCCGGACGTTCCTGTTTCCCGCGCCTTAGTAATCCCGAGGTCTTGGTCTGATTGGTACTTATTCATCGTTCAACCATTTCAAACCCTTGTCACCTGACCATTGGTTCGACAGTATTAGAGATCTCACCTGCCACTCGGGAGGTTGTTGCTTGATTCGCGGCCAATGGTTATCCTCGATCTATATAGAAGAAGATGGCTATTATTGTAACAACCAGACATTTGTGTCTGTCTCTCTCTCTCACTAACTCAGTCATCTATTTATAATGATTGGTACTTCTTTCTACTTCGTCCCATCTGGACGTTCCTGATACCCGCGCCTTAGTAATCCTGAGGTCTGGGTCTGATTGGTACGTTTTCCTCCTTCTGCATAGACGACGATGACTGCATCGTGCCATCCAGAGGTTCGTCTGTGCCTCATTGGCTCGTGTTGGCTGCATCATTCATGTTTTATGGGTTAAAGTTCTGATTGGTACTTATTCCTCCTTCAGCCGGTTCAAACACTTATCACCTGAGAATTGGTCCTACAGTGGTAGAGATCTCACCTGCCACTCGGGAGGTGTCTGCTTGATTCGCGGCCAATTTTTTTCTCCGTTCTATATAGAAGAGGTTAGCTATTATTGTAACAACCAGACAATTGTCTCTCTCTCTCTGTCACTCACTCACTCATCTATCTATAATGATTGTTACTTATTTCTTGTTCAACTACTCGAAACCCTTGTCACCTGAGCATTGGTCCTACAGACGTAGAGACCTCACCTGCCACTCGGGAGGCCTTTGCTTGATTCGCGGCCAATGGTTTTCCTCGTTCTATATAGTAGAGGATGGCAAATCATTGCAACAACCAGACATTTGTGTCTGTCTCTCTCTCTCTCTCACTTACTCTGTCATCTATTTATAATGATTGGTACTTCTTTCTACTTCGTCCCATCTGGACGTTCCTGATACCCGCGCCTTTGTAATCCTGAGGTCTGGGTCTGATTGGTACTTTTTCCTCCTTCTGCATAGACGATGATGACTGCATCGTGCCATCCAGAGGTTCGTCTGTGCCTCATTGGCTCGTGTTGGCTGCATCATTCATGTTTTATGGGTTAAAGTTCTGATTGGTACTTATTCCTCCTTCAGCCGGTTCAAACACCTATCACCTGAGAATTGGTCCTACAGTGGTAGAGATCTCACCTGCCACTCGGAGGTGTCTGCTTGATTCGTGGCCAATTTTTTTCTCCGTTCTATATAGAAGAGGATGGGAATTATTGTAACAACCAGACATTTGTGTCTGTCTCTCTCTCTCTCTTTCACTCACTCACTCATCTATCTATAATGATTGGTACTTCTTTCTACATCATCCCATCCGGACGTTACTGTAACCTGTGACTTAGTAATCCCGAGATCTAAGTCTCATCGTTACTTATTCCTCGTTCATCCACTTGAAACCCTTGTCACCTGAGCATTTGTGCTACACTGGTAGATATCTCACCTTCCACTCGGGAGGTTGTTGCTTGATTCGCGGCCAATGGTTTTCCCCATTCTATGTAGAAGAGGATGGCTATTATTGTAATAACCAGACATTTGTGTCTGTCTCTCTCTCTCACTCACTCATCTATCTATAAAGATTGGTACCTCTTTCTACATTGTCCCATCCGGACGTTCCTGTTTCCAGTGCCTTAGTTATCCCGAGGTCTGGGTATGATTGGAACTTATTCCTCTTTCATCCACTTGAAACCCTTGTCACCTGAGCATTGGTCCGCCAGTGGTAGCGATCTCACCGGCCACTCGGGAGGTTGTTGCTTGATTCGCGGACAATGGTTATCCCCGATCTATATAGAAGAGGATGGCTATTATTGTAACAACCAGACATTTGTGTCTGTCTCTCTCTCTCACTAACTCAGTCATCTATTTATAATGATTGGTACTTCTTTCTACTTCGTCCCATCTGGACGTTCCTGATACCCGCGCCTTAGTAATCCTGAGGTCTAAGTCTGATTGGTACTTATTCATCGTTCAACCATTTGAAACCCTTGTCACCTGACCATTGGTCCGACAGTGGTAGAGATCTCACCTTCCACTAGGGAGGTTGTTGCTTGATTCGCGGCCAATGGTTTTCCCCATTCTATGTAGAAGAGGATGGCTATTATTGTAACAACCAGACATTTGTGTCTGTCTCTCTCTCTCACTCACTCATCTATCTATAGAGATTGGTACCTCTTTCTACATCGTCCCATCCGGACGTTCCTGTTTCCCGTGCCTTAGTTATCCCGAGGTCTAAGTCTGATTGGTACTTATTCCTCGTTCATCCACTTGATACCCTTGTCACCTGAGCATTGGTCCTACAGTGGTAGAGATCTCAGCTGCCACGCAGGAATTCATTGCTCAATTCGCGGCCAATGGTTTTCCCCGTTCTATATAGAACAGGATGGCAAATTATTGCAACAACCAGACATTTGTGTCTGTCTCTCTCTCTCACTCACTCATCTATCTAAAAAGATTGGTACCTCTTTCTACATCGTCCCATCCGGACGTTCCTGTTTCCCGTGCCTTAGTTATCCCGAGGTCTGGGTCTGATTGGTACTTTTTCCTCCTTCTGCATAGACGACGATGACTGCATCGTGCCATCCAGAGGTTCGTCTGTGCCTCATTGGCTCGTGTTGGCTGCATCATTCATGTTTTATGGGTTAAAGTTCTGATTGGTACTTATTCCTCCTTCAGCCGGTTCAAACACTTGTCACCTGAGCATTGGTCCTACAGTGGTAGAGATCTCACCTGCCACTCGGGAGGTGTCTGCTTGATTCGCGGCCAATGGTTTTCCCCGTTCTATATAGTAGAGGATGGCAAATAATTGCTACAACCAGACATTTGTGTCTGTCTCACTCACTCACCCATCTATCCAGTTATCTTTAATGATTAGTACTTCTTTCCCATTCAACCACTTAAGATTTTCATAACCTGAGCATTGGTTGTTCAGTGGTAGAATTCTCGCCTGCCACGCGGGAGGCCCGGGTTCGATTCCCGGCCAATGCATTTTCCTCGTTCTGCAAAGAAGACAATGATTACATCGTCCCATACGGGCGTTACTGTAACCTGTGACTTAGTAATCCCGAGGTCTAAGTCTGATTGGTACTTATTCATCGTTCAACCATTTGAAACCCTTGTCACCTGACCATTGGTCCGACAGTGGTAGAGATCTCACCTTCCACTAGGGAGGTTGTTGCTTGATTCGCGGCCAATGGTTTTCCCCATTCTATGTAGAAGAGGATGGCTATTATTGTAACAACCAGACATTTGTGTCTGTCTCTCTCTCTCACTCACTCATCTATCTATAGAGATTGGTACCTCTTTCTACATCGTCCCATCCGGACGTTCCTGTTTCCCGTGCCTTAGTTATCCCGAGGTCTAAGTCTGATTGGTACTTATTCATCGTTCAACCATTTGAAACCCTTGTCACCTGACCATTGGTCCGACAGTGGTAGAGATCTCACCTTCCATTCGGGAGGTTGTTGCTTGATTCGCGGCCAATGGTTTTCCCCATTCTATGTAGAAGAGGATGGCTATTATTGTAACAACCAGACATTTGTGTCTGTCTCTCTCTCTCTTTCACTCACTCACTCATCTATCTATAATGATTGGTACTTCTTTCTACATCATCCCATCCGGACGTTCCTGTTTCCCGCGCCTTAGTAATCCCGAGGTCTTGGTCTGATTGGTACTTATTCCTCGATCATCCACTTGATACCCTTGTCACCTGAGCATTGGTCCTACAGTGGTAGAGATCTCAGCTGCCACGCAGGAATTAATTGCTCGATTCGCGGCCAATGGTTTTCCCCGTTCTATATAGAACAGGATGGCAAATAATTGCAACAACCAGACATTTGTGTCTGTCTCTCTCTCTCACTCACTCATCTATCTAAAAAGATTGGTACCTCTTTCTACATCGTCCCATCCGGACGTTCCTGTTTCCCGTGCCTTAGTTATCCCGAGGTCTGGGTCTGATTGGTACTTTTTCCTCCTTCTGCATAGACGACGATGACTGCATCGTGACATCCAGAGGTTCGTCTGTGCCTCATTGGCTCGTGTTGGCTGCATCATTCATGTTTTATGGGTTAAAGTTCTGATTGGTACTTATTCCTCCTTCAGCCGGTTCAAACACTTGTCACCTGAGCATTGGTCCTACAGTGGTAGAGATCTCACCTGCCACTCGGAGGTGTCTGCTTGATTCGTGGCCAATTTTTTTCTCCGTTCTATATAGAAGAGGATGGGAATTATTGTAACAACCAGACATTTGTGTCTGTCTCTCTCTCTCTCTTTCACTCACTCACTCATCTATCTATAATGATTGGTACTTCTTTCTACATCATCCCATCCGGACGTTCCTGTTTCCCGCGCCTTAGTAATCCCGAGGTCTTGGTCTGATTGGTACTTATTCATCGTTCAACCATTTCAAACCCTTGTCACCTGACCATTGGTTCGACAGTATTAGAGATCTCACCTGCCACTCGGGAGGTTGTTGCTTGATTCGCGGCCAATGGTTATCCTCGATCTATATAGAAGAAGATGGCTATTATTGTAACAACCAGACATTTGTGTCTGTCTCTCTCTCTCACTAACTCAGTCATCTATTTATAATGATTGGTACTTCTTTCTACTTCGTCCCATCTGGACGTTCCTGATACCCGCGCCTTAGTAATCCTGAGGTCTGGGTCTGATTGGTACGTTTTCCTCCTTCTGCATAGACGACGATGACTGCATCGTGCCATCCAGAGGTTCGTCTGTGCCTCATTGGCTCGTGTTGGCTGCATCATTCATGTTTTATGGGTTAAAGTTCTGATTGGTACTTATTCCTCCTTCAGCCGGTTCAAACACTTATCACCTGAGAATTGGTCCTACAGTGGTAGAGATCTCACCTGCCACTCGGGAGGTGTCTGCTTGATTCGCGGCCAATTTTTTTCTCCGTTCTATATAGAAGAGGTTAGCTATTATTGTAACAACCAGACAATTGTCTCTCTCTCTCTGTCACTCACTCACTCATCTATCTATAATGATTGTTACTTATTTCTTGTTCAACTACTCGAAACCCTTGTCACCTGAGCATTGGTCCTACAGACGTAGAGACCTCACCTGCCACTCGGGAGGCCTTTGCTTGATTCGCGGCCAATGGTTTTCCTCGTTCTATATAGTAGAGGATGGCAAATCATTGCAACAACCAGACATTTGTGTCTGTCTCTCTCTCTCTCTCACTTACTCTGTCATCTATTTATAATGATTGGTACTTCTTTCTACTTCGTCCCATCTGGACGTTCCTGATACCCGCGCCTTTGTAATCCTGAGGTCTGGGTCTGATTGGTACTTTTTCCTCCTTCTGCATAGACGATGATGACTGCATCGTGCCATCCAGAGGTTCGTCTGTGCCTCATTGGCTCGTGTTGGCTGCATCATTCATGTTTTATGGGTTAAAGTTCTGATTGGTACTTATTCCTCCTTCAGCCGGTTCAAACACCTATCACCTGAGAATTGGTCCTACAGTGGTAGAGATCTCACCTGCCACTCGGAGGTGTCTGCTTGATTCGTGGCCAATTTTTTTCTCCGTTCTATATAGAAGAGGATGGGAATTATTGTAACAACCAGACATTTGTGTCTGTCTCTCTCTCTCTCTTTCACTCACTCACTCATCTATCTATAATGATTGGTACTTCTTTCTACATCATCCCATCCGGACGTTACTGTAACCTGTGACTTAGTAATCCCGAGATCTAAGTCTCATCGTTACTTATTCCTCGTTCATCCACTTGAAACCCTTGTCACCTGAGCATTTGTGCTACACTGGTAGATATCTCACCTTCCACTCGGGAGGTTGTTGCTTGATTCGCGGCCAATGGTTTTCCCCATTCTATGTAGAAGAGGATGGCTATTATTGTAATAACCAGACATTTGTGTCTGTCTCTCTCTCTCACTCACTCATCTATCTATAAAGATTGGTACCTCTTTCTACATTGTCCCATCCGGACGTTCCTGTTTCCAGTGCCTTAGTTATCCCGAGGTCTGGGTATGATTGGAACTTATTCCTCTTTCATCCACTTGAAACCCTTGTCACCTGAGCATTGGTCCGCCAGTGGTAGCGATCTCACCGGCCACTCGGGAGGTTGTTGCTTGATTCGCGGACAATGGTTATCCCCGATCTATATAGAAGAGGATGGCTATTATTGTAACAACCAGACATTTGTGTCTGTCTCTCTCTCTCACTAACTCAGTCATCTATTTATAATGATTGGTACTTCTTTCTACTTCGTCCCATCTGGACGATCCTGATACCCGCGCCTTAGTAATCCTGAGGTCTAAGTCTGATTGGTACTTATTCATCGTTCAACCATTTGAAACCCTTGTCACCTGACCATTGGTCCGACAGTGGTAGAGATCTCACCTTCCACTAGGGAGGTTGTTGCTTGATTCGCGGCCAATGGTTTTCCCCATTCTATGTAGAAGAGGATGGCTATTATTGTAACAACCAGACATTTGTGTCTGTCTCTCTCTCTCACTCACTCATCTATCTATAGAGATTGGTACCTCTTTCTACATCGTCCCATCCGGACGTTCCTGTTTCCCGTGCCTTAGTTATCCCGAGGTCTAAGTCTGATTGGTACTTATTCCTCGTTCATCCACTTGATACCCTTGTCACCTGAGCATTGGTCCTACAGTGGTAGAGATCTCAGCTGCCACGCAGGAATTCATTGCTCAATTCGCGGCCAATGGTTTTCCCCGTTCTATATAGAACAGGATGGCAAATTATTGCAACAACCAGACATTTGTGTCTGTCTCTCTCTCTCACTCACTCATCTATCTAAAAAGATTGGTACCTCTTTCTACATCGTCCCATCCGGACGTTCCTGTTTCCCGTGCCTTAGTTATCCCGAGGTCTGGGTCTGATTGGTACTTTTTCCTCCTTCTGCATAGACGACGATGACTGCATCGTGCCATCCAGAGGTTCGTCTGTGCCTCATTGGCTCGTGTTGGCTGCATCATTCATGTTTTATGGGTTAAAGTTCTGATTGGTACTTATTCCTCCTTCAGCCGGTTCAAACACTTGTCACCTGAGCATTGGTCCTACATTGGTAGAGATCTCACCTGCCACTCGGGAGGTGTCTGCTTGATTCGCGGCCAATGGTTTTCCCCGTTCTATATAGTAGAGGATGGCAAATAATTGCAACAACCAGACATTTGTGTCTGTCTCACTCACTCACTCATCTATCCTATAATCTATAATGATTAGTACTTCTTTCCCATTCAACCACTTAAAATTTTCATAACCTTAGCATTGGTTGTTCAGTGGTAGAATTCTCGCCTGCCACGCGGGAGGCCCGGATTCGATTCCCGGCCAAAGCATTTTCCTCGTTCTGCAAAGAAGACAATGATTACATCGTCCCATACGGGCGTTACTGTAACCCTGACTTAGTAATCCCGAGATCTAAGTCTCATCGGTACTTATTCCTCGTTCATCCACTTGAAACCCTTGTCACCTGAGCATTGGTCCGACAGTGGTAGAGATCTCACCTGCCACTCGGGAGGTTGTTGCTTCATTCGCGGCCAATGGTTTTCCCCATTCTATGTAGAAGAGGATGGCTATTATTGTAACAACCAGACATTTGTGTCTGTCTCTCTCTCTCACTCACTCATCTATCTATAAAGATTGGTACCTCTTTCTACATCGTCCCATCCGGACGTTCCTGTTTCCAGTGCCTTAGTTATCCCGAGGTCTGGGTATGATTGGAACTTATTCCTCTTTCATCCTCTTGAAACCCTTGTCACCTGAGCATTTGTGCTACAGTGGTAGATATCTCACCTTCCACTCGGGAGGTTGTTGCTTGATTCGCGGCCAATGGTTATCCCCGATCTATATAGAAGAGGATGGCTATTATTGTAACAACCACACATTTGTGTCTGTCTCTCTCTCTCACTCACTCATCTATCTATAAAGATTGGTACCTCTTTCTACATCGTCCCATCCGGACGTTCCTGTTTCCCGCGCCTTAGTAATCCCGAGGTCTTGGTCTGATTGGTACTTATTCCTCGTTCATCCACTTGATACCCTTGTCACCTGAGCATTGGTCCTACAGTGGTAGAGATCTCAGCTGCCACGCAGGAATTCATTGCTCGATTCGCGGCCAATGGTTTTCCCCGTTCTATATAGAACAGGATGGCAAATAATTGCAACAACCAGACATTTGTGTCTGTCTCTCTCTCTCACTCACTCATCTATCTATAAAGATTGGTACCTCTTTCTACATCGTCCCATCCGGACGTTCCTGTTTCCCGTGCCTTAGTTATCCCGAGGTCTGGGTCTGATTGGTACTTTTTCCTCCTTCTGCATAGACGATGATGACTGCATCGTGCCATCCAGAGGTTCGTCTGTGCCTCATTGGCTCGTGTTGGCTGCATCATTCATGTTTTATGGGTTAAAGTTCTGATTGGTACTTATTCCTCCTTCAGCCGGTTCAAACATTTGTCACCTGAGCATTGGTCCTACAGTGGTAGAGATCTCACCTGCCACTCGGGAGGTGTCTGCTTGATTCGCGGCCAATGGTTTTCCCCGTTCTATATAGTAGAGGATGGCAAATAATTGCTACAACCAGACATTTGTGTCTGTCTCACTCACTCACTCATCTATCCAATTATCTTTAATGATTAGTACTTCTTTCCCATTCAAGCACTTAAGATTTTCATAACCTGAGCATTGGTTGTTCAGTGGTAGAATTCTCGCCTGCCACGCGGGAGGCCCGGGTTAGATTCCCGGCCAATGCATTTACCTCGTACTGCAAAGAAGACAATGATTACATCGTCCCATCCGGACGTTACTGTAACCCGTGACTTAGTAATCCCGAGATCTAAGTCTCATCGGTACTTATTCCTCTTTCATCCACTTGAAACCCTTGTCACCTGAGAATTTGTGCTACAGTGGTAGAGATCTCACCTGCCACTCGGGAGGTTGTTGCTTGATTCGCAGCCAATGGTTTTCCCCATTCTATGTAGAAGAGGATGGCTATTATTGTAACAACCAGACATTTGTGTCTGTCTCTCTCTCTCTTTCACTCACTCACTCATCTATCTATAATGATTGGTACTTCTTTCTACATCATCCCATCCGGACGTTCCTGTTTCCCGCGCCTTAGTAATCCTGAGGTCTGGGTCTGATTGGTACTTTTTCCTCCTTCTGCATAGACGACGATGACTGCATCGTGCCATCCAGAGGTTCGTCTGTGCCTCATTGGCTCGTGTTAGCTGCATCATTCATGTTTTATGGGTTAAATTTCTCATTGGTAATTATTCCTCGTTCATCCACTTGAAACCCTTATCACCTGAGCATTGGTCGGACAGAGGTAGAGATCTCACCTGCCACTCGGGAGGTTGTTGCTTGATTCGCGGCCAATGGTTTTCCCCATTCTATGTAGAAGACGATGGCTATTATTGTAACAACCAGACATTTGTGCCTGTCTCTCTCTCTCTCACTAACTCAGTCATCTATTAATAATGATTGGTACTTCTTTCTACATCATCCCATCCGGACGTTCCTGTTTCCCGCGCCTTTGTAATCCCGAGGTCTTGGTCTGATTGGTACTTATTCATCGTTCAACCATTTCAAACCCTTGTCACCTGAGCATTGGTCCTACAGACGTAGAGACCTCACCTGCAACTCGGGAGGCCTTTGCTTGATTCGCGGCCAATGGTTTTCCCCGTTCTATATAGAACAGGATGGCAAATATTTGCAACAACCAGACATTTGTGTCTTTCTGTCTCTCTCTCTCACTAACTCAGTCATCTATTTATAATGATTGGTACTTCTTTCTACTTCGTCCCATCTGGACGTTCCTGATACCCGCGCCTTAGTAATCCTGAGGTCTGGGTCTGATTGGTACTTTTTCCTCCTTCTGCATAGACGACGATGACTGCATCGTGCCATCCAGAGGTTCGTCTGTGCCTCATTGGCTCGTGTTGGCTGCATCATTCATGTTCTATGGGTTAAAGTTCTGATTGGTACTTATTCCTCCTTCAGCCGGTTCAAACACTTATCACCTGAGAATTGGTCCTACAGTGGTTGAGATCTCACCTGCCACTCGGGAGGTGTCTGCTTGATTCGCGGCCAATTTTTTTCTCCGTTCTATATAGAAGAGGTTAGCTATTATTGTTACAACCAGACATTTGTCTCTCTCTCTCTGTCACTCACTCACTCATCTATCTATAATGATTGGTACTTCTTTCTACATCATCCCATCCGGACGTTCCTGTTTCCCGCGCCTTAGTAATCCCGAGGTCTTGGTCTGATTGGTACTTATTCATCGTTCAACCATGTCAAACCCTTGTCACCTGACCATTGGTCCGACAGTATTAGAAATCTCACCTGCCACTCGGGAGGTTGTTGCTTGATTCGCGGCCAATGGTTATCCTCGATCTATATAGAAGAGGATGGCTATTATTGTAACAACCAGACATTTGTGTCTGTCTCTCTCTCTCTTTCACTCACTCATCTATCTATAATGATTGTTACTTATTCCTTGTTCAACCCCTCGAAACCCTTGTCACCTGAGCATTGGTCCTACAGACGTAGAGACCTCACCTGCTACTCGGGAGGCCTTTGCTTGATTCGCGGCCAATGGTTTTCCCCGTTCTATATAGTAGAGGATGGCAAATAATTGCAACAACCAGACATTTGTGTCTGTCTCACTCACTCACTCATCTATCCAATTATCTTTAATGATTGGTACTTCTTTCACATTCAACCACTTTAGATTTTCATAACCTGAGCATTGGTTGTTCAGTTGTAGAATTCTCGCCTGCCACGCGGGAGACCCGGGTTCGATTCCCGGCCAATGCATTTTCCTCGTTCTGCAAAGAAGACAATGATTACATCGTCCCATCCGGACGATACTGTAACCCGTGACTTAGTAATCCCGAGATCTAAGTCTCATCTGTACTTATTCCTCTTTCATCCACTTGAAACCCTTGTCACCTGAGCATTTGTGCTACAGTGGTAGAGATCTCACCATCCACTCGGGAGGTTGTTGCTTGATTCGCGGCCAATGGTTATCCTCGATCTATACAGAAGAGGATGGCTATTATTGTAACAACCAGACATTTGTGTCTGTCTCTCTCTCTCACTCACTCACTCATCTATCTGTAAAGATTGGTACCTCTTTCTACATCGTCCCATCCAGACGTTCCTGTTTCCCGTGCCCTAGTTATCCCGAGGTCTGGGTATGATTGGAACTTATTCCTCTTTCTACCATTTGAAACCCATGTCACCTGAGCATTGGTCCCACAGTGGTAGAGATCTCAGCTGCCACTCGGGAATTCATTGCTTGATTCGCGGCCAATGGTTTTCCCCGTTCTATATAGAACAGGATGGCAAATAATTGCTACAACCAGACATTTGTGTCTGTCTCTCTCTCTCACTCACTCATCTATCTATAAAGATTGGTACCTCTTTCTACATCATCCCATACGTACGTTCCTGTTTCCCGCGCCTTAGTAATCCCGAGGTCTTGGTCTGATTGGTACTTATTCATCGTTCAACCATTTCAAACCCTTGTCACCTGACCATTGGTCCGACAGTAGTAGAGATCTCACCTGCCACTCGGGAGGTTGTTGCTTGATTCGCGGCCAATGGTTATCCTCGATCTATATAGAAGAGGATGGCTATTATTGTAACAACCAGACATTTGTGTCTGTCTCTCTCTCTCTTTCACTCACTCACTCATCTATCTATAATGATTGTTACTTATTCCTTGTTCAACTACTCGAAACCCTTTTCACCTGAGCATTGGTCCTACAGACGTAGAGACCTCACCTGCCACTCGGGAGGCCTTTACTTGATTCGCGGCCAATGGTTTTCCTCGTTCTATATACTAGAGGATGGCAAATAATTGCAACAACCAGACATTTGTGTCTGTCTCACTCACTCACTCATCTATCCTATTATCTATATTGATTAGTACTTCTTTCCCATTCAACCACTTAAGATTTTCATAACCTGAGCATTGGTTGTTCAGTGGTAGAATTCTCGCCTGCCACGCGGGAGGCACGGGTTCGATTCCCGGCCAATGCATTTTCCTCGTTCTGCAAAGAAGACAATGATTACATCGTCCCATACGGGCGTTACTGTAACCCTGACTTAGTAATCCCGAGATCTAAGTCTCATCGGTACTTATTCCTCGTTCACCCACTTGAAACCCTTGTCACCTGAGCATTGGTCCGACAGTGGTAGAGATCTCACCTGCCACTCGGGAGGTTGTTGCTTGATTCGCGGCCAATGGCTTTCCCCATTCTATGTAGAAGAGGATGGCTATTATTGTAACAACCAGACATTTGTGTCTGTCTCTCTCTCTCTTTCACTCACTCACTCATCTATCTATAATGATTGGTACTTCTTTCTACATCATCCCATCCGGACGTTACTGTAACCTGTGACTTAGTAATCCCGAGATCTAAGTCTCATCGTTACTTATTCCTCGTTCATCCACTTGAAACCCTTGTCACCTGAGCATTTGTGCTACAGTGGTAGATATCTCACCTTCCACTCTGGAGGTTGTTGCTTGATTCGCGGCCAATGGTTTTCCCCATTCTATGTAGAAGAGGATGGCTATTATTGTAACAACCAGACATTTATGTCTGTCTCTCTCTCTCACTCACTCATCTATCTATAAAGATTGGTACCTCTTTCTACATCGTCCCATCCGGACGTTCCTGTTTCCAGTGCCTTAGTTATCCCGAGGTCTGGGTATGATTGGAACTTATTCCTCTTTCATCCACTTGAAACCCTTGTCACCTGAGCATTGGTCCGACAGTGGTAGCGATCTCACCTGCCACTCGGGAGGTTGTTGCTTGATTCGCGGACAATGGTTATCCCCGATCTATATAGAAGAGGATGGCTATTATTGTAACAACCAGACATTTGTGTCTGTCTCTCTCTCTCACTAACTCAGTCATCTATTTATAATGATTGGTACTTCTTTCTACTTCGTCCCATCTGGACGTTCCTGATACCCGCGCCTTAGTATTCCTGAGGCCTAAGTCTGATTGGTACTTATTCATCGTTCAACCATTTGAAACCCTTGTCACCTGACCATTGGTCCGACAGTGGTAGAGATCTCACCTTCCACTAGGGAGGTTGTTGCTTGATTCGCGGCCAATGGTTTTCCCCATTCTATGTAGAAGAGGATGGCTATTATTGTAACAACCAGACATTTGTGTCTGTCTCTCTCTCTCACTCACTCATCTATCTATAGAGATAGGTACCTCTTTCTACATCGTCCCATCCGGACGTTCCTGTTTCCCGTGCCTTAGTTATCCCGAGGTCTAAGTCTGATTGGTACTTATTCATCGTTCAACCATTTGAAACCCTTGTCACCTGAGCATTGGTCCTACAGTGGTAGAGATCTCAGCTGCCACGCAGGAATTCATTGCTCGATTCGCGGCCAATGGTTTTCCCCGTTCTATATAGAACAGGATGGCAAATAATTGCAACAACCAGACATTTGTGTCTGTCTCTCTCTCTCACTCACTCATCTATCTATAAAGATTGGTACCTCTTTCTACATCGTCCCATCCGGACGTTCCTGTTTCCCGTGCCTTAGTTATCCCGAGGTCTGGGTCTGATTGGTACTGTTTCCTCCTTCTGCATAGACGACGATGACTGCATCGTGCCATCCAGAGGTTCGTCTGTGCCTCATTGGCTCGTGTTGGCTGCATCATTCATGTTTTATGGGTTAAAGTTCTGATTGGTACTTATTCCTCCTTCAGCCGGTTCAAACACTTGTCACCTGAGCATTGGTCCTACAGTGGTAGAGATCTCACCTGCCACTCGGGAGGTGTCTGCTTGATTCGCGGCCAATGGTTTTCCCCGTTCTATATAGAAGAGGATGGCTATTATTGTAACAACCAGACATTTGTGTCTGTCTCTCTCTCTCACTAACTCAGTCATCTATTTATAATGATTGGTACTTCTTTCTACTTCGTCCCATCTGGACGTTCCTGATACCCGCGCCTTAGTCATCCTGAGGTCTAAGTCTGATTGGTACTTATTCATCGTTCAACCATTTGAAACCCTTGTCACCTGACCATTGGTCCGACAGTGGTAGAGATCTCACCTTCCACTAGGGAGGTTGTTGCTTGATTCGCGGCCAATGGTTTTCCCCATTCTATGTAGAAGAGGATGGCTATTATTGTAACAACCAGATATTTGTGTCTGTCCCTCTCTCTCACTCACTCATCTATCTATAGAGATTGGTACCTCTTTCTACATCGTCCCATCCGGACGTTCCTGTTTCCCGTGCCTTAGTTATCCCGAGGTGTAAGTCTGATTGGTACTTATTCATCGTTCAACCATTTGAAACCCTTGTCACCTGACCATTGGTCCGACAATGGTAGAGATCTCACCTTCCACTCGGGAGGTTGTTGCTTGATTCACGGCCAATGGTTTTCCCCATTCTATGTAGAAGAGGATGGCTATTATTGTAACAACCAGACATTTGTGTCTGTCTCTCTCTCTCTTTCACTCACTCACTCATCTATCTATAATGATTGGTACTTCTTTCTACATCATCCCATCCGTACGTTCCTGTTTCCCGCGCCTTAGTAATCCCGAGGTCCAAGTCTGATTGGTACTTATTCCTCGTTCATCCACTTGATACCCTTGTCACCTGAGCATTGGTCCTACAGTGGTAAAGATCTCAGCTGCCACGCAGGAATTCATTGCTCGATTCGCGGCCAATGGTTTTCCCCGTTCTATATTGAACAGGATGGCAAATTATTGCAACAACCAGACATTTGTGTCTGTCTCTCTCTCTCACTCACTCATCTATCTATAAAGATTGGTACCTCTTTCTACATCGTCCCATCCAGACGTTCCTGTTTCCCGTGCCCTAGTTATCCCGAGGTCTGGGTATGATTGGAACTTATTCCTCTTTCAACCATTTGAAACCCATGTCACCTGAGCATTGGTCCCACAGTGGTAGAGATCTCAGCTGCCACTCGGGAATTCATTGCTTGATTCGCGGCCAATGGTTTTCCCCGTTCTATATAGAACAGGATGGCAAATAATTGCAACAACCAGACATTTGTGTCTGTCTCTCTCTCTCACTCACTCATCTATCTATAAAGATTGGTACCTCTTTCTACATCATCCCATACGTACGTTCCTGTTTCCCGCGCCTTAGTAATCCCGAGGTCTTGGTCTGATTGGTACTTATTCATCGTTCAACCATTTCAAACCCTTGTCACCTGACCATTGGTCCGACAGTAGTAGAGATCTCACCTGCCACTCGGGAGGTTGTTGCTTGATTCGCGGCCAATGGTTATCCTCGATCTATATAGAAGAGGATGGCTATTATTGTAACAACCAGACATTTGTGTCTGTCTCTCTCTCTCTTTCACTCACTCACTCATCTATCTATAATGATTGTTACTTATTCCTTGTTCAACTACTCGAAACCCTTTTCACCTGAGCATTGGTCCTACAGACGTAGAGACCTCACCTGCCACTCGGGAGGCCTTTACTTGATTCGCGGCCAATGGTTTTCCTCGTTCTATATACTAGAGGATGGCAAATAATTGCAACAACCAGACATTTGTGTCTGTCTCACTCACTCACTCATCTATCCTATTATCTATATTGATTAGTACTTCTTTCCCATTCAACCACTTAAGATTTTCATAACCTGAGCATTGGTTGTTCAGTGGTAGAATTCTCGCCTGCCACGCGGGAGGCTCGGGTTCGATTCCCGGCCAATGCATTTTCCTCGTTCTGCAAAGAAGACAATGATTACATCGTCCCATACGGGCGTTACTGTAACCCTGACTTAGTAATCCCGAGATCTAAGTCTCATCGGTACTTATTCCTCGTTCACCCACTTGAAACCCTTGTCACCTGAGCATTGGTCCGACAGTGGTAGAGATCTCACCTGCCACTCGGGAGGTTGTTGCTTGATTCGCGGCCAATGGCTTTCCCCATTCTATGTAGAAGAGGATGGCTATTATTGTAACAACCAGACATTTGTGTCTGTCTCTCTCTCTCTTTCACTCACTCACTCATCTATCTATAATGATTGGTACTTCTTTCTACATCATCCCATCCGGACGTTACTGTAACCTGTGACTTAGTAATCCCGAGATCTAAGTCTCATCGTTACTTATTCCTCGTTCATCCACTTGAAACCCTTGTCACCTGAGCATTTGTGCTACAGTGGTAGATATCTCACCTTCCACTCTGGAGGTTGTTGCTTGATTCGCGGCCAATGGTTTTCCCCATTCTATGTAGAAGAGGATGGCTATTATTGTAACAACCAGACATTTGTGTCTGTCTCTCTCTCTCACTCACTCATCTATCTATAAAGATTGGTACCTCTTTCTACATCGTCCCATCCGGACGTTCCTGTTTCCAGTGCCTTAGTTATCCCGAGGTCTGGGTATGATTGGAACTTATTCCTCTTTCATCCACTTGAAATCCTTGTCACCTGAGCATTGGTCCGACAGTGGTAGCGATCTCACCTGCCACTCGGGAGGTTGTTGCTTGATTCGCGGACAATGGTTATCCCCGATCTATATAGAAGAGGATGGCTATTATTGTAACAACCAGACATTTGTGTCTGTCTCTCTCTCTCACTAACTCAGTCATCTATTTATAATGATTGGTACTTCTTTCTACTTCGTCCCATCTGGACGTTCCTGATACCCGCGCCTTAGTATTCCTGAGGTCTAATTCTGATTGGTACTTATTCATCGTTCAACCATTTGAAACCCTTGTCACCTGACCATTGGTCCGACAGTGGTAGAGATCTCACCTTCCACTAGGGAGGTTGTTGCTTGATTCGCGGCCAATGGTTTTCCCCATTCTATGTAGAAGAGGATGGCTATTATTGTAACAACCAGACATTTGTGTCTGTCTCTCTCTCTCACTCACTCATCTATCTATAGAGATAGGTACCTCTTTCTACATCGTCCCATCCGGACGTTCCTGTTTCCCGTGCCTTAGTTATCCCGAGGTCTAAGTCTGATTGGTACTTATTCATCGTTCAACCATTTGAAACCCTTGTCACCTGAGCATTGGTCCTACAGTGGTAGAGATCTCAGCTGCCACGCAGGAATTCATTGCTCGATTCGCGGCCAATGGTTTTCCCCGTTCTATATAGAACAGGATGGCAAATAATTGCAACAACCAGACATTTGTGTCTGTCTCTCTCTCTCACTCACTCATCTATCTATAAAGATTGGTACCTCTTTCTACATCGTCCCATCCGGACGTTCCTGTTTCCCGTGCCTTAGTTATCCCGAGGTCTGGGTCTGATTGGTACTGTTTCCTCCTTCTGCATAGACGACGATGACTGCATCGTGCCATCCAGAGGTTCGTCTGTGCCTCATTGGCTCGTGTTGGCTGCATCATTCATGTTTTATGGGTTAAAGTTCTGATTGGTACTTATTCCTCCTTCAGCCGGTTCAAACACTTGTCACCTGAGCATTGGTCCTACAGTGGTAGAGATCTCACCTGCCACTCGGGAGGTGTCTGCTTGATTCGCGGCCAATGGTTTTCCCCGTTCTATATAGAAGAGGATGGCTATTATTGTAACAACCAGACATTTGTGTCTGTCTCTCTCTCTCACTAACTCAGTCATCTATTTATAATGATTGGTACTTCTTTCTACTTCGTCCCATCTGGACGTTCCTGATACCCGCGCCTTAGTCATCCTGAGGTCTAAGTCTGATTGGTACTTATTCATCGTTCAACCATTTGAAACCCTTGTCACCTGACCATTGGTCCGACAGTGGTAGAGATCTCACCTTCCACTAGGGAGGTTGTTGCTTGATTCGCGGCCAATGGTTTTCCCCATTCTATGTAGAAGAGGATGGCTATTATTGTAACAACCAGATATTTGTGTCTGTCCCTCTCTCTCACTCACTCATCTATCTATAGAGATTGGTACCTCTTTCTACATCGTCCCATCCGGACGTTCCTGTTTCCCGTGCCTTAGTTATCCCGAGGTGTAAGTCTGATTGGTACTTATTCATCGTTCAACCATTTGAAACCCTTGTCACCTGACCATTGGTCCGACAATGGTAGAGATCTCACCTTCCACTCGGGAGGTTGTTGCTTGATTCACGGCCAATGGTTTTCCCCATTCTATGTAGAAGAGGATGGCTATTATTGTAACAACCAGACATTTGTGTCTGTCTCTCTCTCTCTGTCACTCACTCACTCATCTATCTATAATGATTGGTACTTCTTTCTACATCATCCCATCCGGACGTTCCTGTTTCCCGCGCCTTAGTAATCCCGAGGTCCAAGTCTGATTGGTACTTATTCCTCGTTCATCCACTTGATACCCTTGTCACCTGAGCATTGGTCCTACAGTGGTAGAGATCTCAGCTGCCACGCAGGAATTCATTGCTCGATTCGCGGCCAATGGTTTTCCCCGTTCTATATTGAACAGGATGGCAAATTATTGCAACAACCAGACATTTGTGTCTGTCTCTCTCTCTCACTCACTCATCTATCTATAAAGATTGGTACCTCTTTCTACATCGTCCCATCCGGACGCTCCTGTTTCCCGTGCCTTAGTTATCCCGAGGTCTGGGTCTGATTGGTACTGTTTCCTCCTTCTGCATAGACGACGATGACTGCATCGTGCCATCCAGAGGTTCGTCTGTGCCTCATTGGCTCGTGTTGGCTGCATCATTCATGTTTTATGGGTTAAAGTTCTGATTGGTACTTATTCCTCCTTCAGCCGGTTCAAACACTTGTCACCTGAGCATTGGTCCTACAGTGGTAGAGATCTCACCTGCCACTCGGGAGGTGTCTGCTTGATTCGCGGCCAATGGTTTTCCCCGTTCTATATAGAAGAGGATGGCTATTATTGTAACAACCAGACATTTGTGTCTGTCTCTCTCTCTCACTAACTCAGTCATCTATTTATAATGATTGGTACTTCTTTCTACTTCGTCCCATCTGGACGTTCCTGATACCCGCGCCTTAGTCATCCCGAGGTCTTGGTCTGATTGGTACTTATTCATCGTTCAACCATTTCAAACCCTTGTCACCTGACCATTGGTCCGACAGTATTAGAAATCTCACCTGCCACTCGGGAGGTTGTTGCTTGATTCGCGGCCAATGGTTATCCTCGATCTATATAGAAGAGGATGGCTATTATTGTAACAACCAGACATTTGTGTCTGTCTCTCTCTCTCTTTCACTCACTCATCTATCTATAATGATTGTTACTTATTCCTTGTTCAACCCCTCGAAACCCTTGTCACCTGAGCATTGGTCCTACAGACGTAGAGACCTCACCTGCCACTCGGGAGGCCTTTGCTTGATTCGCGGCCAACGGTTTTCCTCGTTCTATATAGTAGAGGATGGCAAATCATTGCAACAACCAGACATTTGTGTCTGTCTCTCTCTCTCACTTACTCTGTCATCTATTTATAATGATTGGTACTTCTTTCTACTTCTTCCCATCTGGACGTTCCTGATACCCGCGCCTTTGTAATCCTGAGGTCTAGGTCTGATTGGTACTTTTTCCTCCTTCTGCATAGACGACGATGACTGCATCGTGCCATCCAGAGGTTCGTCTGTGCCTCATTGGCTCGTGTTGGCTGCATCATTCATGTTTAATGGGTTAAAGTTCTGATTGGTACTTATTCCTCCTTCAGCCGGTTCAAACACTTATCACCTGAGAATTGGTCCTACAGTGGTAGAGATCTCACCTGCCACTCGGGAGGTGTCTGCTTGATTCGCGGCCAATTTTTTTCTCCGATCCATATAGAAGAGGTTAGCTATTATTGTAACAACCAGACATTTGTCTCTCTCTCTCTGTCACTCACTCACTCATCTATCTATAATGATTGGTACTTCTTTCTACATTATCCCATCCGGACGTTCCTGTTTCCCGCGCCTTAGTAATCCCGAGGTCTTGGTCTGATTGGTACTTATTCATCGTTCAACCATTTCAAACCCTTGTCACCTGACCATTGGTCCGACAGTATTAGAGATCTCACCTGCCACTCGGGAGGTTGTTGCTTGATTCGCGGCCAATGGTTATCCTCGATCTATATAGAAGAGCATGGCTATTATTGTAACAACCAGACATTTGTGTCTGTCTCTCTCTCTCACTAACTCAGTCATCTATTTATAATGATTGGTACTTCTTTCTACATCGTCCCATCTGGACGTTCCTGATACCCGCGCCTTTGTAATCCTGAGGTCTGGGTCTGATTGGTACTTTTTCCTCCTTCTGCATAGACGATGATGACTGCATCGTGCCATCCAGAGGTTCGTCTGTGCCTCATTGGCTCGTGTTAGCTGCATTATTCATGTTTTATGGGTTAAAGCTCTGATTGGTACTTATTCCTCCTTCAGCCGGTTCAAACACCTATCACCTGAGAATTGGTCCTACAGTGGTATAGATCTCACCTGCCACTCGGAGGTGTCTGCTTGATTCGTGGCCAATTTTTTTCTCCGTTCTATATAGAAGAGGATGGGAATTATTGTAACAACCAGACATTTGTGTCTGTCTCTCTCTCTCTTTCACTCACTCACTCATCTATCTATAAAGATTGGTACCTCTTTCTACATCGTCCCATCCGGACGTTCCTGTTTCCAGTGCCTTAGTTATCCCGAGGTCTGGGTATGATTGGAACTTATTCCTCTTTCATCCACTTGAAACCCTTGTCACCTGAGCATTGGTCCGACAGTGGTAGCGATCTCACCTGCCACTCGGGAGGTTGTTGCTTGATTCGCGGACAATGGTTATCCCCGATCTATATAGAAGAGGATGGCTATTATTGTAACAACCAGACATTTGTGTCTGTCTCTCTCTCTCACTAACTCAGTCATCTATTTATAATGATTGGTACTTCTTTCTACTTCGTCCCATCTGGACGTTCCTGATACCCGCGCCTTAGTCATCCTGAGGTCTAAGTCTGATTGGTACTTATTCATCGTTCAACCATTTGAAACCCTTGTCACCTGACCATTGGTCCGACAGTGGTAGAGATCTCACCTTCCACTAGGGAGGTTGTTGCTTGATTTGCGGCCAATGGTTTTCCCCATTCTATGTAGAAGAGGATGGCTATTATTGTAACAACCAGACATTTGTGTCTGTCTCTCTCTCTCACTCACTCATCTATCTATAGAGATTGGTACCTCTTTCTACATCGTCCCATCCGGACGTTCCTGTTTCCCGTGCCTTAGTTATCCCGAGGTCTAAGTCTGATTGGTACTTATTCATCGTTCAACCATTTGAAACCCTTGTCACCTGACCATTGGTCCGACAGTGGTAGAGATCTCACCTTCCACTCGGGAGGTTGTTGCTTGATTCGCGGCCAATGGTTTTCCCCATTCTATGTAGAAGAGGATAGCTATTATTGTAACAACCAGACATTTGTGTCTGTCTCTCTCTCTCTTTCACTCACTCACTCATCTATCTATAATGATTGGTACTTCTTTCTACATCATCCCATCCGGACGTTCCTGTTTCCCGCGCCTTAGTAATCCCGAGGTCCAAGTCTGATTGGTACTTATTCCTCGTTCATCCACTTGATACCCTTGTCACCTGAGCATTGGTCCTACAGTGGTAGAGATCTCAGCTGTCACGCAGGAATTCATTGCTCGATTCGCGGCCAATTGTTTTCCCCGTTCTATATAGAACAGGATGGCAAATAATTGCAACAACCAGACATTTGTGTCTGACTCTCTCTCTCACTCACTCATCTATCTAAAAAGATTGGTACCTCTTTCTACATCGTCCCATCCGGACGTTCCTGTTTCCCGTGCCTTAGTTATCCCGAGGTCTGGGTTTGATTGGTACTTTTTCCTCCTTCTGCATAGACGACGATGACTGCATCGTGCCATCCAGAGGTTCGTCTGTGCCTCATTGGCTCGTGTTGGCTGCATCATTCATGTTTTATGGGTTAAAGTTCTGATTGGTACTTATTCCTCCTTCAGCCGGTTCAAACACTTATCACCTGAGAATTGGTGCTACAGTGGTAGAGATCTCACCTGCCACTCGGGAGGTGTCTGCTTGATTCGCGGCCAATTTTTTTCTCTGTTCTATATAGAAGAGGTTAGCTATTATTGTAACAACCAGACATTTGTCTCTCTCTCTCTGTCACTCACTCACTCATCTATCTATAATGATTGTTACTTATTCCTTGTTCAACTACTCGAAACCCTTGTCACCTGAGCATTGGTCCTACAGACGTAGAGACCTCACCTGCCACTCGGGAGGCCTTTGCTTGATTCGCGGCCAACGGTTTTCCTCGTTCTATATAGTAGAGGATGGCAAATCATTGCAACAACCAGACATTTGTGTCTGTCTCTCTCTCTCTCTTACTCTGTCATCTATTTATAATGATTGGTACTTCTTTCTACTTCTTCCCATCTGGACGTTCCTGATACCCGCGCCTTTGTAATCCTGAGGTCTGGGTCTGATTGGTACTTTTTCCTCCTTCTGCATAGACGACGATGACTGCATCGTGCCATCCAGAGGTTCGTCTGTGCCTCATTGGCTCGTGTTGGCTGCATCATTCATGTTTAATGGGTTAAAGTTCTGATTGGTACTTATTCCTCCTTCAGCCGGTTCAAACACTTATCACCTGAGAATTGGTCCTACAGTGGTAGAGATCTCACCTGCCACTCGGGAGGTGTCTGCTTGATTCGCGGCCAATTTTTTTCTCCGATCCATATAGAAGAGGTTAGCTATTATTGTAACAACCAGACATTTGTCTCTCTCTCTCTGTCACTCACTCACTCATCTATCTATAATGATTGGTACTTCTTTCTACATCATCCCATCCGGACGTTCCTGTTTCCCGCGCCTTAGTAATCCCGAGGTCTTGGTCTGATTGGTACTTATTCATCGTTCAACCATTTCAAACCCTTGTCACCTGACCATTGGTCCGACAGTATTAGAGATCTCACCTGCCACTCGGGAGGTTGTTGCTTGATTCGCGGCCAATGGTTATCCTCGATCTATATAGAAGAGCATGGCTATTATTGTAACAACCAGACATTTGTGTCTGTCTCTCTCTCTCACTAACTCAGTCATCTATTTATAATGATTGGTACTTCTTTCTACGTCGTCCCATCTGGACGTTCCTGATACCCGCGCCTTTGTAATCCTGAGGTCTGGGTCTGATTGGTACTTTTTCCTCCTTCTGCATAGACGATGATGACTGCATCGTGCCATCCAGAGGTTCGTCTGTGCCTCATTGGCTCGTGTTAGCTGCATTATTCATGTTTTATGGGTTAAAGCTCTGATTGGTACTTATTCCTCCTTCAGCCGGTTCAAACACCTATCACCTGAGAATTGGTCCTACAGTGGTATAGATCTCACCTGCCACTCGGAGGTGTCTGCTTGATTCGTGGCCAATTTTTTTCTCCGTTCTATATAGAAGAGGATGGGAATTATTGTAACAACCAGACATTTGTGTCTGTCTCTCTCTCTCTCTTTCACTCACTCACTCATCTATCTATAAAGATTGGTACCTCTTTCTACATCGTCCCATCCGGACGTTCCTGTTTCCAGTGCCTTAGTTATCCCGAGGTCTGGGTATGATTGGAACTTATTCCTCTTTCATCCACTTGAAACCCTTGTCACCTGAGCATTGGTCCGACAGTGGTAGCGATCTCACCTGCCACTCGGGAGGTTGTTGCTTGATTCGCGGACAATGGTTATCCCCGATCTATATAGAAGAGGATGGCTATTATTGTAACAACCAGACATTTGTGTCTGTCTCTCTCTCTCACTAACTCAGTCATCTATTTATAATGATTGGTACTTCTTTCTACTTCGTCCCATCTGGACGTTCCTGATACCCGCGCCTTAGTCATCCTGAGGTCTAAGTCTGATTGGTACTTATTCATCGTTCAACCATTTGAAACCCTTGTCACCTGACCATTGGTCCGACAGTGGTAGAGATCTCACCTTCCACTATGGAGGTTGTTGCTTGATTCGCGGCCAATGGTTTTCCCAATTCTATGTAGAAGAGGATGGCTATTATTGTAACAACCAGACATTTGTGTCTTTCTGTCTCTCTCTCTCACTAACTCAGTCATCTATCTATAAAGATTGGTACCTCTTTCTACATCGTCCCATCCAGACGTTCCTGTTTCCCGTGCCTTAGTTATCCCGAGGTCTGGGTCTGATTGGTACTTATTCCTCCTTCAGCAGGTTCAAACACTTGTTACCTGAGCATTGGTCCTACAGTGGTAGAGATCTCACCTGCCATTCAGGAGGTGTCTGCTTGATTCGCGGCCAATTTTTTTCCCCGTTCTATATAGTAGAGGATGGCAAATAATTGCAACAACCAGACATTTGTGTCTGTCTCTCTCACTCACTCATCTATCTATAATGATTGTTACTTATTCCTTGTTCAACCACTCGAAACCCTTGTCACCTGAGCATTGGTCCTACAGACGTAGAGACCTCACCTGCCACTCGGGAGGCCTTTGCTTGATTCGCGGCCAATGGTTTTCCCCGTTCTACATAGTAGAGGATGGCAAATAATTGCAACAACCACACATTTGTGTCTGTCTCACTCACTCACTCATCTATACCTGAGCATTGGTTGTTCAGTGGTAGAATTCTCGCCTGCCACGCGGGAGGCCCGGGTTCGATTCCCGGCCAATGCATTTTCCTCGTTCTGCAAAGAAGACAATGATTACATCGTCCCATCCGGACGTTACTGTAACCCGTGACTTAGTAATCCCCAGATCTAAGTCTCATCGGTACTTATTCCTCGTTCATCCACTTGAAACCCTTGTCACCTGAGCATTGGTCCGACAGTGGTAGAGATCTCACCTGCCACTCGGGAGGTTGTTGCTTGATTCGCGGCCAATGGTTTTCCCCATTCTATGTAGAAGAGGATGGCTATTATTGTAACAACAAGACATTTGTGTCTGTCTCTCTCTCTCTTTCACTCACTCACTCATCTATCTATAATGATTGGTACTTCTTTCTACATCATCCCATCCGGACGTTCCTGTTTCCCGCGCCTTAGTAATACCGAGGTCTTGGTCTGATTGGTACTTATTCCTCTTTTATCCACTTGAAACCCTTGTCACCTGAGCATTGGTCCGACAGTGGTAGCGATCTCACCTGCCACTCGGGAGGTTGTTGCTTGATTCGCGGCCAATGGTTATCCTCGATCTATATAGAAGAAGATGGCTATTATTGTATCAACCAGACATTTGTGTCTTTCTCTCTCTCTCTCACTAACTCAGTCATCTATTTATAATGATTAATACATCTTTCTACTTCGTCCCATCTGGACGTTCCTGATACCCGCGCCTTAGTAATCCTGAGGTCTGGGTATGATTGGTACTTTTTCCTCCTTATGCATAGACGACGATGACTGCATCGTGCCATCCAGAGGTTCGTCTGTGCCTCATTGGCTCGTGTTGGCTGCATCATTCATGTTTTATGGGTTAAAGTTTTGATTGGTACTTATTCCTCCTTCAGCCGGTTCAAACACTTATCACCTGAGAATTGGTCCTACAGTGGTAGAGATCTCACCTGCCACTCGGGAGGCCTTTGCTTGATTCGCGGCCAATGGTTTTCCTCGTTCTATATAGTAGAGGATGGCAAATAATTGCAACAACCAGACATTTGTGTCTGTCTCACTCACTCACTCATCTATCCTATTATCTATAATGATTAGTACTTCTTTCCCATTCAACCACTTAAGATTTTCATGACCTGAGCATTGGTTCCTCAGTGGTAGAATTCTTGCCTGCCACGCGGGAGGCCCGGGTTCGAATCCCGGCCAATGCATTTTCCTCGTTCTGCAAGAAGACAATGATTACATCGTCCCATCCAGACGTTACTGTAACCCGTGATTTTGTAATCCCGAGATCTAAGTCTCATCGGTACTTATTCCTCGTTCATCCACTTGAAACCCTTGTCACCTGAGCATTTGTGCTACAGTGGTAGAGATCTCACCTTCCACTCGGGAGGTTGTTGCTTGATTCGCAGCCAATGGTTTTCCCCATTCTATGTAGAAGAGGATGGCTATTATTGCAACAACCAGACATTTGTGTCTGTCTCTCTCTCTCACTCACTCATCTATCTAAAAAGATTGGTACCTCTTTCTACATCGTCCCATCCGGACGTTCCTGTTTCCCGTGCCTTAGTTATCCCGAGGTCTGGGTCTGATTGGTACTTATTCCTCCTTCAGCTGGTTCAAACACTTGTCACCTGAGCATTGGTCCTACAGTGGTAGAGATCTCACCTGCCACTCGGGAGGTGTCTGCTGGATTCGCGGCCAGTTTTTTTCTCCGTTCTATATAGAGGAGGTTGGCTATTATTGTAACAACCAGACATTTGTCTCTCTCTCTCAGTCACTCACTCACTCATCTATCTATAATGATTGTTACTTATTCCTTGTTCAACCACTCGAAACCCTTGTCACCTGAGCATTGGTCCTACAGACGTAGAGACCTCACCTGCCACTCGGGAGACCTTTGCTTGATTCGCGGCCAATGGTTTTCCCCGTTCTATATAGTAGAGGATGGCAAATAATTGCAACAACCAGACATTTGTTTTCATAACCTGAGCATTGGTTGTTCAGTGGTAGAATTCTCGCCTGCCACGCGGGAGGCCCTGGTTCGATTCCCGGCCAATGCATTTTCCTCGTTCTGCAAAGAAGACAATGAATACATCGTCCCATACGGGCGTTACTGTAACCCTGACTTAGTAATCCCGAGATCTAAGTTTCATCGGTACTTATTCCTCGTTCATCCACTTGAAACCCTTGTCGCCTGAGCATTGGTCCGACAGTGGTAGAGATCTCACCTGCCACTCGGGAGGTTGTTGCTTCATTAGCGGCCAATGGTTTTCCCCATTCTATGTAGAAGAGGATGGCTATTATTGTAACAACCAGACATTTGTGTCTGTCTCTCTCTCTCACTAACTCAGTCATCTATTTATAATGAATGGTACTTCTTTCTACTTCGTCCCATCTGGACGTTCCTGATACCCGCGCCTTAGTAATCCCGAAGGTCTAAGTCTGATTGGTACTTATTCATCGTTCAACCATTTGAAACCCTTGTCACCTGACCATTGGTCCGACAGTGGTAGAGATCTCACCTTCCACTAGGGAGGTTGTTGCTTGATTCGCGGCCAATGGTTTTCCCCATTCTATGTAGAAGAGGATGGCTATTATTGTAACAACCAGACATTTGTGTCTGTCTCTCTCTCTCACTCACTCATCTATCTATAGAGATTGGTACCTCTTTCTACATCGTCCCATCCGGACGTTCCTGTTTCCCGTGCCTTAGTTATCCCGAGGTCTAAGTCTGATTGGTACTTATTCATCGTTCAACCATTTGAAACCCTTGTCACCTGACCATTGGTCCGACAGTGGTAGAGATCTCACCTTCCATTCGGGAGGTTGTTGCTTGATTCGCGGCCAATGGTTTTCCCCATTCTATGTAGAAGAGGATGGCTATTATTGTAACAACCAGACATTTGTGTCTGTCTCTCTCTCTCTTTCACTCACTCACTCATCTATCTATAATGATTGGTACTTCTTTCTACATCATCCCATCCGGACGTTCCTGTTTCCCGCGCCTTAGTAATCCCGAGGTCTTGGTCTGATTGGTACTTATTCCTCGTTCATCCACTTGATACCCTTGTCACCTGAGCATTGGTCCTACAGTGGTAGAGATCTCAGCTGCCACGCAGGAATTCATTGCTCGATTCGCGGCCAATGGTTTTCCCCGTTCTATATAGAACAGGATGGCAAATAATTGCAACAACCAGACATTTGTGTCTGTCTCTCTCTCTCACTCACTCATCTATCTAAAAAGATTGGTACCTCTTTCTACATCGTCCCATCCGGACGTTCCTGTTTCCCGTGCCTTAGTTATCCCGAGGTCTGGGTCTGATTGGTACTTTTTCCTCCTTCTGCATAGACGACGATGACTGCATCGTGACATCCAGAGGTTCGTCTGTGCCTCATTGGCTCGTGTTGGCTGCATCATTCATGTTTTATGGGTTAAAGTTCTGATTGGTACTTATTCCTCCTTCAGCCGGTTCAAACACTTGTCACCTGAGCATTGGTCCTACAGTGGTAGAGATCTCACCTGCCACTCGGAGGTGTCTGCTTGATTCGTGGCCAATTTTTTTCTCCGTTCTATATAGAAGAGGATGGGAATTATTGTAACAACCAGACATTTGTGTCTGTCTCTCTCTCTCTCTTTCACTCACTCACTCATCTATCTATAATGATTGGTACTTCTTTCTACATCATCCCATCCGGACGTTACTGTAACCTGTGACTTAGTAATCCCGAGATCTAAGTCTCATCGTTACTTATTCCTCTTTCATCCACTTGAAACCCTTGTCACCTGAGCAATTGTGCTACAGTGGTAGATATCTCACCTTCCACTCGGGAGGTTGTTGCTTGATTCGCGGCCAATGGTTTTCCCCATTCTATGTAGAAGAGGATGGCTATTATTGTAACAACCAGACATTTGTGTCTGTCTCTCTCTCTCACTCACTCATCTATCTATAAAGATTGGTACCTCTTTCTACATCGTCCCATCCGGACGTTCCTGTTTCCAGTGCCTTAGTTATCCCGAGGTCTGGGTATGATTGGAACTTATTCCTCTTTCATCCACTTGAAACCCTTGTCACCTGAGCATTGGTCCGCCAGTGGTAGCGATCTCACCGGCCACTCGGGAGGTTGTTGCTTGATTCGCGGACAATGGTTATCCCCGATCTATATAGAAGAGGATGGCTATTATTGTAACAACCAGACATTTGTGTCTGTCTCTCTCTCTCACTAACTCAGTCATCTATTTATAATGATTGGTACTTCTTTCTACTTCGTCCCATCTGGACGTTCCTGATACCCGCGCCTTAGTAATCCTGAGGTCTAAGTCTGATTGGTACTTATTCATCGTTCAACCATTTGAAACCCTTGTCACCTGACCATTGGTCCGACAGTGGTAGAGATCTCACCTTCCACTAGGGAGGTTTTGCTTGATTCGCGGCCAATGGTTTTCCCCATTCTATGTAGAAGAGGATGGCTATTATTGTAACAACCAGACATTTGTGTCTGTCTCTCTCTCTCTTTCACTCACTCACTCATCTATCTATAATGATTGTTACTTATTCCTTGTTCAACTACATGAAACCCTTGTCACCTGAGCATTGGTCCTACAGACGTAGAGACCTCACCTGCCACTCGGGAGGCCATTACTTGATTCGCGGCCAATGGTTTTCCTCGTTCTATATAGTAGAGGATGGCAAATAATTGCAACAACCAGACATTTGTGTCTGTCTCACTCAGTCACTCATCTATCCTATTATCTATAATGATTAGTACTTCTTTCCCATTCAACCACTTAAGATTTTCATAACCTGAGCATTGATTGTTCAGTGGTAGAATTCTCGCCTGCCACGCGGGAGGCCCGGGTTCGATTCCCGGCCAATGCATTTTCCTCGTTCTGCAAGAAGACAGTGATTACATCGTCCCATACGGGCGTTACTGTAACCTGTGACTTAGTAATCCCGAGATCTAAGTCTCATCGGTACTTATTCCTCGTTCATCCACTTGAAACCCTTGTCACCTGAGCATTGGTCCGACAGTGGTAGAGATCTCACCTGCCACTCGGGAGGTTGTTGCTTGATTCGCGGCCAATGGTTTTCCAAATTGTATGTAGAAGAGGATGGCTATTATTGTAACAACCAGACATTTGTGTCTGTCTCTCTCTCTCTTTCACTCACTCACTCATCTATCTATAATGATTGGTACTTCTTTCTACATCATCCCATACGGACGTTCCTGTTTCCCGCGCCTTAGTAATCCCGAGGTCTTGGTCTGATTGGTACTTATTCATCGTTCAACCATTTCAAACCCTTGTCACCTGACCATTGGTCCGACAGTGGTAGAGATCTCACCTGCCACTCGGGAGGTTGTTGCTTGATTCACGGCCAATGGTTATCCTCGATCTATATAGAAGAGGATGGCTATTATTGTAACAACCAGACATTTGTGTCTTTCTGTCTCTCTCTCTCACTAACTCAGTCATCTATTTATAATGATTGGTACTTCTTTCTACTTCATCCCATCTGGACGTTCCTGATACCCGCGCCTTAGTAATCCTGAGGTCTGGGTCTGATTGGTACTTTTTCCTCCTTCTGCATAGACGACGATGACTGCATCGTGCCATCCAGAGGTTCGTCTGTGCCTCATTGGCTCGTGTTGGCTGCATCATTCATGTTTAATGGGTTAAAGTTCTGATTGGTACTTATTCCTCCTTCAACCGGTTCAAACACTTATCACCTGAGAATTGGTCCTACAGTGGTAGAGATCTCACCTGCAACTCGGGAGGTGTCTGCTTGATTCGCGGCCAATTTTTTTCTCCGTTCTATATAGAAGAGGTTAGCTATTATTGTAACAACCAGACATTTGTCTCTCTCTCTCTGTCACTCACTCACTCATCTATCTATAATGATTGTTACTTATTCCTTGTTCAACTACTCGAAACCCTTGTCACCTGAGCATTGGTCCTACAGACGTAGAGGCCTCACCTGCCACTCGGGAGGCCTTTGCTTGATTCCCGGCCAATGGTTTTCCTCGTTCTATATAGTAGAGGATGGCAAATCATTGCAACAACCAGACATTTGTGTCTGTCTCTCTATCTCTCTCACTTACTCTGTCATCTATTTATAATGATTGGTACTTCTTTCTACTTCGTCCCATCTGGACGTTCCTGATACCCGCGCCTTTGTAATCCTGAGGTCTGGGTCTGATTGGTACTTTTTCCTCCTTCTGCATAGACGATGATGACTGCATCGTGCCATCCAGAGGTTCGTCTGTGCCTCATTGGCTCGTGTTGGCTGCATCATTCATGTTTTATGGGTTAAAGTTCTGATTGGTACTTATTCCTCCTTCACCCGGTTCAAACACCTATCACCTGAGAATTGGTCCTACAGTGGTAGAGATCTCACCTGCCACTCGGAGGTGTCTGCTTGATTCGTGGCAAATTTTTTTCTCCGTTCTATGTAGAAGAGGATGGGAATTATTGTAACAACCAGACATTTGTGTCTGTCTCTCTCTCTCTCTTTCACTCACTCACTAATCTATCTATAATGATTGGTACTTCTTTCTACATCATCCCATCCGGACGTTCCTGTTTCCCGCGCCTTAGTAATCCCGAGGTCTTGGTCTGATTGGTACTTATTCATCGTTCAACCATTTCAAACCCTTGTCACCTGACCATTGGTTCGACAGTATTAGAGATCTCACCTGCCACTCGGGAGGTTGTTGCTTGATTCGCGGCCAATGGTTATCCTCGATCTATATAGAAGAAGATGACTATTATTGTAACAACCAGACATTTGTGTCTGTCTCTCTCTCTCACTAACTCAGTCATCTATTTATAATGATTGGTACTTCTTTCTACTTCGTCCCATCTGGACGTTCCTGATACCCGCGCCTTAGTAATCCTGAGGTCTGGGTCTGATTGGTACGTTTTCCTCCTTCTGCATAGACGACGATGACTGCATCGTGCCATCCAGAGGTTCGTCTGTGCCTCATTGGCTCGTGTTGGCTGCATCATTCATGTTTTATGGGTTAAAGTTCTGATTGGTACTTATTCCTCCTTCAGCCGGTTCAAACACTTATCACCTGAGAATTGGTCCTACAGTGGTAGAGATCTCACCTGCCACTCGGGAGGTGTCTGCTTGATTCGCGGCCAATTTTTTTCTCCGTTCTATATAGAAGAGGTTAGCTATTATTGTAACAACCAGACAATTGTCTCTCTCTCTCTGTCACTCACTCACTCATCTATCTATAATGATTGTTACTTATTTCTTGTTCAACTACTCGAAACCCTTGTCACCTGAGCATTGGTCCTACAGACGTAGAGACCTCACCTGCCACTCGGGAGGCCTTTGCTTGATTCGCGGCCAATGGTTTTCCTCGTTCTATATAGTAGAGGATGGCAAATCATTGCAACAACCAGACATTTGTGTCTGTCTCTCTCTCTCTCTCACTTACTCTGTCATCTATTTATAATGATTGGTACTTCTTTCTACTTCGTCCCATCTGGACGTTCCTGATACCCGCGCCTTTGTAATCCTGAGGTCTGGGTCTGATTGGTACTTTTTCCTCCTTCTGCATAGACGATGATGACTGCATCGTGCCATCCAGAGGTTCGTCTGTGCCTTATTGGCTCGTGTTGGCTGCATCATTCATGTTTTATGGGTTAAAGTTCTGATTGGTACTTATTCCTCCTTCAGCCGGTTCAAACACCTATCACCTGAGAATTGGTCCTACAGTGGTAGAGATCTCACCTGCCACTCGGAGGTGTCTGCTTGATTCGTGGCCAATTTTTTTCTCCGTTCTATATAGAAGAGGATGGGAATTATTGTAACAACCAGACATTTGTGTCTGTCTCTCTCTCTCTCTTTCACTCACTCACTCATCTATCTATAATGATTGGTACTTCTTTCTACATCATCCCATCCGGACGTTACTGTAACCTGTGACTTAGTAATCCCGAGATCTAAGTCTCATCGTTACTTATTCCTCGTTCATCCACTTGAAACCCTTGTCACCTGAGCATTTGTGCTACACTGGTAGATATCTCACCTTCCACTCGGGAGGTTGTTGCTTGATTCGCGGCCAATGGTTTTCCCCATTCTATGTAGAAGAGGATGGCTATTATTGTAATAACCAGACATTTGTGTCTGTCTCTCTCTCTCACTCACTCATCTATCTATAAAGATTGGTACCTCTTTCTACATTGTCCCATCCGGACGTTCCTGTTTCCAGTGCCTTAGTTATCCCGAGGTCTGGGTATGATTGGAACTTATTCCTCTTTCATCCACTTGAAACCCTTGTCACCTGAGCATTGGTCCGCCAGTGGTAGCGATCTCACCGGCCACTCGGGAGGTTGTTGCTTGATTCGCGGACAATGGTTATCCCCGATCTATATAGAAGAGGATGGCTATTATTGTAACAACCAGACATTTGTGTCTGTCTCTCTCTCTCACTAACTCAGTCATCTATTTATAATGATTGGTACTTCTTTCTACTTCGTCCCATCTGGACGTTCCTGATACCCGCGCCTTAGTAATCCTGAGGTCTAAGTCTGATTGGTACTTATTCATCGTTCAACCATTTGAAACCCTTGTCACCTGACCATTGGTCCGACAGTGGTAGAGATCTCACCTTCCACTAGGGAGGTTGTTGCTTGATTCGCGGCCAATGGTTTTCCCCATTCTATGTAGAAGAGGATGGCTATTATTGTAACAACCAGACATTTGTGTCTGTCTCTCTCTCTCACTCACTCATCTATCTATAGAGATTGGTACCTCTTTCTACATCGTCCCATCCGGACGTTCCTGTTTCCCGTGCCTTAGTTATCCCGAGGTCTAAGTCTGATTGGTACTTATTCATCGTTCAACCATTTGAAACCCTTGTCACCTGACCATTGGTCCGACAGTGGTAGAGATCTCACCTTCCACTCGGGAGGTTGTTGCTTGATTGGCTGCCAATGGTTTTCCCCATTCTATGTAGAAGAGGATGGCTATTACTGTAACAACCAGACATTTGTGTCTGTCTCTCTCTCTCTTTCACTCACTCACTCATCTATCTATAATGATTGGTACTTCTTTCTACATCATCCCATCCGGACGTTCCTGTTTCCCGCGCCTTAGTAATCCCGAGGTCTTGGTCTGATTGGTACTTATTCCTCGTTCATCCACTTGATATCCTTGTCACCTGAGCATTGGTCCTACAGTGGTAGAGATCTCAGCTGCCACGCAGGAATTCATTGCTCGATTCGCGGCCAATGGTTTTCCCCGTTCTATATAGAACAGGATGGCAAATAATTGCAACAACCAGACATTTGTGTCTGTCTCTCTCTCTCACTCACTCATCTATCTATAAAGATTGGTACCTCTTTCTACATCGTCCCATCCGGACGTTCCTGTTTCCCGTGCCTTAGTTATCCCGAGGTCTGGGTCTGATTGGTACTTATTCCTCTTTCAACCATTTGAAACCCTTGTGACCTGAGCATTGGTCCTACAGTGGTAGAGATCTCACCTGCCACTCGGAGGTGTCTGCTTGATTCGTGGCCAATTTTTTTCTCCGTTCTACATAGAAGAGGATGGGAATTATTGTAACAACCAGACATTTGTGTCTGTCTCTCTCTCTCTTTCACTCACTCACTCATCTATATATAATGATTGGTACTTCTTTCTACATCATCCCATCCGGACGTTCCTGTTTCCCGCGCCTTAGTAATCCCGAGGTCTTGGTCTGATTGGTACTTATTCATCGTTCAACCATTTGAAACCCTTGTCACCTGACCATTGGTCCAACAGTGGTAGAGATCTCACCTTCCACTTGGGAGGTTGTTGCTTGATTCGCAGCCAATGGTTTTCCCAATTCTATGTAGAAGAGGATGGGAATTATTGTAACAACGAGACATTTGTGTCTTTCTGTCTCTCTCTCTCACTAACTCAGTCATCTATTTATAATGATTGGTACTTCTTTCTACTTCGTCCCATCTGGACGTTCCTGATACCCGCGCCTTAGTAATCCTGAGGTCTGGGTCTGATTGGTACTTTTTCCTCCTTCTGCATAGACGACGATGACTGCATCGTGCCATCCAGAGGTTCGTCTGTGCCTCATTGGCTCGTGTTGGCTGCATCATTCATGTTTTATGGGTTAAAGTTCTGATTGGTACTTATTCCTCCTTCAGCCGGTTCAAACACTTATCACCTGAGAATTGGTCCTACAGTGGTAGAGATCTCACCTGCCACTCGGGAGGTGTCTGCTTGACTCGCGGCCAATTTTTTTTTCCGTTCAATATAGAAGAGGTTGGCTATTATTGTAACAACCAGACATTTGTCTCTCTCTCTCTGTCACTCACTCACTCATCTATCTATAATGATTGTTACTTATTCCTTGTTCAACTACTCGAAACCCTTGTCACCTGAGCATTGGTCAAACAGTGGTAGAGATCTCACCTGCCACTCGGGAGGCCTTTGCTTGATTCGCGCCAATGGTTTTCCCCGTTCTATATAGTAGAGGATGGCAAATAATTGCAACAACCACACATTTGTGTCTGTCTCACTCACTCACTCATCTATCCAATTATCTTTAATGATTGGTACTTCTTTCCCATTCAACCACTTAATATTTTCATAACCTGAGCATTGGTTGTTCAGTGGAAGAATTCTCGCCTGCCACGCGGGAGGCCCGGGTTCGATTCCCGGCCAATGCATTTTCCTCGTTCTGCAAAGAAGACAATGATTACATCGTCCCATCCGGACGTTACTGTAACCCGTGACTTTGTAATCCCCAGATCTAAGTCTCATCGGTACTTATTCCTCGTTCATCCACTTGAAACCCTTGTCACCTGAGCATTGGTCCGACAGTGGTAGAGATCTCACCTGCCACTCGGGAGGTTGTTGCTTGATTCGCGGCCAATGGTTTTCCCCATTCTATGTAGAAGAGGATGGCTATTATTGTAACAACCAGACATTTGTGTCTGTCTCTCTCTCTCTTTCACTCACTCACTCATCTATCTATAATGATTGGTACTTCTTTCTACATCATCCCATCCGGACGTTCCTGTTTCCCGCGCCTTAGTAATCCCGAGGTCTTGGTCTGATTGGTACCTGTTCATCGTTCAACCATTTCAAACCCTTGTCACCTGACCATTGGTCCGACAGTGGTAGAGATCTCACCTTCCACTAGGGAGGTGTCTGCTTGATTCGCGGCCAATGGTTTTCCCCGTTCTATATAGTAGAGGATGGCAAATAATTGCAACAACCAGACATTTGTGTCTGTCTCACTCACTCACTCATCTATCCTATTATCTATAATGATTAGTACTTCTTTCCCATTCAACCACTTAAAATTTTCATAACCTGAGCATTGGTTGTTCAGTGGTAGAATTCTCGCCTGCCACGCGGGAGGCCCGGGTTCGATTCCCAGCTAATGCATTTTCCTCGTTCTGCAAAGAAGACAATGATTACATCGTCCCATACGGGCGTTACTGTAACCCTGACTTAGTAATCCCGAGGTCATGGTCTGATTGGTACTTATTCATCGTTCAACCATTTCAAACCCTTGTCACCTGACCATTGGTCCAACAGTGGTAGAGATCTCTCCTTCCACTCGGGAGGTTGTTGCTTGATTCGCGGCCAATGGTTTTCCCCATTCTATGTAGAAGAGGATGGCTATTATTGTAACAACCAGACATTTGTGTCTGTCTCTCTCTCTCTCTCACTCACTCATCTATCTGTAAAGATTGGTACCTCCTTCTACATCGTCCCATCCAGACGTTCCTGTTTCCCGTGCCCTAGTTATCCCGAGGTCTGGGTATGATTGGAACTTATTCCTCGTTCATCCACTTGAAACCCTTGTCACCTGAGCATTTGTGCTACAGTGGTAGATATCTCACCTTCCACTCGGGAGGTTGTTGCTTGATTCGCGGCCAATGGTTATCCCCGATCTATATAGAAGAGGATGGCTATTATTGTAACAACCACACATTTGTGTCTGTCTCTCTCTCTCACTCACTCAGTCATCTATTTATAATGATTGGTACTTCTTTCTACATCATCCCATCTGGACGTTCCTGATACCCGCGCCTTAGTAATCCTGAGGTCTGGGTCTGATTGGTACTTTTTCCTCCTTCTGCATAGACGACGATGACTGCATCGTGCCATCCAGAGGTTCGTCTGTGCCTCATTGGCTCGTGTTGGCTGCATCATTCATGTTTAATGGGTTAAAGTTCTGATTGGTATTTATTCCTCGTTCAGCCGGTTCAAACACTTATCACCTGAGAATTGGTCCTACAGTGGTAGAGATCTCACCTGCCACTCGGGAGGTGTCTGCTTGATTCGCGGCCAATTTTTTTCTCCGTTCTATATAGAAGAGGTTAGCTATTATTGTAACAACCAGACATTTGTCTCTCTCTCTCTGTCACTCACTCACTCATCTATCTATAATGATTGTTACTTATTCCTTGTTCAACTACTCGAAACCCTTGTCACCTGAGCATTGGTCCTACAGACGTAGAGGCCTCACCTGCCACTCGGGAGGCCTTTGCTTGATTCGCGGCCAATGGTTTTCCTCGTTCTATATAGTAGAGGATGGCAAATCATTGCAACAACCAGACATTTGTGTCTGTCTCTCTCTCTCTCTCTCACTTACTCTGTCATCTATTTATAATGATTGGAACTTCTTTCTACTTCGTCCCATCTGGACGTTCCTGATACCCGCGCCTTTGTAATCCTGAGGTCTGGGTCTGATTGGAACTTTTTCCTCCTTCTGCATAGACGATGATGACTGCATCGTGCCATCCAGAGGTTCGTCTGTGCCTCATTGGCTCGTGTTGGCTGAATCATTCATGTTTTATGGGTTAAATTTCTGATTGGTACTTATTCCTCCTTCAGCCGGTTCAAACACCTATCACCTGAGAATTGTTCCTACAGTGGTAGAGATCTCACCTGCCACTCGGAGGTGTCTGCTTGATTCGTGGCCAATTTTTTTCTCCATTCTATATAGAAGAGGATGGGAATTATTGTAACAACCAGACATTTGTGTCTGTCTCTCTCTCTCTCTTTCACTCACTCACTCATCTATCTATAATGATTGGTACTTCTTTCTACATCATCCCATCCGGACGTTACTGTAACCTGTGACTTAGTAATCCCGAGATCTAAGTCTCATCGTTACTTATTCCTCGTTCATCCACTTGAAACCCTTGTCACCTGAGCATTTGTGCTACAGTGGTAGATATCTCACCTTCCACTCGGGAGGTTGTTGCTTGATTCGCGGCCCATGGTTTTCCCCATTCTATTTAGAAGAGGATGGCTATTATTGTAACAACCAGACATTTGTGTCTGTCTCTCTCTCTCACTCACTCATCTATCTATAAAGATTGGTACCTCTTTCTACATCGTCCCATCTGGACGTTCCTGTTTCCAGTGCCTTAGTTATCCCGAGGTCTGGGTATGATTGGAACTTATTCCTCTTTCATCCTCTTGAAACCCTTGTCACCTGAGCATTGGTCCGCCAGTGGTAGCGATCTCACCGGCCACTCGGGAGGTTGTTGCTTGATTCGCGGACAATGGTTATCCCCAATCTATATAGAAGAGGATGGCTATTATTGTAACAACCAGACATTTGTGTCTGTCTCTCTCTCTCACTAACTCAGTCATCTATTTATAATGATTGGTACTTCTTTCTACTTCGTCCCATCTGGACGTTCCTGATACCCGCGCCTTAGTAATCCCGAGGTCTAAGTCTGATTGGTACTTATTCATCGTTCAACCATTTGAAACCCTTGTCACCTGACCATTGGTCCGACAGTGGTAGAGATCTCACCTTCCACTCGGGAGGTTGTTGCTTGATTCGCTGCCAATGGTTTTCCCCATTCTATGTAGAAGAGGATGGCTATTACTGTAACAACCAGACATTTGTGTCTGTCTCTCTCTCTCTTTCACTCACTCACTCATCTATCTATAAAGATTGGTACTTCTTTCTACATCATCCCATCCGGACGTTCCTGTTTCCCGCGCCTTAGTAATCCCGAGGTCTTGGTCTGATTGGTACTTATTCCTCGTTCATCCACTTGATACCCTTGTCACCTGAGCATTGGTCCTACAGTGGTAGAGATCTCAGCTGCCACGCAGGAATTCATTGCTCGATTCGCGGCCAATGGTTTTCCCCGTTCTATATAGAACAGGATGGCAAATTATTGCAACAACCAGACATTTGTGTCTGTCTCTCTCTCTCACTCACTCATCTATCTAAAAAGATTGGTACCTCTTTCTACATCGTCCCATCCGGACGTTCCTGTTTCCCGTGCCTTAGTTATCCCGAGGTCTGGGTCTGATTGGTACTTTTTCCTCCTTCTGCATAGACGACGATGACTGCATCGTGCCATCCAGAGGTTCGTCTGTGCCTCATTGGCTCGTGTTGGCTGCATCATTCATGTTTTATGGGTTAAAGTTCTGTTTGGTACTTATTCCTCCTTCAGCCGGTTCAAACACTTGTCACCTGAGCATTGGTCCTACATTGGTAGAGATCTCACCTGCCACTCGGGAGGTGTCTGCTTGATTCGCGGCCAATGGTTTTCCCCGTTCTATATAGTAGAGGATGGCAAATAATTGCAACAATCAGACATTTGTGTCTGTCTCACTCACTCACTCATCTATCCTATAATCTATAATGATTAGTACTTCTTTCCCATTCAACCACTTAAAATTTTCATAACCTTAGCATTGGTTGTTCAGTGGTAGAATTCTCGCCTGCCACGCGGGAGGCCCGGATTCGATTCCCGGCCAAAGCATTTTCCTCGTTCTGCAAAGAAGACAATGATTACATCGTCCCATACGGGCGTTACTGTAACCCTGACTTAGTAATCCCGAGATCTAAGTCTCATCGGTACTTATTCCTCGTTCATCCACTTGAAACCCTTGTCACCTGAGCATTGGTCCGACAGTGGTAGAGATCTCACCTGCCACTCGGGAGGTTGTTGCTTCATTCGCGGCCAATGGTTTTCCCCATTCTATGTAGAAGAGGATGGCTATTATTGTAACAACCAGACATTTGTGTCTGTCTCTCTCTCTCTTTCACTCACTCACTCATCAATCTATAATGATTGGTACTTCTTTCTACATCATCCCATCCGGACGTTACTGTAACCTGTGACTTAGTAATCCCGAGATCTAAGTCTCATCGTTACTTATTCCTCTTTCATCCACTTGAAACCCTTGTCACCTGAGCATTTGTGCTACAGTGGTAGATATCTCACCTTCCACTCGGGAGGTTGTTGCTTGATTCGCGGCCAATGGTTTTCCCCATTCTATGTAGAAGAGGATGGCTATTATTGTAACAACCAGACATTTGTGTCTGTCTCTCTCTCTCACTCACTCATCTATCTATAAAGATTGGTACCTCTTTCAACATCGTCCCATCCGGACGTTCCTGTTTCCAGTGCCTTAGTTATCCCGAGGTCTGGGTATGATTGGAACTTATTCCTCTTTCATCCACTTGAAACCCTTGTCACCTGAGCATTGGTCCGCCAGTGGTAGCGATCTCACCGGCCACTCGGGAGGTTGTTGCTTGATTCGCGGACAATGGTTATCCCCGATCTATATAGAAGAGGATCGCTATTATTGTAACAACCAGACATTTGTGTCTGTCTCTCTCTCTCACTAACTCAGTCATCTATTTATAATGATTGGTACTTCTTTCTACTTCGTCCCATCTGGACGTTCCTGATACCCGCGCCTTAGTAATCCTGAGGTCTGGGTCTGATTGGTACTTTTTCCTCCTTCTGCATAGACGACGATGACTGCATCGTGCCATCCAGAGGTTCGTCTGTGCCTCATTGGCTCGTGTTGGCTGCATCATTCATGTTTTATGGGTTAAAGTTCTGATTGGTACTTATTCCTCCTTCAGCCGGTTCAAACACTTATCACCTGAGAATTGGTGCTACAGTGGTAGAGATCTCACCTGCCACTCGGGAGGTGTCTGCTTGATTCGCGGCCAATTTTTTTCTCCGTTCTATATAGTAGAGGATGGCAAATCATTGCAACAACCAGACATTTGTGTCTCTCTCTCTGTCACTCACTCACTCATCTATCTATAATGATTGTTACTTATTCCTTGTTCAACTACTCGAAACCCTTATCACCTGAGCATTGGTCCTACAGACGTAGAGGCCTCACCTGCCACTCGGGAGGCCTTTGCTTGATTCGCGGCCAATGGTTTTCCTCGTTCTATATAGTAGAGGATGGCAAATCATTGCAACAACCAGACATTTGTGTCTGTCTCTCTCTCTCTCTCACTTACTCTGTCATCTATTTATAATGATTGGAACTTCTTTCTACTTCGTCCCATCTGGACGTTCCTGATACCCGCGCCTTTGTAATCCTGAGGTCTGGGTCTGATTGGAACTTTTTCCTCCTTCTGCATAGACGATGATGACTGCATCGTGCCATCCAGAGGTTCGTCTGTGCCTCATTGGCTCGTGTTGGCTGAATCATTCATGTTTTATGGGTTAAAGTTCTGATTGGTACTTATTCCTCCTTCAGCCGGTTCAAACACCTATCACCTGAGAATTGGTGCTACAGTGGTAGAGATCTCACCTGCCACTCGGAGGTGTCTGCTTGATTCGTAGCCAATTTTTTTCTCCATTCTATATAGAAGAGGATGGGAATTATTGTAACAACCAGACATTTGTGTCTGTCTCTCTCTCTCTCTTTCACTCACTCACTCATCTATCTATAATGATTGGTACTTCTTTCTACATCATCCCATCCGGACGTTACTGTAACCTGTGACTTAGTAATCCCGAGATCTAAGTCTCATCGTTACTTATTCCTCGTTCATCCACTTGAAACCCTTGTCACCTGAGCATTTGTGCTACAGTGGTAGATATCTCACCTTCCACTCGGGAGGTTGTTGCTTGATTCGCGGCCCATGGTTTTCCCCATTCTATTTAGAAGAGGATGGCTATTATTGTAACAACCAGACATTTGTGTCTGTCTCTCTCTCTCACTCACTCATCTATCTATAAAGATTGGTACCTCTTTCTACATCGTCCCATCCGGACGTTCCTGTTTCCAGTGCCTTAGTTATCCCGAGGTCTGGGTATGATTGGAACTTATTCCTCTTTCATCCTCTTGAAACCCTTGTCACCTGAGCATTGGTCCGCCAGTGGTAGCGATCTCACCGGCCACTCGGGAGGTTGTTGCTTGATTCGCGGACAATGGTTATCCCCGATCTATATAGAAGAGGATGGCTATTATTGTAACAACCAGACATTTGTGTCTGTCTCTCTCTCTCACTAACTCAGTCATCTATTTATAATGATTGGTACTTCTTTCTACTTCGTCCCATCTGGACGTTCCTGATACCCGCGCCTTAGTAATCCCGAGGTCTAAGTCTGATTGGTACTTATTCATCGTTCAACCATTTGAAACCCTTGTCACCTGACCATTGGTCCGACAGTGGTAGAGATCTCACCTTCCACTCGGGAGGTTGTTGCTTGATTCGCTGCCAATGGTTTTCCCCATTCTATGTAGAAGAGGATGGCTATTACTGTAACAACCAGACATTTGTGTCTGTCTCTCTCTCTCTTTCACTCACTCACTCATCTATCTATAAAGATTGGTACTTCTTTCTACATCATCCCATCCGGACGTTCCTGTTTCCCGCGCCTTAGTAATCCCGAGGTCTTGGTCTGATTGGTACTTATTCCTCGTTCATCCACTTGATACCCTTGTCACCTGAGCATTGGTCCTACAGTGGTAGAGATCTCAGCTGCCACGCAGGAATTCATTGCTCGATTCGCGGCCAATGGTTTTCCCCGTTCTATATAGAACAGGATGGCAAATTATTGCAACAACCAGACATTTGTGTCTGTCTCTCTCTCTCACTCACTCATCTATCTAAAAAGATTGGTACCTCTTTCTACATCGTCCCATCCGGACGTTCCTGTTTCCCGTGCCTTAGTTATCCCGAGGTCTGGGTCTGATTGGTACTTTTTCCTCCTTCTGCATAGACGACGATGACTGCATCGTGCCATCCAGAGGTTCGTCTGTGCCTCATTGGCTCGTGTTGGCTGCATCATTCATGTTTTATGGGTTAAAGTTCTGATTGGTACTTATTCCTCCTTCAGCCGGTTCAAACACTTGTCACCTGAGCATTGGTCCTACATTGGTAGAGATCTCACCTGCCACTCGGGAGGTGTCTGCTTGATTCGCGGCCAATGGTTTTCCCCGTTCTATATAGTAGAGGATGGCAAATAATTGCAACAACCAGACATTTGTGTCTGTCTCACTCACTCACTCATCTATCCTATAATCTATAATGATTAGTACTTCTTTCCCATTCAACCACTTAAAATTTTCATAACGTTAGCATTGGTTGTTCAGTGGTAGAATTCTCGCCTGCCACGCGGGAGGCCCGGATTCGATTCCCGGCCAAAGCATTTTCCTCGTTCTGCAAAGAAGACAATGATTACATCGTCCCATACGGGCGTTACTGTAACCCTGACTTAGTAATCCCGAGATCTAAGTCTCATCGGTACTTATTCCTCGTTCATCCACTTGAAACCCTTGTCACCTGAGCATTGGTCCGACAGTGGTAGAGATCTCACCTGCCACTCGGGAGGTTGTTGCTTCATTCGCGGCCAATGGTTTTCCCCATTCTATGTAGAAGAGGATGGCTATTATTGTAACAACCAGACATTTGTGTCTGTCTCTCTCTCTCTTTCACTCACTCACTCATCAATCTATAATGATTGGTACTTCTTTCTACATCATCCCATCCGGACGTTACTGTAACCTGTGACTTAGTAATCCCGAGATCTAAGTCTCATCGTTACTTATTCCTCTTTCATCCACTTGAAACCCTTGTCACCTGAGCATTTGTGCTACAGTGGTAGATATCTCACCTTCCACTCGGGAGGTTGTTGCTTGATTCGCGGCCAATGGTTTTCCCCATTCTATGTAGAAGAGGATGGCTATTATTGTAACAACCAGACATTTGTGTCTGTCTCTCTCTCTCACTCACTCATCTATCTATAAAGATTGGTACCTCTTTCTACATCGTCCCATCCGGACGTTCCTGTTTCCAGTGCCTTAGTTATCCCGAGGTCTGGGTATGATTGGAACTTATTCCTCTTTCATCCACTTGAAACCCTTGTCACCTGAGCATTGGTCCGCCAGTGGTAGCGATCTCACCGGCCACTCGGGAGGTTGTTGCTTGATTCGCGGACAATGGTTATCCCCGATCTATATAGAAGAGGATCGCTATTATTGTAACAACCAGACATTTGTGTCTGTCTCTCTCTCTCACTAACTCAGTCATCTATTTATAATGATTGGTACTTCTTTCTACTTCGTCCCATCTGGACGTTCCTGATACCCGCGCCTTAGTAATCCTGAGGTCTGGGTCTGATTGGTACTTTTTCCTCCTTCTGCATAGACGACGATGACTGCATCGTGCCATCCAGAGGTTCGTCTGTGCCTCATTGGCTCGTGTTGGCTGCATCATTCATGTTTTATGGGTTAAAGTTCTGATTGGTACTTATTCCTCCTTCAGCCGGTTCAAACACTTATCACCTGAGAATTGGTGCTACAGTGGTAGAGATCTCACCTGCCACTCGGGAGGTGTCTGCTTGATTCGCGGCCAATTTTTTTCTCCGTTCTATATAGTAGAGGATGGCAAATCATTGCAACAACCAGACATTTGTGTCTCTCTCTCTGTCACTCACTCACTCATCTATCTATAATGATTGTTACTTATTCCTTGTTCAACTACTCGAAACCCTTATCACCTGAGCATTGGTCCTACAGACGTAGAGGCCTCACCTGCCACTCGGGAGGCCTTTGCTTGATTCGCGGCCAATGGTTTTCCTCGTTCTATATAGTAGAGGATGGCAAATCATTGCAACAACCAGACATTTGTGTCTGTCTCTCTCTCTCTCTCACTTACTCTGTCATCTATTTATAATGATTGGAACTTCTTTCTACTTCGTCCCATCTGGACGTTCCTGATACCCGCGCCTTTGTAATCCTGAGGTCTGGGTCTGATTGGAACTTTTTCCTCCTTCTGCATAGACGATGATGACTGCATCGTGCCATCCAGAGGTTCGTCTGTGCCTCATTGGCTCGTGTTGGCTGAATCATTCATGTTTTATGGGTTAAAGTTCTGATTGGTACTTATTCCTCCTTCAGCCGGTTCAAACACCTATCACCTGAGAATTGTTCCTACAGTGGTAGAGATCTCACCTGCCACTCGGAGGTGTCTGCTTGATTCGTGGCCAATTTTTTTCTCCATTCTATATAGAAGAGGATGGGAATTATTGTAACAACCAGACATTTGTGTCTGTCTCTCTCTCTCTCTTTCACTCACTCACTCATCTATCTATAATGATTGGTACTTCTTTCTACATCATCCCATCCGGACGTTACTGTAACCTGTGACTTAGTAATCCCGAGATCTAAGTCTCATCGTTACTTATTCCTCGTTCATCCACTTGAAACCCTTGTCACCTGAGCATTTGTGCTACAGTGGTAGATATCACACCTTCCACTCGGGAGGTTGTTGCTTGATTCGCGGCCCATGGTTTTCCCCATTCTATTTAGAAGAGGATGGCTATTATTGTAACAACCAGACATTTGTGTCTGTCTCTCTCTCTCACTCACTCATCTATCTATAAAGATTGGTACCTCTTTCTACATCGTCCCATCCGGACGTTCCTGTTTCCAGTGCCTTAGTTATCCCGAGGTCTGGGTATGATTGGAACTTATTCCTCTTTCATCCTCTTGAAACCCTTGTCACCTGAGCATTGGTCCGCCAGTGGTAGCGATCTCACCGGCCACTCGGGAGGTTGTTGCTTGATTCGCGGACAATGGTTATCCCCGATCTATATAGAAGAGGATGGCTATTATTGTAACAACCAGACATTTGTGTCTGTCTCTCTCTCTCACTAACTCAGTCATCTATTTATAATGATTGGTACTTCTTTCTACTTCGTCCCATCTGGACGTTCCTGATACCCGCGCCTTAGTAATCCCGAGGTCTAAGTCTGATTGGTACTTATTCATCGTTCAACCATTTGAAACCCTTGTCACCTGACCATTGGTCCGACAGTGGTAGAGATCTCACCTTCCACTCGGGAGGTTGTTGCTTGATTCGCTGCCAATGGTTTTCCCCATTCTATGTAGAAGAGGATGGCTATTACTGTAACAACCAGACATTTGTGTCTGTCTCTCTCTCTCTTTCACTCACTCACTCATCTATCTATAAAGATTGGTACTTCTTTCTACATCATCCCATCCGGACGTTCCTGTTTCCCGCGCCTTAGTAATCCCGAGGTCTTGGTCTGATTGGTACTTATTCCTCGTTCATCCACTTGATACCCTTGTCACCTGAGCATTGGTCCTACAGTGGTAGAGATCTCAGCTGCCACGCAGGAATTCATTGCTCGATTCGCGGCCAATGGTTTTCCCCGTTCTATATAGAACAGGATGGCAAATTATTGCAACAACCAGACATTTGTGTCTGTCTCTCTCTCTCACTCACTCATCTATCTAAAAAGATTGGTACCTCTTTCTACATCGTCCCATCCGGACGTTCCTGTTTCCCGTGCCTTAGTTATCCCGAGGTCTGGGTCTGATTGGTACTTTTTCCTCCTTCTGCATAGACGACGATGACTGCATCGTGCCATCCAGAGGTTCGTCTGTGCCTCATTGGCTCGTGTTGGCTGCATCATTCATGTTTAATGGGTTAAAGTTCTGATTGGTACTTATTCCTCCTTCAGCCGGTTCAAACACTTATCACCTGAGAAATGGTCCTACAGTGGTAGAGATCTCACCTGCAACTCGGGAGGTGTCTGCTTGATTCGCGGCCAATTTTTTTCTCCGTTCTATATAGAAGAGGTTAGCTATTATTGTAACAACCAGACATTTGTCTCTCTCTCTCTGTCACTCACTCACTCATCTATCTATAATGATAGTTACTTATTCCTTGTTCAACTACTCGAAACCCTTGTCACCTGAGCATTGGTCCTACAGACGTAGAGGCCTCACCTGCCACTCGGGAGGCCTTTGCTTGATTCGCGGCCAATGGTTTTCCTCGTTCTATATAGTAGAGGATGGCAAATCATTGCAACAACCAGACATTTGTGTCTGTCTCTCTATCTCTCTCACTTACTCTGTCATCTATTTATAATGATTGGTACTTCTTTCTACTTCGTCCCATCTGGACGTTCCTGATACCCGCGCCTTTGTAATCCTGAGGTCTGGGTCTGATTGGTACTTTTTCCTCCTTCTGCATAGACGATGATGACTGCATCGTGCCATCCAGAGGTTCGTCTGTGCCTCATTGGCTCGTGTTGGCTGCATCATTCATGTTTTATGGGTTAAAGTTCTGATTGGTACTTATTCCTCCTTCACCCGGTTCAAACACCTATCACCTGAGAATTGGTCCTACAGTGGTAGAGATCTCACCTGCCACTCGGAGGTGTCTGCTTGATTCGTGGCCAATTTTTTTCTCCGTTCTATATAGAAGAGGATGGGAATTATTGTAACAACCAGACATTTGTGTCTGTCTCTCTCTCTCTCTTTCACTCACTCACTCATCTATCTATAATGATTGGTACTTCTTTCTACATCGTCCCATCCGGACGTTCCTGTTTCCCGTGCCTTAGTTATCCCGAGGTCTAAGTCTGATTGGTACTTATTCATCGTTCAACCATTTGAAACCCTTGTCACCTGACCATTTGTGCTACAGTGTTAGATATCTCACCTTCCACTCGGGAGGTTGTTGCTTGATTCGCGGCCCATGGTTTTCCCCATTCTATTTAGAAGAGGATGGCTATTATTGTAACAACCAGACATTTGTGTCTGTCTCTCTCTCTCACTCACTCATCTATCTATAAAGATTGGTACCTCTTTCTACATCGTCCCATCCGGACGTTCCTTTTTCCAGTGCCTTAGTTATCCCGAGGTCTGGGTATGATTGGAACTTATTCCTCTTTCATCCTCTTGAAACCCTTGTCACCTGAGCATTTGTGCTACAGTGGTAGATATCTCACCTTCCACTCGGGAGGTTGTTGCTTGATTCGCGGCCAATGGTTATCCCCGATCTATATAGAAGAGGATGGCTATTATTGTAACAACCACACATTTGTGTCTGTCTCTCTCTCTCACTCACTCATCTATCTATAAAGATTGGTACCTCTTTCTACATCGTCCCATCCGGACGTTCCTGTTTCCCGCGCCTTAGTAATCCCGAGGTCTTGGTCTGATTGGTACTTATTCCTCGTTCATCCACTTGATACCCTTGTCACCTGAGCATTGGTCCTACAGTGGTAGAGATCTCAGCTGCCACGCAGGAATTCATTGCTCGATTCGCGGCCAATGGTTTTCCCCGTTCTATATAGAACAGGATGGCAAATAATTGCAACAACCAGACATTTGTGTCTGTCTCTCTCTCTCACTCACTCATCTATCTATAAAGATTGGTACCTCTTTCTACATCGTCCCATCCGGACGTTCCTGTTTCCCGTGCCTTAGTTATCCCGAGGTCTGGGTCTGATTGGTACTTTTTCCTCCTTCTGCATAGACGATGATGACTGCATCGTGCCATCCAGAGGTTCGTCTGTGCCTCATTGGCTCGTGTTGGCTGCATCATTCATGTTTTATGGGTTAAAGTTCTGATTGGTACTTATTCCTCCTTCAGCCGGTTCAAACATTTGTCACCTGAGCATTGGTCCTACAGTGGTAGAGATCTCACCTGCCACTCGGGAGGTGTCTGCTTGATTCGCGGCCAATGGTTTTCCCCGTTCTATATAGTAGAGGATGGCAAATAATTGCTACAACCAGACATTTGTGTCTGTCTCACTCACTCACTCATCTATCCAATTATCTTTAATGATTAGTACTTCTTTCCCATTCAAGCACTTAAGATTTTCATAACCTGAGCATTGGTTGTTCAGTGGTGGAATTCTCGCCTGCCACGCGGGAGGCTCGGGTTCGATTCCCGGCCAATGCATTTTCCTCGTTCTGCAAAGAAGACAATGATTACATCGTCCCATACGGGCGTTACTGTAACCCTGACTTAGTAATCCCGAGATCTAAGTTTCATCGGTACTTATTCCTCGTTCATCCACTTGAAACCCTTGTCGCCTGAGCATTGGTCCGCCAGTGGTAGCGATCTCACCGGCCACTCGGGAGGTTGTTGCTTGATTCGCGGACAATGGTTATCCCCGATCTATATAGAAGAGGATGGCTATTATTGTAACAACCAGACATTTGTGTCTGTCTCTCTCTCTCACTAACTCAGTCATCTATTTATAATGATTGGTACTTCTTTCTACTTCGTCCCATCTGGACGTTCCTGATACCCGCGCCTTAGTAATCCCGAGGTCTAAGTCTGATTGGTACTTATTCATCGTTCAACCATTTGAAACCCTTGTCACCTGACCATTGGTCCGACAGTGGTATTGATCTCACCGGCCACTCGGGAGGTTGTTGCTTGATTCGCTGCCAATGGTTATCCCCGATCTATATAGAAGAGGATGGCTATTATTGTAACAACCAGACATTTGTGTCTGTCTCTCTCTCTCACTAACTCAGTCATCTATTTATAATGATTGGTACTTCTTTCTACTTCGTCCCATCTGGACGTTCCTGATACCCGCGCCTTAGTAATCCTGAGGTCTGGGTCTGATTGGTACTTTTTTCTCCTTCTGCATAGACGACGATGACTGCATCGTGCCATCCAGAGGTTCGTCTGTGCCTCATTGGCTCGTGTTGGCTGCATCATTCATGTTTTATGGGTTAAAGTTCTGATTGGTACTTATTCCTCCTTCAGCCGGTTCAAACACTTATCACCTGAGAATTGGTCCTACAGTGGTAGAGATCTCACCTGCCACTCGGGAGGTGTCTGCTTGACTCGCGGCCAATTTTTTTCTCCGTTCTATATAGAAGAGGTTGGCTATTATTGTAACAACCAGACATTTGTCTCTCTCTCTCTGTCACTCACTCACTCATCTATCTATAATGATTGTTACTTATTCCTTGTTCAACTACTCGAAACCCTTGTCACCTGAGCATTGGTCCTACAGACGTAGAGACCTCACCTGCCACTCGGGAGGCCTTTGCTTGATTCGCGGCCAATGGTTTTCCCCGTTCTATATAGTAGAGGATGGCAAATCATTGCAACAACCAGACATTTGTGTCTGTCTCACTCACTCACTCATCTATCCTATTATCTATAATGATTAGTACTTCTATCCCATTCAACCACTTAAGATTTTCATAACCTGAGCATTGGTTGTTCAGTGGTAGAGTTCTCGCCTGTCACGCGGGAGGCCCGGGTTCGATTCGCGGCCAATGCATTTTCCTCGTTCTGCAAAGAAGACAAGATTACATCTTCCCATCCGGACGTTACTGTAACCCGTGACTTAGTATTCCCGAGATCTAAGTCTCATCGGTACTTATTCCTCGTTCATCCACTTGAAACCCTTGTCACCTGAGCATTTGTGCTACAGTGGTAGAGATCTCACCATCCACTCGGGAGGTTGTTGCTTGATTCGCGGCCAATGGTTATCCTCGATCTATATAGAAGAGGATGGCTATTATTGTAACAACCAGACATTTGTGTCTGTCTCTCTCTCTCTTTCACTCACTCACTCATCTATCTATAATGATTGGTACTTCTTTCTACATCATCCCATCCGGACATTCCTGTTTCCCGCGCCTTAGTAATCCCGAGGTCTTGGTCTGATTGGTACTTATTCATCGTTCAACCATTTCAAACCCTTGTCACCTGACCATTGGTCCGACAGTGGTAGAGATCTCACCTGCCACTCGGGAGGTGTTTGCTTGATTCGCGGCCAATGGTTATCCTCGATCTATATAGAAGAGGATGGCTATTATTGTAACAACCAGACATTTGTGTCTTTCTGTCTCTCTCTCTCACTAACTCAGTCATCTATTTATAATGATTCGTACTTCTTTCTATTTCGTCCCATCTGGACGTTCCTGATACCCGCACCTTAGTAATCCTGAGGTCTGGGTCTGATTGGTACTTTTTCCTCCTTCTGCATAGACGACGATGACTGCATCGTGCCATCCAGAGGTTCGTCTGTGCCTCATTGGCTCGTGTTGGCTGCATCATTCATGTTTTATGGGTTAAAGTTCTGATTGGTACTTATTCCTCCTTCAGCCGGTTCAAACACTTATCACCTGAGAATTGGTCCTACAGTGGTAGAGATCTCACCTGCCACTCGGGAGGTGTCTGCTTGATTCGCGGCCAATTATTTTCTCCGTTCTATATAGAAGAGGTTGGCTATTATTGTAACAACCAGACATTACTCTCTCTCTCTGTCACTCACTCACTCATCTATCTATAATGATTGTTACTTATTCCTTGTTCAACTACTCGAAACCCTTGTCACCTGAGCATTGGTCCTACAGACGTAGAGACCTCACCTGCCACTCGGGAGGCCTTTGTTTGATTCGCGGCCAATGGTTTTCCCCGTTCTATGTAGAAGAGGATGGCAAATAATTGCAACAACCAGACATTTGTTTTCATAACCTGAGCATTGGTTGTTCAGTGGTAGAATTCTCGCCTGCCACGCGGGAGGCCCGGGTTAGATTCCCGGCCAATGCATTTACCTCGTACTGCAAAGAAGACAATGATTACATCGTCCCATCCGGACGTTACTGTAACCCGTGACTTAGTAATCCCGAGATCTAAGTCTCATCGGTACTTATTCCTCTTTCATCCACTTGAAACCCTTGTCACCTGAGCATTTGTGCTACAGTGGTAGAGATCTCACCTGCCACTCGGGAGGTTGTTGCTTGATTCGCAGCCAATGGTTTTCCCCATTCTATGTAGAAGAGGATGGCTATTATTGTAACAACCAGACATTTGTGTCTGTCTCTCTCTCTCTTTCACTCACTCACTCATCTATCTATAATGATTGGTACTTCCTTCTACATCATCCCATCCGGACGTTCCTGTTTCCCGCGCCTTAGTAATCCTGAGGTCTGGGTCTGATTGGTACTTTTTCCTCCTTCTGCATAGACGACGATGACTGCATCGTGCCATCCAGAGGTTCGTCTGTGCCTCATTGGCTCGTGTTAGCTGCATCATTCATGTTTTATGGGTTAAATTTCTCATTGGTAATTATTCCTCGTTCATCCACTTGAAACCCTTATCACCTGAGCATTGGTCGGACAGAGGTAGAGATCTCACCTGCCACTCGGGAGGTTGTTGCTTGATTCGCGGCCAATGGTTTTCCCCATTCTATGTAGAAGACGATGGCTATTATTGTAACAACCAGACATTTGTGCCTGTCTCTCTCTCTCTCACTAACTCAGTCATCTATTAATAATGATTGGTACTTCTTTCTACATCATCCCATCCGGACGTTCCTGTTTCCCGCGCCTTTGTAATCCCGAGGTCTTGGTCTGATTGGTACTTATTCATCGTTCAACCATTTCAAACCCTTGTCACCTGAGCATTGGTCCTACAGACGTAGAGACCTCACCTGCAACTCGGGAGGCCTTTGCTTGATTCGCGGCCAATGGTTTTCCCCGTTCTATATAGAACAGGATGGCAAATAATTGCAACAACCAGACATTTGTGTCTTTCTGTCTCTCTCTCTCACTAACTCAGTCATCTATTTATAATGATTGGTACTTCTTTCTACTTCGTCCCATCTGGACGTTCCTGATACCCGCGCCTTAGTAATCCTGAGGTCTGGGTCTGATTGGTACTTTTTCCTCCTTCTGCATAGACGACGATGACTGCATCGTGCCATCCAGAGGTTCGTCTGTGCCTCATTGGCTCGTGTTGGCTGCATCATTCATGTTCTATGGGTTAAAGTTCTGATTGGTACTTATTCCTCCTTCAGCCGGTTCAAACACTTATCACCTGAGAATTGGTCCTACAGTGGTTGAGATCTCACCTGCCACTCGGGAGGTGTCTGCTTGATTCGCGGCCAATTTTTTTCTCCGTTCTATATAGAAGAGGTTAGCTATTATTGTTACAACCAGACATTTGTCTCTCTCTCTCTGTCACTCACTCACTCATCTATCTATAATGATTGGTACTTCTTTCTACATCATCCCATCCGGACGTTCCTGTTTCCCGCGCCTTAGTAATCCCGAGGTCTTGGTCTGATTGGTACTTATTCATCGTTCAACCATTTCAAACCCTTGTCACCTGACCATTGGTCCGACAGTATTAGAAATCTCACCTGCCACTCGGGAGGTTGTTGCTTGATTCGCGGCCAATGGTTATCCTCGATCTATATAGAAGAGGATGGCTATTATTGTAACAACCAGACATTTGTGTCTGTCTCTCTCTCTCTTTCACTCACTCATCTATCTATAATGATTGTTACTTATTCCTTGTTCAACCCCTCGAAACCCTTGTCACCTGAGCATTGGTCCTACAGACGTAGAGACCTCACCTGCTACTCGGGAGGCCTTTGCTTGATTCGCGGCCAATGGTTTTCCCCGTTCTATATAGTAGAGGATGGCAAATAATTGCAACAACCAGACATTTGTGTCTGTCTCACTCACTCACTCATCTATCCAATTATCTTTAATGATTGGTACTTCTTTCACATTCAACCACTTTAGATTTTCATAACCTGAGCATTGGTTGTTCAGTTGTAGAATTCTCGCCTGCCACGCGGGAGACCCGGGTTCGATTCCCGGCCAATGCATTTTCCTCGTTCTGCAAAGAAGACAATGATTACATCGTCCCATCCGGACGATACTGTAACCCGTGACTTAGTAATCCCGAGATCTAAGTCTCATCTGTACTTATTCCTCTTTCATCCACTTGAAACCCTTGTCACCTGAGCATTTGTGCTACAGTGGTAGAGATCTCACCATCCACTCGGGAGGTTGTTGCTTGATTCGCGGCCAATGGTTATCCTCGATCTATACAGAAGAGGATGGCTATTATTGTAACAACCAGACATTTGTGTCTGTCTCTCTCTCTCACTCACTCACTCATCTATCTGTAAAGATTGGTACCTCTTTCTACATCGTCCCATCCAGACGTTCCTGTTTCCCGTGCCCTAGTTATCCCGAGGTCTGGGTATGATTGGAACTTATTCCTCTTTCAACCATTTGAAACCCATGTCACCTGAGCATTGGTCCCACAGTGGTAGAGATCTCAGCTGCCACTCGGGAATTCATTGCTTGATTCGCGGCCAATGGTTTTCCCCGTTCTATATAGAACAGGATGGCAAATAATTGCAACAACCAGACATTTGTGTCTGTCTCTCTCTCTCACTCACTCATCTATCTATAAAGATTGGTACCTCTTTCTACATCATCCCATACGTACGTTCCTGTTTCCCGCGCCTTAGTAATCCCGAGGTCTTGGTCTGATTGGTACTTATTCATCGTTCAACCATTTCAAACCCTTGTCACCTGACCATTGGTCCGACAGTAGTAGAGATCTCACCTGCCACTCGGGAGGTTGTTGCTTGATTCGCGGCCAATGGTTATCCTCGATCTATATAGAAGAGGATGGCTATTATTGTAACAACCAGACATTTGTGTCTGTCTCTCTCTCTCTTTCACTCACTCACTCATCTATCTATAATGATTGTTACTTATTCCTTGTTCAACTACTCGAAACCCTTTTCACCTGAGCATTGGTCCTACAGACGTAGAGACCTCACCTGCCACTCGGGAGGCCTTTACTTGATTCGCGGCCAATGGTTTTCCTCGTTCTATATACTAGAGGATGGCAAATAATTGCAACAACCAGACATTTGTGTCTGTCTCACTCACTCACTCATCTATCCTATTATCTATATTGATTAGTACTTCTTTCCCATTCAACCACTTAAGATTTTCATAACCTGAGCATTGGTTGTTCAGTGGTAGAATTCTCGCCTGCCACGCGGGAGGCTCGGGTTCGATTCCCGGCCAATGCATTTTCCTCGTTCTGCAAAGAAGACAATGATTACATCGTCCCATACGGGCGTTACTGTAACCCTGACTTAGTAATCCCGAGATCTAAGTCTCATCGGTACTTATTCCTCGTTCACCCACTTGAAACCCTTGTCACCTGAGCATTGGTCCGACAGTGGTAGAGATCTCACCTGCCACTCGGGAGGTTGTTGCTTGATTCGCGGCCAATGGCTTTCCCCATTCTATGTAGAAGAGGATGGCTATTATTGTAACAACCAGACATTTGTGTCTGTCTCTCTCTCTCTTTCACTCACTCACTCATCTATCTATAATGATTGGTACTTCTTTCTACATCATCCCATCCGGACGTTACTGTAACCTGTGACTTAGTAATCCCGAGATCTAAGTCTCATCGTTACTTATTCCTCGTTCATCCACTTGAAACCCTTGTCACCTGAGCATTTGTGCTACAGTGGTAGATATCTCACCTTCCACTCTGGAGGTTGTTGCTTGATTCGCGGCCAATGGTTTTCCCCATTCTATGTAGAAGAGGATGGCTATTATTGTAACAACCAGACATTTGTGTCTGTCTCTCTCTCTCACTCACTCATCTATCTATAAAGATTGGTACCTCTTTCTACATCGTCCCATCCGGACGTTCCTGTTTCCAGTGCCTTAGTTATCCCGAGGTCTGGGTATGATTGGAACTTATTCCTCTTTCATCCACTTGAAACCCTTGTCACCTGAGCATTGGTCCGACAGTGGTAGCGATCTCACCTGCCACTCGGGAGGTTGTTGCTTGATTCGCGGACAATGGTTATCCCCGATCTATATAGAAGAGGATGGCTATTATTGTAACAACCAGACATTTGTGTCTGTCTCTCTCTCTCACTAACTCAGTCATCTATTTATAATGATTGGTACTTCTTTCTACTTCGTCCCATCTGGACGTTCCTGATACCCGCGCCTTAGTATTCCTGAGGTCTAAGTCTGATTGGTACTTATTCATCGTTCAACCATTTGAAACCCTTGTCACCTGACCATTGGTCCGACAGTGGTAGAGATCTCACCTTCCACTAGGGAGGTTGTTGCTTGATTCGCGGCCAATGGTTTTCCCCATTCTATGTAGAAGAGGATGGCTATTATTGTAACAACCAGACATTTGTGTCTGTCTCTCTCTCTCACTCACTCATCTATCTATAGAGATAGGTACCTCTTTCTACATCGTCCCATCCGGACGTTCCTGTTTCCCGTGCCTTAGTTATCCCGAGGTCTAAGTCTGATTGGTACTTATTCATCGTTCAACCATTTGAAACCCTTGTCACCTGAGCATTGGTCCTACAGTGGTAGAGATCTCAGCTGCCACGCAGGAATTCATTGCTCGATTCGCGGCCAATGGTTTTCCCCGTTCTATATAGAACAGGATGGCAAATAATTGCAACAACCAGACATTTGTGTCTGTCTCTCTCTCTCACTCATTAATCTATCTATAAAGATTGGTACCTCTTTCTACATCGTCCCATCCGGACGTTCCTGTTTCCCGTGCCTTAGTTATCCCGAGGTCTGGGTCTGATTGGTACTGTTTCCTCCTTCTGCATAGACGACGATGACTGCATCGTGCCATCCAGAGGTTCGTCTGTGCCTCATTGGCTCGTGTTGGCTGCATCATTCATGTTTTATGGGTTAAAGTTCTGATTGGTACTTATTCCTCCTTCAGCCGGTTCAAACACTTGTCACCTGAGCATTGGTCCTACAGTGGTAGAGATCTCACCTGCCACTCGGGAGGTGTCTGCTTGATTCGCGGCCAATGGTTTTCCCCGTTCTATATAGAAGAGGATGGCTATTATTGTAACAACCAGACATTTGTGTCTGTCTCTCTCTCTCACTAACTCAGTCATCTATTTATAATGATTGGTACTTCTTTCTACTTCGTCCCATCTGGACGTTCCTGATACCCGCGCCTTAGTCATCCTGAGGTCTAACTCTGATTGGTACTTATTCATCGTTCAACCATTTGAAACCCTTGTCACCTGACCATTGGTCCGACAGTGGTAGAGATCTCACCTTCCACTAGGGAGGTTGTTGCTTGATTCGCGGCCAATGGTTTTCCCCATTCTATGTAGAAGAGGATGGCTATTATTGTAACAACCAGATATTTGTGTCTGTCCCTCTCTCTCACTCACTCATCTATCTATAGAGATTGGTACCTCTTTCTACATCGTCCCATCCGGACGTTCCTGTTTCCCGTGCCTTAGTTATCCCGAGGTGTAAGTCTGATTGGTACTTATTCATCGTTCAACCATTTGAAACCCTTGTCACCTGACCATTGGTCCGACAATGGTAGAGATCTCACCTTCCACTCGGGAGGTTGTTGCTTGATTCACGGCCAATGGTTTTCCCCATTCTATGTAGAAGAGGATGGCTATTATTGTAACAACCAGACATTTGTGTCTGTCTCTCTCTCTCTTTCACTCACTCACTCATCTATCTATAATGATTGGTACTTCTTTCTACATCATCCCATCCGGACGTTCCTGTTTCCCGCGCCTTAGTAATCCCGAGGTCCAAGTCTGATTGGTACTTATTCCTCGTTCATCCACTTGATACCCTTGTCACCTGAGCATTGGTCCTACAGTGGTAGAGATCTCAGCTGCCACGCAGGAATTCATTGCTCGATTCGCGGCCAATGGTTTTCCCCGTTCTATATTGAACAGGATGGCAAATTATTGCAACAACCAGACATTTGTGTCTGTCTCTCTCTCTCACTCACTCATCTATCTATAAAGATTGGTACCTCTTTCTACATCGTCCCATCCGGACGCTCCTGTTTCCCGTGCCTTAGTTATCCCGAGGTCTGGGTCTGATTGGTACTGTTTCCTCCTTCTGCATAGACGACGATGACTGCATCGTGCCATCCAGAGGTTCGTCTGTGCCTCATTGGCTCGTGTTGGCTGCATCATTCATGTTTTATGGGTTAAAGTTCTGATTGGTACTTTTTCCTCCTTCAGCCGGTTCAAACACTTGTCACCTGAGCATTGGTCCTACAGTGGTAGAGATCTCACCTGCCACTCGGGAGGTGTCTGCTTGATTCGCGGCCAATGGTTTTCCCCGTTCTATATAGAAGAGGATGGCTATTATTGTAACAACCAGACATTTGTGTCTGTCTCTCTCTCTCACTAACTCAGTCATCTATTTATAATGATTGGTACTTCTTTCTACTTCGTCCCATCTGGACGTTCCTGATACCCGCGCCTTAGTCATCCCGAGGTCTTGGTCTGATTGGTACTTATTCATCGTTCAACCATTTCAAACCCTTGTCACCTGACCATTGGTCCGACAGTATTAGAAATCTCACCTGCCACTCGGGAGGTTGTTGCTTGATTCGCGGCCAATGGTTATCCTCGATCTATATAGAAGAGGATGGCTATTATTGTAACAACCAGACATTTGTGTCTGTCTCTCTCTCTCTTTCACTCACTCATCTATCTATAATGATTGTTACTTATTCCTTGTTCAACCCCTCGAAACCCTTGTCACCTGAGCATTGGTCCTACAGACGTAGAGACCTCACCTGCCACTCGGGAGGCCTTTGCTTGATTCGCGGCCAACGGTTTTCCTCGTTCTATATAGTAGAGGATGGCAAATCATTGCAACAACCAGACATTTGTGTCTGTCTCTCTCTCTCACTTACTCTGTCATCTATTTATAATGATTGGTACTTCTTTCTACTTCTTCCCATCTGGACGTTCCTGATACCCGCGCCTTTGTAATCCTGAGGTCTAGGTCTGATTGGTACTTTTTCCTCCTTCTGCATAGACGACGATGACTGCATCGTGCCATCCAGAGGTTCGTCTGTGCCTCATTGGCTCGTGTTGGCTGCATCATTCATGTTTAATGGGTTAAAGTTCTGATTGGTACTTATTCCTCCTTCAGCCGGTTCAAACACTTATCACCTGAGAATTGGTCCTACAGTGGTAGAGATCTCACCTGCCACTCGGGAGGTGTCTGCTTGATTCGCGGCCAATTTTTTTCTCCGATCCATATAGAAGAGGTTAGCTATTATTGTAACAACCAGACATTTGTCTCTCTCTCTCTGTCACTCACTCACTCATCTATCTATAATGATTGGTACTTCTTTCTACATTATCCCATCCGGACGTTCCTGTTTCCCGCGCCTTAGTAATCCCGAGGTCTTGGTCTGATTGGTACTTATTCATCGTTCAACCATTTCAAACCCTTGTCACCTGACCATTGGTCCGACAGTATTAGAGATCTCACCTGCCACTCGGGAGGTTGTTGCTTGATTCGCGGCCAATGGTTATCCTCGATCTATATAGAAGAGCATGGCTATTATTGTAACAACCAGACATTTGTGTCTGTCTCTCTCTCTCACTAACTCAGTCATCTATTTATAATGATTGGTACTTCTTTCTACATCGTCCCATCTGGACGTTCCTGATACCCGCGCCTTTGTAATCCTGAGGTCTGGGTCTGATTGGTACTTTTTCCTCCTTCTGCATAGACGATGATGACTGCATCGTGCCATCCAGAGGTTCGTCTGTGCCTCATTGGCTCGTGTTAGCTGCATTATTCATGTTTTATGGGTTAAAGCTCTGATTGGTACTTATTCCTCCTTCAGCCGGTTCAAACACCTATCACCTGAGAATTGGTCCTACAGTGGAATAGATCTCACCTGCCACTCGGAGGTGTCTGCTTGATTCGTGGCCAATTTTTTTCTCCGTTCTATATAGAAGAGGATGGGAATTATTGTAACAACCAGACATTTGTGTCTGTCTCTCTCTCTCTCTTTCACTCACTCACTCATCTATCTATAAAGATTGGTACCTCTTTCTACATCGTCCCATCCGGACGTTCCTGTTTCCAGTGCCTTAGTTATCCCGAGGTCTGGGTATGATTGGAACTTATTCCTCTTTCATCCACTTGAAACCCTTGTCACCTGAGCATTGGTCCGACAGTGGTAGCGATCTCACCTGCCACTCGGGAGGTTGTTGCTTGATTCGCGGACAATGGTTATCCCCGATCTATATAGAAGAGGATGGCTATTATTGTAACAACCAGACATTTGTGTCTGTCTCTCTCTCTCACTAACTCAGTCATCTATTTATAATGATTGGTACTTCTTTCTACTTCGTCCCATCTGGACGTTCCTGATACCCTCGCCTTAGTCATCCTGAGGTCTAAGTCTGATTGGTACTTATTCATCGTTCAACCATTTGAAACCCTTGTCACCTGACCATTGGTCCGACAGTGGTAGAGATCTCACCTTCCACTAGGGAGGTTGTTGCTTGATTTGCGGCCAATGGTTTTCCCCATTCTATGTAGAAGAGGATGGCTATTATTGTAACAACCAGACATTTGTGTCTGTCTCTCTCTCTCACTCACTCATCTATCTATAGAGATTGGTACCTCTTTCTACATCGTCCCATCCGGACGTTCCTGTTTCCCGTGCCTTAGTTATCCCGAGGTCTAAGTCTGATTGGTACTTATTCATCGTTCAACCATTTGAAACCCTTGTCACCTGACCATTGGTCCGACAGTGGTAGAGATCTCACCTTCCACTCGGGAGGTTGTTGCTTGATTCGCGGCCAATGGTTTTCCCCATTCTATGTAGAAGAGGATAGCTATTATTGTAACAACCAGACATTTGTGTCTGTCTCTCTCTCTCTTTCACTCACTCACTCATCTATCTATAATGATTGGTACTTCTTTCTACATCATCCCATCCGGACGTTCCTGTTTCCCGCGCCTTAGTAATCCCGAGGTCCAAGTCTGATTGGTACTTATTCCTCGTTCATCCACTTGATACCCTTGTCACCTGAGCATTGGTCCTACAGTGGTAGAGATCTCAGCTGTCACGCAGGAATTCATTGCTCGATTCGCGGCCAATTGTTTTCCCCGTTCTATATAGAACAGGATGGCAAATAATTGCAACAACCAGACATTTGTGTCTGTCTCTCTCTCTCACTCACTCATCTATCTAAAAAGATTGGTACCTCTTTCTACATCGTCCCATCCGGACGTTCCTGTTTCCCGTGCCTTAGTTATCCCGAGGTCTGGGTTTGATTGGTACTTTTTCCTCCTTCTGCATAGACGACGATGACTGCATCGTGCCATCCAGAGGTTCGTCTGTGCCTCATTGGCTCGTGTTGGCTGCATCATTCATGTTTTATGGGTTAAAGTTCTGATTGGTACTTATTCCTCCTTCAGCCGGTTCAAACACTTATCACCTGAGAATTGGTGCTACAGTGGTAGAGATCTCACCTGCCACTCGGGAGGTGTCTGCTTGATTCGCGGCCAATTTTTTTCTCTGTTCTATATAGAAGAGGTTAGCTATTATTGTAACAACCAGACATTTGTCTCTCTCTCTCTGTCACTCACTCACTCATCTATCTATAATGATTGTTACTTATTCCTTGTTCAACTACTCGAAACCCTTGTCACCTGAGCATTGGTCCTACAGACGTAGAGACCTCACCTGCCACTCGGGAGGCCTTTGCTTGATTCGCGGCCAACGGTTTTCCTCGTTCTATATAGTAGAGGATGGCAAATCATTGCAACAACCAGACATTTGTGTCTGTCTCTCTCTCTCACTTACTCTGTCATCTATTTATAATGATTGGTACTTCTTTCTACTTCTTCCCATCTGGACGTTCCTGATACCCGCGCCTTTGTAATCCTGAGGTCTGGGTCTGATTGGTACTTTTTCCTCCTTCTGCATAGACGACGATGACTGCATCGTGCCATCCAGAGGTTCGTCTGTGCCTCATTGGCTCGTGTTGGCTGCATCATTCATGTTTAATGGGTTAAAGTTCTGATTGGTACTTATTCCTCCTTCAGTCGGTTCAAACACTTATCACCTGAGAATTGGTCCTACAGTGGTAGAGATCTCACCTGCCACTCGGGAGGTGTCTGCTTGATTCGCGGCCAATTTTTTTCTCCGATCCATATAGAAGAGGTTAGCTATTATTGTAACAACCAGACATTTGTCTCTCTCTCTCTGTCACTCACTCACTCATCTATCTATAATGATTGGTACTTCTTTCTACATCATCCCATCCGGACGTTCCTGTTTCCCGCGCCTTAGTAATCCCGAGGTCTTGGTCTGATTGGTACTTATTCATCGTTCAACCATTTCAAACCCTTGTCACCTGTCCTTTGGTCCGACAGTATTAGAGATCTCACCTGCCACTCGGGAGGTTGTTGCTTGATTCGCGGCCAATGGTTATCCTCGATCTATATAGAAGAGCATGGCTATTATTGTAACAACCAGACATTTGTGTCTGTCTCTCTCTCTCACTAACTCAGTCATCTATTTATAATGATTGGTACTTCTTTCTACGTCGTCCCATCTGGACGTTCCTGATACCCGCGCCTTTGTAATCCTGAGGTCTGGGTCTGATTGGTACTTTTTCCTCCTTCTGCATAGACGATGATGACTGCATCGTGCCATCCAGAGGTTCGTCTGTGCCTCATTGGCTCGTGTTAGCTGCATTATTCATGTTTTATGGGTTAAAGCTCTGATTGGTACTTATTCCTCCTTCAGCCGGTTCAAACACCTATCACCTGAGAATTGGTCCTACAGTGGTATAGATCTCACCTGCCACTCGGAGGTGTCTGCTTGATTCGTGGCCAATTTTTTTCTCCGTTCTATATAGAAGAGGATGGGAATTATTGTAACAACCAGACATTTGTGTCTGTCTCTCTCTCTCTCTTTCACTCACTCACTCATCTATCTATAAAGATTGGTACCTCTTTCTACATCGTCCCATCCGGACGTTCCTGTTTCCAGTGCCTTAGTTATCCCGAGGTCTGGGTATGATTGGAACTTATTCCTCTTTCATCCACTTGAAACCCTTGTCACCTGAGCATTGGTCCGACAGTGGTAGCGATCTCACCTGCCACTCGGGAGGTTGTTGCTTGATTCGCGGACAATGGTTATCCCCAATCTATATAGAAGAGGATGGCTATTATTGTAACAACCAGACATTTGTGTCTGTCTCTCTCTCTCACTAACTCAGTCATCTATTTATAATGATTGGTACTTCTTTCTACTTCGTCCCATCTGGACGTTCCTGATACCCGCGCCTTAGTCATCCTGAGGTCTAAGTCTGATTGGTACTTATTCATCGTTCAACCATTTGAAACCCTTGTCACCTGACCATTGGTCCGACAGTGGTAGAGATCTCACCTTCCACTAGGGAGGTTGTTGCTTGATTTGCGGCCAATGGTTTTCCCCATTCTATGTAGAAGAGGATGGCTATTATTGTAACAACCAGACATTTGTGTCTGTCTCTCTCTCTCACTCACTCATCTATCTATAGAGATTGGTACCTCTTTCTACATCGTCCCATCCGGACGTTCCTGTTTCCCGTGCCTTAGTTATCCCGAGGTCTAAGTCTGATTGGTACTTATTCCTCGTTCATCCACTTGATACCCTTGTCACCTGAGCATTGGTCCTACAGTGGTAGAGATCTCAGCTGTCACGCAGGAATTCATTGCTCGATTCGCGGCCAATTGTTTTCCCCGTTCTATATAGAACAGGATGGCAAATAATTGCAACAACCAGACATTTGTGTCTGTCTCTCTCTCTCACTCACTCATCTATCTAAAAAGATTGGTACCTCTTTCTACATCGTCCCATCCGGACGTTCCTGTTTCCCGTGCCTTAGTTATCCCGAGGTCTGGGTTTGATTGGTACTTTTTCCTCCTTCTGCATAGACGACGATGACTGCATCGTGCCATCCAGAGGTTCGTCTGTGCCTCATTGGCTCGTGTTGGCTGCATCATTCATGTTTAATGGGTTAAAGTTCTGATTGGTACTTATTCCTCCTTCAGCCGGTTCAAACACTTATCACCTGAGAATTGGTCCTACAGTGGTAGAGATCTCACCTGCCACTCGGGAGGTGTCTGCTTGATTCGCGGCCAATTTTTTTCTCCGATCCATATAGAAGAGGTTAGCTATTATTGTAACAACCAGACATTTGTCTCTCTCTCTCTGTCACTCACTCACTCATCTATCTATAATGATTGGTACTTCTTTCTACATTATCCCATCCGGACGTTCCTGTTTCCCGCGCCTTAGTAATCCCGAGGTCTTGGTCTGATTGGTACTTATTCATCGTTCAACCATTTCAAACCCTTGTCACCTGACCATTGGTCCGACAGTATTAGAGATCTCACCTGCCACTCGGGAGGTTGTTGCTTGATTCGCGGCCAATGGTTATCCTCGATCTATATAGAAGAGCATGGCTATTATTGTAACAACCAGACATTTGTGTCTGTCTCTCTCTCTCACTAACTCAGTCATCTATTTATAATGATTGGTACTTCTTTCTACATCGTCCCATCTGGACGTTCCTGATACCCGCGCCTTTGTAATCCTGAGGTCTGGGTCTGATTGGTACTTTTTCCTCCTTCTGCATAGACGATGATGACTGCATCGTGCCATCCAGAGGTTCGTCTGTGCCTCATTGGCTCGTGTTAGCTGCATTATTCATGTTTTATGGGTTAAAGCTCTGATTGGTACTTATTCCTCCTTCAGCCGGTTCAAACACCTATCACCTGAGAATTGGTCCTACAGTGGAATAGATCTCACCTGCCACTCGGAGGTGTCTGCTTGATTCGTGGCCAATTTTTTTCTCCGTTCTATATAGAAGAGGATGGGAATTATTGTAACAACCAGACATTTGTGTCTGTCTCTCTCTCTCTCTTTCACTCACTCACTCATCTATCTATAAAGATTGGTACCTCTTTCTACATCGTCCCATCCGGACGTTCCTGTTTCCAGTGCCTTAGTTATCCCGAGGTCTGGGTATGATTGGAACTTATTCCTCTTTCATCCACTTGAAACCCTTGTCACCTGAGCATTGGTCCGACAGTGGTAGCGATCTCACCTGCCACTCGGGAGGTTGTTGCTTGATTCGCGGACAATGGTTATCCCCGATCTATATAGAAGAGGATGGCTATTATTGTAACAACCAGACATTTGTGTCTGTCTCTCTCTCTCACTAACTCAGTCATCTATTTATAATGATTGGTACTTCTTTCTACTTCGTCCCATCTGGACGTTCCTGATACCCTCGCCTTAGTCATCCTGAGGTCTAAGTCTGATTGGTACTTATTCATCGTTCAACCATTTGAAACCCTTGTCACCTGACCATTGGTCCGACAGTGGTAGAGATCTCACCTTCCACTAGGGAGGTTGTTGCTTGATTTGCGGCCAATGGTTTTCCCCATTCTATGTAGAAGAGGATGGCTATTATTGTAACAACCAGACATTTGTGTCTGTCTCTCTCTCTCACTCACTCATCTATCTATAGAGATTGGTACCTCTTTCTACATCGTCCCATCCGGACGTTCCTGTTTCCCGTGCCTTAGTTATCCCGAGGTCTAAGTCTGATTGGTACTTATTCATCGTTCAACCATTTGAAACCCTTGTCACCTGACCATTGGTCCGACAGTGGTAGAGATCTCACCTTCCACTCGGGAGGTTGTTGCTTGATTCGCGGCCAATGGTTTTCCCCATTCTATGTAGAAGAGGATAGCTATTATTGTAACAACCAGACATTTGTGTCTGTCTCTCTCTCTCTTTCACTCACTCACTCATCTATCTATAATGATTGGTACTTCTTTCTACATCATCCCATCCGGACGTTCCTGTTTCCCGCGCCTTAGTAATCCCGAGGTCCAAGTCTGATTGGTACTTATTCCTCGTTCATCCACTTGATACCCTTGTCACCTGAGCATTGGTCCTACAGTGGTAGAGATCTCAGCTGTCACGCAGGAATTCATTGCTCGATTCGCGGCCAATTGTTTTCCCCGTTCTATATAGAACAGGATGGCAAATAATTGCAACAACCAGACATTTGTGTCTGTCTCTCTCTCTCACTCACTCATCTATCTAAAAAGATTGGTACCTCTTTCTACATCGTCCCATCCGGACGTTCCTGTTTCCCGTGCCTTAGTTATCCCGAGGTCTGGGTTTGATTGGTACTTTTTCCTCCTTCTGCATAGACGACGATGACTGCATCGTGCCATCCAGAGGTTCGTCTGTGCCTCATTGGCTCGTGTTGGCTGCATCATTCATGTTTTATGGGTTAAAGTTCTGATTGGTACTTATTCCTCCTTCAGCCGGTTCAAACACTTATCACCTGAGAATTGGTGCTACAGTGGTAGAGATCTCACCTGCCACTCGGGAGGTGTCTGCTTGATTCGCGGCCAATTTTTTTCTCTGTTCTATATAGAAGAGGTTAGCTATTATTGTAACAACCAGACATTTGTCTCTCTCTCTCTGTCACTCACTCACTCATCTATCTATAATGATTGTTACTTATTCCTTGTTCAACTACTCGAAACCCTTGTCACCTGAGCATTGGTCCTACAGACGTAGAGACCTCACCTGCCACTCGGGAGGCCTTTGCTTGATTCGCGGCCAACGGTTTTCCTCGTTCTATATAGTAGAGGATGGCAAATCATTGCAACAACCAGACATTTGTGTCTGTCTCTCTCTCTCACTTACTCTGTCATCTATTTATAATGATTGGTACTTCTTTCTACTTCTTCCCATCTGGACGTTCCTGATACCCGCGCCTTTGTAATCCTGAGGTCTGGGTCTGATTGGTACTTTTTCCTCCTTCTGCATAGACGACGATGACTGCATCGTGCCATCCAGAGGTTCGTCTGTGCCTCATTGGCTCGTGTTGGCTGCATCATTCATGTTTAATGGGTTAAAGTTCTGATTGGTACTTATTCCTCCTTCAGTCGGTTCAAACACTTATCACCTGAGAATTGGTCCTACAGTGGTAGAGATCTCACCTGCCACTCGGGAGGTGTCTGCTTGATTCGCGGCCAATTTTTTTCTCCGATCCATATAGAAGAGGTTAGCTATTATTGTAACAACCAGACATTTGTCTCTCTCTCTCTGTCACTCACTCACTCATCTATCTATAATGATTGGTACTTCTTTCTACATCATCCCATCCGGACGTTCCTGTTTCCCGCGCCTTAGTAATCCCGAGGTCTTGGTCTGATTGGTACTTATTCATCGTTCAACCATTTCAAACCCTTGTCACCTGTCCTTTGGTCCGACAGTATTAGAGATCTCACCTGCCACTCGGGAGGTTGTTGCTTGATTCGCGGCCAATGGTTATCCTCGATCTATATAGAAGAGCATGGCTATTATTGTAACAACCAGACATTTGTGTCTGTCTCTCTCTCTCACTAACTCAGTCATCTATTTATAATGATTGGTACTTCTTTCTACGTCGTCCCATCTGGACGTTCCTGATACCCGCGCCTTTGTAATCCTGAGGTCTGGGTCTGATTGGTACTTTTTCCTCCTTCTGCATAGACGATGATGACTGCATCGTGCCATCCAGAGGTTCGTCTGTGCCTCATTGGCTCGTGTTAGCTGCATTATTCATGTTTTATGGGTTAAAGCTCTGATTGGTACTTATTCCTCCTTCAGCCGGTTCAAACACCTATCACCTGAGAATTGGTCCTACAGTGGTATAGATCTCACCTGCCACTCGGAGGTGTCTGCTTGATTCGTGGCCAATTTTTTTCTCCGTTCTATATAGAAGAGGATGGGAATTATTGTAACAACCAGACATTTGTGTCTGTCTCTCTCTCTCTCTTTCACTCACTCACTCATCTATCTATAAAGATTGGTACCTCTTTCTACATCGTCCCATCCGGACGTTCCTGTTTCCAGTGCCTTAGTTATCCCGAGGTCTGGGTATGATTGGAACTTATTCCTCTTTCATCCACTTGAAACCCTTGTCACCTGAGCATTGGTCCGACAGTGGTAGCGATCTCACCTGCCACTCGGGAGGTTGTTGCTTGATTCGCGGACAATGGTTATCCCCAATCTATATAGAAGAGGATGGCTATTATTGTAACAACCAGACATTTGTGTCTGTCTCTCTCTCTCACTAACTCAGTCATCTATTTATAATGATTGGTACTTCTTTCTACTTCGTCCCATCTGGACGTTCCTGATACCCGCGCCTTAGTCATCCTGAGGTCTAAGTCTGATTGGTACTTATTCATCGTTCAACCATTTGAAACCCTTGTCACCTGACCATTGGTCCGACAGTGGTAGAGATCTCACCTTCCACTAGGGAGGTTGTTGCTTGATTTGCGGCCAATGGTTTTCCCCATTCTATGTAGAAGAGGATGGCTATTATTGTAACAACCAGACATTTGTGTCTGTCTCTCTCTCTCACTCACTCATCTATCTATAGAGATTGGTACCTCTTTCTACATCGTCCCATCCGGACGTTCCTGTTTCCCGTGCCTTAGTTATCCCGAGGTCTAAGTCTGATTGGTACTTATTCCTCGTTCATCCACTTGATACCCTTGTCACCTGAGCATTGGTCCTACAGTGGTAGAGATCTCAGCTGTCACGCAGGAATTCATTGCTCGATTCGCGGCCAATTGTTTTCCCCGTTCTATATAGAACAGGATGGCAAATAATTGCAACAACCAGACATTTGTGTCTGTCTCTCTCTCTCACTCACTCATCTATCTAAAAAGATTGGTACCTCTTTCTACATCGTCCCATCCGGACGTTCCTGTTTCCCGTGCCTTAGTTATCCCGAGGTCTGGGTTTGATTGGTACTTTTTCCTCCTTCTGCATAGACGACGATGACTGCATCGTGCCATCCAGAGGTTCGTCTGTGCCTCATTGGCTCGTGTTGGCTGCATCATTCATGTTTTATGGGTTAAAGTTCTGATTGGTACTTATTCCTCGTTCAGCCGGTTCAAACACTTATCACCTGAGAATTGGTCCTACAGTGGTAGAGATCTCACCTGCCACTCGGGAGGTGTCTGCTTGATTCGCGGCCAATTTTTTTCTCCGTTCTATATAGAAGAGGTTAGCTATTATTGTAACAACCAGACATTTGTCTCTCTCTCTCTGTCACTCACTCACTCATCTATCTATAATGATTGTTACTTATTCCTTGTTCAACTACTCGAAACCCTTGTCACCTGAGCATTGGTCCTACAGACGTAGAGGCCTCACCTGCCACTCGGGAGGCCTTTGCTTGATTCGCGGGCAATGGTTTTCCTCGTTCTATATAGTAGAGGATGGCAAATCATTGCAACAACCAGACATTTGTGTCTGTCTCTCTCTCTCTCTCACTTACTCTGTCATCTATTTATAATGATTGGTACTTCTTTCTACTTCGTCCCATCTGGACTTTCCTGATACCCGCGCCTTTGTAATCCTGAGGTCTGGGTCTGATTGGAACTATTTCCTCCTTCTGCATAGACGATGATGACTGCATCGTGCCATCCAGAGGTTCGTCTGTGCCTCATTGGCTCGTGTTGGCTGAATCATTCATGTTTTATGGGTTAAAGTTCTAATTGGTACTTATTCCTCCTTCAGCCGGTTCAAACACCTATCACCAGAGAATTGGTCCTACAGTGGTAGAGATCTCACCTGCCACTCGGAGGTGTCTGCTTGATTCGTGGCCAATTTTTTTCTCCGTTCTATATAGAAGAGGATGGGAATTATTGTAACAACCAGACATTTGTGTCTGTCTCTCTCTCTCTCTTTCACTCACTCACTCATCTATTTATAATGATTGGTACTTCTTTCTACATCATCCCATCCGGACATTACTGTAACCTGTGACTTAGTAATCCCGAGATCTAAGTCTCATCGTTACTTATTCCTCTTTCATCCACTTGAAACCCTTGTCACCTGAGCATTTGTGCTACAGTGGTAGCGATCTCACCGGCCACTCGGGAGGTTGTTGCTTGATTCGCGGACAATGGTTATCCCCGATCTATATAGAAGAGGATGGCTATTATTGTAACAACCAGACATTTGTGTCTGTCTCTCTCTCTCACTAACTCAGTCATCTATTTATAATGATTGGTACTTCTTTCTACTTCGTCCCATCTGGACGTTCCTGATACCCGCGCCTTAGTAATCCTGAGGTCTAAGTCTGATTGGTACTTATTCATCGTTCAACCATTTGAAACCCTTGTCACCTGACCATTGGTCCGACAGTGGTAGAGATCTCACCTTCCACTAGGGAGGTTTTGCTTGATTCGCGGCCAATGGTTTTCCCCATTCTATGTAGAAGAGGATGGCTATTATTGTAACAACCAGACATTTGTGTCTGTCTCTCTCTCTCTTTCACTCACTCACTCATCTATCTATAATGATTGTTACTTATTCCTTGTTCAACTACTCGAAACCCTTGTCACCTGAGCATTGGTCCTACAGACGTAGAGACCTCACCTGCCACTCGGGAGGTTGTTGCTTGATTCACGGCCAATGGTTATCCTCGATCTATATGGAAGAGGATGGCTATTATTGTAACAACCAGACATTTGTGTCTTTCTGTCTCTCTCGCTCACTAACTCAGTCATCTATTTATAATGATTGGTACTTCTTTCTACTTCATCCCATCTGGACGTTCCTGATACCCGCGCCTTAGTAATCCTGAGGTCTGGGTCTGATTGGTAATTTTTCCTCCTTATGCATAGACGACGATGACTGCATCGTGCCATCCAGAGGTTCGTCTGTGCCTCATTGGCTCGTGTTGGCTGCATCATTCATGTTTAATGGGTTAAAGTTCTGATTGGTACTTATTCCTCCTTCAGCCGGTTCAAACACTTATCACCTGAGAATTGGTCCTACAGTGGTAGAGATCTCACCTGCAACTCGGGAGGTGTCTGCTTGATTCGCGGCCAATTTTTTTCTCCGTTCTATGTAGAAGAGGTTAGCTATTATTGTAACAACCAGACATTTGTCTCTCTCTCTCTGTCACTCACTCACTCATCTATCTATAATGATTGTTACTTATTCCTTGTTCAACTACTCGAAACCCTTGTCACCTGAGCATTGGTCCTACAGTGGTAGAGATCTCACCTGCCACTCGGAGGTGTCTGCTTGATTCGCGGCCAATGGTTTTCCCCATTCTATGTAGAAGAGGATGGCTATTATTGTAACAACCAGACATTTGTGTCTGTCTCTCTCTCTCACTCACTCATCTATCTATAAAGATTGGTACCTCTTTCTACATCGCCCCATCCGGACGTTCCTGTTTCCAGTGCCTTAGTTATCCCGAGGTCTGGGTGTGATTGGAACTTATTCCTCTTTCTTCCACTTGAAACCCTTGTCACCTGAGCATTGGTCCGACAGTGGTAGCGATCTCACCTACCACTCGGGAGGTTGTTGCTTGATTCGCGGACAATGGTTATCCCCGATCTATATAGAAGAGGATGGCTATTATTGTAACAACCAGACATTTGTGTCTGTCTCTCTCTCTCACTCACTCATCTATCTATAGAGATTGGTACCTCTTTCTACATCGTCCCATCCGGACGTTCCTGCTTCCCGTGCCTTAGTTATCCCGAGGTCTAAGTCTGATTGGTACTTATTCATCATTCAACCATTTGAACCCTTGTCACCTGACCATTGGTCCGACAGTGGTAGAGATCTCACCTTCCATTCGGGAGGTTGTTGCTTGATTCGCGGCCAATGGTTTTCCCCATTCTATGTAGAAGAGGATGGCTATTATTGTAACAACCAGACATTTGTGTCTGTCTCTCTCTCTCTTTCACTCACTCACTCATCTATCTATAATGATTGGTACCTCTTTCTACATCATCCCATCCGGACGTTCCTGTTTCCCGCGCCTTAGTAATCCCGAGGTCTTGGTCTGATTGGTACTTATTCCTCGTTCATCCACTTGATACCCTTGTCACCTGAGCATTGGTCCTACAGTGGTAGAGATCTCAGCTGCCACGCAGGAATTCATTGCTCGATTCGCGGCCAATGGTTTTCCCCGTTCTATATAGAACAGGATGGCAAATAATTGCAAAAACCAGACATTTGTGTCTGTCTCTCTCTCTCACTCACTCATCTATCTAAAAAGATTGGTACCTCTTTCTACATCGTCCCATCCGGACGTTCCTGTTTCCCGTGCCTTAGTTATCCCGAGGTCTGGGTCTGATTGGTACTTTTTCCTCCTTCTGCATAGACGACGATGACTGCATCGTGCCATCCAGAGGTTCGTCTGTGCCTCATTGGCTCGTGTTGGCTGCATCATTCATGTTTTATGGGTTAAAGTTCTGATTGGTACTTATTCCTCCTTCAGCCGGTTCAAACACTTGTCACCTGAGCATTGGTCCTACAGTGGTAGAGATCTCACCTGCCACTCGGGAGGTGTCTGCTTGATTCGCGGCCAATGGTTTTCCCCGTTCTATATAGTAGAGGATGGCAAATAATTGCTACAACCAGACATTTGTGTCTGTCTCACTCACTCACTCATCTATCCAATTATCTTTAATGATTAGTACTTCTTTCCCATTCAACCACTTAAGATTTTCATAACCTGAGCATTGGTTGTTCAGTGGTAGAATTCTCGGCTGCCACGCGGGAGGCCTGCGTTCGATTCCCGACCAATGCATTTTCCTCGTTCTGCAAAGAAGACAATGATTACATCGTCCCATCCGGACGTTACTGTAACCCGTGACTTAGTAATCCCGAGATCTAAGTCTCATCGGTACTTATTCCTCTTTCATCCACTTGAAACCCTTGTCACCTGAGCATTTGTGCTACAGTGGTAGAGATCTCACCATCCACTCGGGAGGTTGTTGCTTGATTCGAGGCCAATGTTTATCCTCGATCTATATAGAAGAGGATGGCTATTATTGTAACAACCAGACATTTGTGTCTGTCTCTCTCTCTCTTTCACTCACTCACTCATCTATCTATAATGATTGGTACTTCTTTCTACTTCATCCCATCTGGACGTTCCTGATACCCGCGCCTTAGTAATCCTGAGGTCTGGGTCTGATTGGTACTTTTTCCTCCTTCTGCATAGACGACGATGACTGCATCGTGCCATCCAGAGTTTCGTCTGTGCCTCATTGGCTCGTGTTGGCTGCATCATTCATGTTTAATGGGTTAAAGTTCTGATTGGTACTTATTCCTCGTTCAGCCGGTTCAAACACTTATCACCTGAGAATTGGTCCTACAGTGGTAGAGATCTCACCTGCCACTCGGGAGGTGTCTGCTTGATTCGCGGCCAATGGTTTTCTCCGTTCTATATAGAAGAGGTTAGCTATTATTGTAACAACCAGACATTTGTCTCTCTCTCTCTGTCACTCACTCACTCATCTATCTATAATGATTGTTACTTATTCCTTGTTCAACTACTCGAAACCCTTGTCACCTGAGCATTGGTCCTACAGACGTAGAGGCCTCACCTGCCACTCGGGAGGCCTTTGCTTGATTCGCGGCCAATGGTTTTCCTCGTTCTATATAGTAGAGGATGGCAAATCATTGCAACAACCAGACATTTGTGTCTGTCTCTCTCTCTCTCTCACTTACTCTGTCATCTATTTATAATGATTGGTACTTCTTTCTACTTCGTCCCATCTGGACGTTCCTGATACCCGCGCCTTTGTAATCCTGAGGTCTGGGTCTGATTGGTACTTTTTCCACCTTCTGCATAGACGATAATGACTGCATCGTGCCATCCAGAGGTTCGTCTGTGCCTCATTGGCTCATGTTGGCTGAATCATTCATGTTTTATGGGTTAAAGTTCTGATTGGTACTTATTCCTCCTTCAGCCGGTTCAAACACCTATCACCTGAGAATTGGTCCTACAGTGGTAGAGATCTCACCTGCCACTCAGAGGTGTCTGCTTGATTCGTGGCCAATTTTTTTCTCCGTTCTATATAGAAGAGGATGGGAATTATTGTAACAACCAGACATTTGTGTCTGTCTCTCTCTCTCTCTTTCACTCACTCACTCATCTATCTATAATGATTGGTACTTCTTTCTACATCATCCCATCCGGACGTTACTGTAACCTGTGACTTAGTAATCCCGAGATCTAAGTCTCATCGTTACTTATTCCTCGTTCATCCACTTGAAACCCTTGTCACCTGACCATTGGTCCGACAGTGGTAGAGATCTCACCTTCCACTAGGGAGGTTGTTGCTTGATTCGCGGCCAATGGTTTTCCCCATTCTATGTAGAAGAGGATGGCTATTATTGTAACAACCAGACATTAGTGTCTGTCTCTCTCTCTCTCTTTCACTCACTCACTCATCAATCTATAATGATTGGTACTTCTTTCTACATCATCCCATCCGGACGTTCCTGTTTCCTGCGCCTTAGTAATCCCGAGGTCATGGTCTGATTGGTACTTATTCATCGTTCAACCATTTCAAACCCTTGTCACCTGACCATTGGTCCAACAGTGGTAGAGATCTCACCTTCCACTCGGGAGGTTGTTGCTTGATTCGCGGCCAATGGTTTTCCCCATTCTATGTAGAAGAGGATGGCTATTATTGTAACAACCAGACATTTGTGTCTGTCTCTCTCTCTCTCTCACTCACTCATCTATCTGTAAAGATTGGTACCTCTTTCTACATCGTCCCATCCAGACGTTCCTGTTTCCCGTGCCCTAGTTATCCCGAGGTCTGGGTATGATTGGAACTTATTCCTCGTTCATCCACTTGAAACCCTTGTCACCTGAGCATTTGTGCTACAGTGGTAGATATCTCACCTTCCACTCGGGAGGTTGTTGCTTGATTCGCGGCCAATGGTTATCCCCGATCTATATAGAAGAGGATGGCTATTATTGTAACAACCACACATTTGTGTCTGTCTCTCTCTCTCACTCACTCATCTATCTATAAAGATTGGTACCTCTTTCTACATCGTCCCATCCGGACGTTCCTGTTTCCCGCGCCTTAGTAATCCCGAGGTCTTGGTCTGATTGGTACTTATTCCTCGTTCATCCACTTGATACCCTTGTCACCTGAGCATTGGTCCTACAGTGGTAGAGATCTCAGCTGCCACGCAGGAATTCATTGCTCGATTCGCGGCCATTGGTTTTCCCCCTTCTATATAGAACAGGATGGCAAATAATTGCAACAACCAGACATTTGTGTCTGTCTCTCTCTCTCACTCACTCATCTATCTATAAAGATTGGTACCTCTTTCTACATCGTCCCATCCGGACGTTCCTGTTTCCCGTGCCTTAGTTATCCCGAGGTCTGGGTCTGATTGGTACTTTTTCCGCCTTCTGCATAGACGATGATGACTGCATCGTGCCATCCAGAGGTTCGTCTGTGCCTCATTGGCTCGTGTTGGCTGCATCATTCATGTTTTATGGGTTAAAGTTCTGATTGGTACTTATTCCTCCTTCAGCCGGTTCAAACACTTGTCACCTGAGCATTGGTCCTACAGTGGTAGAGATCTCACCTGCCACTCGGGAGGTGTCTGCTTGATTCGCGGCCAATGGTTTTCCCCGTTCTATATAGTAGAGGATGGCAAATAATTGCTACAACCAGACATTTGTGTCTGTCTCACTCACTCACTCATCTATCCAATTATCTTTAATGATTAGTACTTCTTTCCCATTCAACCACTTAAGATTTTCATAACCTGAGCATTGGTTGTTCAGTGGTAGAATTCTCGCCTGCCACGCGGGAGGCCCGGGTTCGATTCCCGGCCAATGCATTTTCCTCGTTCTGCAAAGAAGACAATGATTACATCGTCCCATACGGGCGTTACTGTAACCCTGATTTAGTAATCCCGAGATCTAAGTTTCATCGGTACTTATTCCTCGTTCATCCACTTGAAACCCTTGTCGCCTGAGCATTGGTTCGACAGTGGTAGAGATCTCACCTGCCACTCGGGAGGTTGTTGCTTCATTAGCGGCCAATGGTTTTCCCCATTCTATGTACAAGAGGATGGCCATTATTGTAACAACCAGACATTTGTGTCTGTCTCTCTCTCTCACTCACTCATCTATCTATAAAGATTGGTACCTCTTTCTATATCGTCCCATCCGGACGTTCCTGTTTCCAGTGCCTTAGTTATCCCGAGGTCTGGGTATGATTGGAACTTATTCCTCTTTCTTCCACTTGAAACCCTTGTCACCTGAGCATTGGTCCGACAGTGGTAGCGATCTCACCTACCACTCGGGAGGTTGTTGCTTGATTCGCGGACAATGGTTATCCCCGATCTATATAGAAGAGGATGGCTATTATTGTAACAACCAGACATTTGTGTCTGTCTCTCTCTCTCACTAACTCAGTCATCTATCTATAATGATTGGTACTTCTTTCTACTTCGTCCCATCTGGACGTTCCTGATACCCGCGCCTTAGTAATCCTGAGGTCTAAGTCTGATTGGTACTTATTCATCGTTCAACCATTTGAAACCCTTGTCACCTGACCATTGGTCCGACAGTGGTAGAGATCTCACCTTCCACTAGGGAGGTTTTGCTTGATTCGCGGCCAATGGTTTTCCCCATTCTATGTAGAAGAGGATGGCTATTATTGTAACAACCAGACATTTGTGTCTGTCTCTCTCTCTCTTTCACTCACTCACTCATCTATCTATAATGATTGTTACTTATTCCTTGTTCAACTACTCGAAACCCTTGTCACCTGAGCATTGGTCCTACAGACGTAGAGACCTCACCTGCCACTCGGGAGGCCTTTACTTGATTCGCGGCCAATGGTTTTCCTCGTTCTATATAGTAGAGGATGGCAAATAATTGCAACAACCAGACATTTGTGTCTGTCTCACTCAGTCACTCATCTATCCTATTATCTATAATGATTAGTACTTCTTTCCCATTCAACCACTTAAGATTTTCATAACCTGAGCATTGGTTGTTCAGTGGTAGAATTCTCGCCTGCCACGCGGGAGGCCCAGGTTCGATTCCCGGCCAATGCATTTTCCTCGTTCTGCAAAGACGACAATGATTACATCGTCCCATACGGGCGTTACTGTAACCCTGACTTAGTAATCCCGAGATCTAAGTCTCATCGGTACTTATTCCTCGTTCATCCACTTGAAACCCTTGTCACCTGAGCATTGGTCCGACAGTGGTAGAGATCTCACCTGCCACTCGGGAGGTTGTTGCTTAATTCGCGGCCAATGGTTTTCCAAATTGTATGTAGAAGAGGATGGCTATTATTGTAACAACCAGACATTTGTGTCTGTCTCTCTCTCTCTTTCACTCACTCACTCATCAATCTATAATGATTGGTACTTCTTTCTACATCATCCCATCCGGACGTTCCTGTTTCCTGCGCCTTAGTAATCCCGAGGTCATGGTCTGATTGGTACTTATTCATCGTTCAACCATTTCAAACCCTTGTCACCTGACCATTGGTCCAACAGTGGTAGAGATCTCACCTTCCACTCGGGAGGTTGTTGCTTGATTCGCGGCCAATGATTTTCTCCATTCTATGTAGAAGAGGATGGCTATTATTGTAACAACCAGACATTTGTGTCTGTCTCTCTCTCTCTCTCACTCACTCATCTATCTGTAAAGATTGGTACCTCTTTCTACATCGTCCCATCAAGACGTTCCTTTTTCCCCTGCCCTAGTTATCCCGAGGTCTGGGTATGATTGGAACTTATTCCTCTTTCAACCATTTGAAACCCATGTCACCTGAGCATTGGTCCCACAGTGGTAGAGATCTCAGCTGCCACTCGGGAATTCATTGCTTGATTCGCGGCCAATGGTTTTCCCCGTTCTATATAGAACAGGATGGCAAATAATTGCAACAACCAGACATTTGTGTCTGTCTCTCTCTCTCACTCACTCATCTATCTATAAAGATTGGTACCTCTTTCTACATCATCCCATACATACGTTCCTGTTTCCCGCGCCTTAGTAATCCCGAGGTCTTGGTCTGATTGGTACTTATTCCTTGTTCAACTACTCGAAACCCTTGTCACCTGAGCATTGGTCCTACAGACGTACAGGCCTCACCTGCCACTCGGGAGGCCTTTGCTTGATTCGCGGCCAATGGTTTTCCTCGTTCTATATAGAAGAGGATGGCAAATCATTGCAACAACCAGACATTTGTGTCTGTCTCTCTCTTTCTCTCTCACTTACTCTGTCATCAATTTATAATGATTGGTACTTCTTTCTACTTCGTCCCATCTGGACGTTCCTGATACCCGCGCCTTTGTAATCCTGAGGTCTGGGTCTGATTGGAACTTTTTCCTCCTTCTGCATAGACGATGATGACTGCATCGTGCCATCCAGAGGTTCGTCTGTGCGTCATTGGCTCGTGTTGGCTGAATCATTCATGTTTTATGGGTTAAAGTTCTGATTGGTATTTATTCCTCCTTCAGCCGGTTCAAACACCTATCACCTGAGAATTGGTCCTACAGTGGTAGAGATCTCACCTGCCACTCGGAGGTGTCTGCTTGATTCGTGGCCAATTTTTTTCTCCGTTCTATATAGAAGAGGATGGGAATTATTGTAACAACCAGACATTTGTGTCTGTCTCTCTCTCTCTCTCTTTCACTCACTCACTCATCTATCTATAATGATTGGTACTTCTTTCTACATCATCCCATCCGGACGTTACTGTAACCTGTGACTTAGTAATCCCGAGATCTAAGTCTCATCGTTACTTATTCCTCGTTCATCCACTTGAAACCCTTGTCACCTGAGCATTGGTCCGACAGTGGTAGAGATCTCACCTGCCACTCGGGAGGTTGTTGCTTAATTCGCGGCCAATGGTTTTCCAAATTGTATGTAGAAGAGGATGGCTATTATTGTAACAACCAGACATTTGTGTCTGTCTCTCTCTCTCTTTCACTCACTCACTCATCAATCTATAATGATTGGTACTTCTTTCTACATCATCCCATCCGGACGTTCCTGTTTCCTGCGCCTTAGTAATCCCGAGGTCATGGTCTGATTGGTACTTATTCATCGTTCAACCATTTCAAACCCTTGTCACCTGACCATTGGTCCAACAGTGGTAGAGATCTCACCTTCCACTCGGGAGGTTGTTGCTTGATTCGCGGCCAATGATTTTCCCCATTCTATGTAGAAGAGGATGGCTATTATTGTAACAACCAGACATTTGTGTCTGTCTCTCTCTCTCTCTCACTCACTCATCTATCTGTAAAGATTGGTACCTCTTTCTACATCGTCCCATCAAGACGTTCCTTTTTCCCCTGCCCTAGTTATCCCGAGGTCTGGGTATGATTGGAACTTATTCCTCTTTCAACCATTTGAAACCCATGTCACCTGAGCATTGGTCCCACAGTGGTAGAGATCTCAGCTGCCACTCGGGAATTCATTGCTTGATTCGCGGCCAATGGTTTTCCCCGTTCTATATAGAACAGGATGGCAAATAATTGCAACAACCAGACATTTGTGTCTGTCTCTCTCTCTCACTCACTCATCTATCTATAAAGATTGGTACCTCTTTCTACATCATCCCATACATACGTTCCTGTTTCCCGCGCCTTAGTAATCCCGAGGTCTTGGTCTGATTGGTACTTATTCCTTGTTCAACTACTCGAAACCCTTGTCACCTGAGCATTGGTCCTACAGACGTACAGGCCTCACCTGCCACTCGGGAGGCCTTTGCTTGATTCGCGGCCAATGGTTTTCCTCGTTCTATATAGAAGAGGATGGCAAATCATTGCAACAACCAGACATTTGTGTCTGTCTCTCTCTTTCTCTCTCACTTACTCTGTCATCAATTTATAATGATTGGTACTTCTTTCTACTTCGTCCCATCTGGACGTTCCTGATACCCGCGCCTTTGTAATCCTGAGGTCTGGGTCTGATTGGAACTTTTTCCTCCTTCTGCATAGACGATGATGACTGCATCGTGCCATCCAGAGGTTCGTCTGTGCGTCATTGGCTCGTGTTGGCTGAATCATTCATGTTTTATGGGTTAAAGTTCTGATTGGTATTTATTCCTCCTTCAGCCGGTTCAAACACCTATCACCTGAGAATTGGTCCTACAGTGGTAGAGATCTCACCTGCCACTCGGAGGTGTCTGCTTGATTCGTGGCCAATTTTTTTCTCCGTTCTATATAGAAGAGGATGGGAATTATTGTAACAACCAGACATTTGTGTCTGTCTCTCTCTCTCTCTCTTTCACTCACTCACTCATCTATCTATAATGATTGGTACTTCTTTCTACATCATCCCATCCGGACGTTACTGTAACCTGTGACTTAGTAATCCCGAGATCTAAGTCTCATCGTTACTTATTCCTCGTTCATCCACTTGAAACCCTTGTCACCTGAGCATTGGTCCGACAGTGGTAGAGATCTCACCTGCCACTCGGGAGGTTGTTGCTTAATTCGCGGCCAATGGTTTTCCAAATTGTATGTAGAAGAGGATGGCTATTATTGTAACAACCAGACATTTGTGTCTGTCTCTCTCTCTCTTTCACTCACTCACTCATCAATCTATAATGATTGGTACTTCTTTCTACATCATCCCATCCGGACGTTCCTGTTTCCTGCGCCTTAGTAATCCCGAGGTCATGGTCTGATTGGTACTTATTCATCGTTCAACCATTTCAAACCCTTGTCACCTGACCATTGGTCCAACAGTGGTAGAGATCTCACCTTCCACTCGGGAGGTTGTTGCTTGATTCGCGGCCAATGATTTTCCCCATTCTATGTAGAAGAGGATGGCTATTATTGTAACAACCAGACATTTGTGTCTGTCTCTCTCTCTCTCTCACTCACTCATCTATCTGTAAAGATTGGTACCTCTTTCTACATCGTCCCATCAAGACGTTCCTTTTTCCCCTGCCCTAGTTATCCCGAGGTCTGGGTATGATTGGAACTTATTCCTCTTTCAACCATTTGAAACCCATGTCACCTGAGCATTGGTCCCACAGTGGTAGAGATCTCAGCTGCCACTCGGGAATTCATTGCTTGATTCGCGGCCAATGGTTTTCCCCGTTCTATATAGAACAGTAGGCAAATAATTGCAACAACCAGACATTTGTGTCTGTCTCTCTCTCTCACTCACTCATCTATCTATAAAGATTGGTACCTCTTTCTACATCATCCCATACATACGTTCCTGTTTCCCGCGCCTTAGTAATCCCGAGGTCTTGGTCTGATTGGTACTTATTCCTTGTTCAACTACTCGAAACCCTTGTCACCTGAGCATTGGTCCTACAGACGTAGAGGCCTCACCTGCCACTCGGGAGGCCTTTGCTTGATTCGCGGACAATGGTTATCCCCGATCTATATAGAAGAGGATGGCTATTATTGTAACAACCAGACATTTGTGTCTGTCTCTCTCTCTCACTAACTCAGTCATCTATTTATAATGATTGGTACTTCTTTCTACTTCGTCCCATCTGGACGTTCCTGATACCCGCGCCTTAGTAATCCTGAGGTCTAAGTCTGATTGGTACTTATTCATCGTTCAACCATTTGAAACCCTTGTCACCTGACCATTGGTCCGACAGTGGTAGAGATCTCACCTTCCACTAGGGAGGTTGTTGCTTGACTCGCGGCCAATGGTTTTCCCCATTCTATGTAGAAGAGGATGGCTATTATTGTAACAACCAGACATTTGTGTCTGTCTCTCTCTCTCACTCACTCATCTATCTATAAAGATTGGTACCTCTTTCTACATCGTCCCATCCGGACGTTCCTGTTTCCAGTGCCTTAGTTATCCCGAGGTCTGGGTATGATTGGAACTTATTCCTCTTTCATCCTCTTGAAACCCTTGTCACCTGAGCATTGGTCCGCCAGTGGTAGCGATCTCACCGGCCACTCGGGAGGTTGTTGCTTGATTCGCGGACAATGGTTATCCCCGATCTATATAGAAGAGGATGGCTATTATTGTAACAACCAGACATTTGTGTCTGTCTCTCTCTCTCACTAACTCAGTCATCTATTTATAATGATTGGTACTTCTTTCTACTTCGTCCCATCTGGACGTTCCTGATACCCGCGCCTTAGTAATCCTGAGGTCTAAGTCTGATTGGTACTTATTCATCGTTCAACCATTTGAAACCCTTGTCACCTGACCATTGGTCCGACAGTGGTAGAGATCTCACCTTCCACTAGGGAGGTTGTTGCTTGATTCGCGGCCAATGGTTTTCCCCATTCTATGTAGAAGAGGATGGCTATTATTGTAACAACCAGACATTTGTGTCTGTCTCTCTCTCTCACTCACTCATCTATCTATAGAGATTGGTACCTCTTTCTACATCGTCCCATCCGGACGTTCCTGTTTCCCGTGCCTTAGTTATCCCGAGGTCTAAGTCTGATTGGTACTTATTCATCGTTCAACCATTTGAAACCCTTGTCACCTGACCATTGGTCCGACAGTGGTAGAGATCTCAGCTGCCACGCAGGAATTCATTGCTCGATTCGCGGCCAATGGTTTTCCCCGTTCTATATAGAACAGGATGGCAAATTATTGCAACAACCAGACATTTGTGTCTGTCTCTCTCTCTCACTCACTCATCTATCTAAAAAGATTGGTACCTCTTTCTACATCGTCCCATCCGGACGTTCCTGTTTCCCGTGCATAAGTTATCCCGAGGTCTGGGTCTGATTGGTACTTTTTCCTCCTTCTGCATAGACGACGATGACTGCATCGTGCCATCCAGAGGTTCGTCTGTGCCTCATTGGCTCGTGTTGGCTGCATCATTCATGTTTTATGGGTTAAAGTTCTGATTGGTACTTATTCCTCCTTCAGCCGGTTCAAACACTTGTCACCTGAGCATTGGTCCTACAGTGGTAGAGATCTCACCTGCCACTCGGAGGTGTCTGCTTGATTCGTGACCAATTTTTTTCTCCATTCTATATAGAAGAGGATGGGAATTATTGTAACAACCAGACATTTGTGTCTGTTTCTCTCTCTCTCTTTCACTCACTCACTCATCTATCTATAATGATTGGTACTTCTTTCTACATCATCCCATCCAGACGTTACTGTAACCTGTGACTTAGTAATCCCGAGATCTAAGTCTCATCGTTACTTATTCCTCGTTCATCCACTTGAAACCCTTGTCACCTGAGCATTTGTGCTACAGTGGTAGATATCTCACCTTCCACTCGGGAGGTTGTTGCTTGATTCGCGGCCAATGGTTTTCCCCATTCTATGTAGAAGAGGATGGCTATTATTGTAACAACCAGACATTTGTGTCTGTCTCTCTCTCTCACTCACTCATCTATCTATAAAGATTGGTACCTCTTTCTACATCGTCCCATCCGGACGTTCCTGTTTCCCGTGCCCTAGTTATCCCGAGGTCATGGTCTGATTGGTACTTATTCATCGTTCAACCATTTCAAACCCTTGTCACCTGACCATTGGTCCAACAGTGGTAGAGATCTCACCTTCCACTCGGGAGGTTGTTGCTTGATTCGCGGCCAATGGTTTTCCCCATTCTATGTAGAAGAGGATGGCTATTATTGTAACAACCAGACATTTGTGTCTGTCTCTCTCTCTCTCTCACTCACTCATCTATCTGTAAAGATTGGTACCTCTTTCTACATCGTCCCATCCAGATGTTCCTGTTTCCCGTGCCCTAGTTATCCCGAGGTCTGGGTATGATTGGAACTTATTCCTCGTTCATCCACTTGAAACCCTTGTCACCTGAGCATTTGTGCTACAGTGGTAGATATCTCACCTTCCACTCGGGAGGTTGTTGCTTGATTCGCGGCCAATGGTTATCCCCGATCTATATAGAAGAGGATGGCTATTATTGTAACAACCACACATTTGTGTCTGTCTCTCTCTCTCACTCACTCATCTATCTATAAAGATTGGTACCTCTTTCTACATCGTCCCATCCGGACGTTCCTCTTTCCCGTGCCTTAGTTATCCCGAGGTCTGGGTCTGATTGGTACTTTTTCCTCCTTCTGCATAGACGATGATGACTGCATCGTGCCATCCAGAGGTTCGTCTGTGCCTCATTGGCTCGTGTTGGCTGCATCATTCATGTTTTATGGGTTAAAGTTCTGATTGGTACTTATTCCTCCTTCAGCCGGTTCAAACATTTGTCACCTGAGCATTGGTCCTACAGTGGTAGAGATCTCACCTGCCACTCGGGAGGTGTCTGCTTGATTCGCGGCCAATGGTTTTCCCCGTTCTATATAGTAGAGGATGGCAAATAATTGCTACAACCAGACATTTGTGTCTGTCTCACTCACTCACTCATCTATCCAATTATCGTTAATGATTAGTACTTCTTTCCCATTCAACCACTTAAGATTTTCATAACCTGAGCATTGGTTGTTCAGTGGTAGAATTCTCGCCTGCCACGCGGAAAGCCCGGGTTCGATTCCCGGCCAATGCATTTTCCTCGTTCTGCAAAGACGACAATGATTACATCGTCCCATACAGGCGTTACTGTAACCCTGACTTAGTAATCCCGAGATCTAAGTCTCATCGGTACTTATTCCTCGTTCATCCACTTGAAACCCTTGTCACCTGAGCATTGGTCCGACAGTGGTAGAGATCTCACCTGCCACTCGGGAGGTTGTTGCTTCATTCGATGCCAATGGTTTTCCCCATTCTATGTAGAAGAGGATGGCTATTATTGTAACAACCAGACATTTGTGTCTGTCTCTCTCTCTCACTCACTCATCTATCTATAGAGATTGGTACCTCTTTCTACATCGTCCCATCCGGACGTTCCTGTTTCCCGTGCCTTAGTTATCCCGAGGTCTAAGTCTGATTGGTACTTATTCATCGTTCATCCACTTGAAACCCTTGTCACCTGAGCATTTGTGCTACAGTGGTAGATATCTCACCTTCCACTCGGGAGGTTGTTGCTTGATTCGCGGCCAATGGTTATCCCCGATCTATATAGAAGAGGATGGCTATTATTGTAACAACCACACATTTGTGTCTGTCTCTCTCTCTCACTCACTCATCTATCTATAAAGATTGGTACCTCTTTCTACATCGTCCCATCCGGACGTTCCTGTTTCCCGCGCCTTAGTAATCCCGAGGTCTTGGTCTGATTGGTACTTATTCCTCGTTCATCCACTTGATACCCTTGTCACCTGAGCATTGGTCCTACAGTGGTACAGATCTCAGCTGCCACGCAAGAATTCATTGCTCGATTCGCGGCCAATGGTTTTCCCCGTTCTATATAGAACAGGATGGCAAATTATTGCAACAACCAGACATTTGTGTCTGTCTCTCTCTCTCACTCACTCATCTATCTATAAAGATTGGTACCTCTTTCTACATCGTCCCATCCGGACGTTCCTGTTTCCCGTGCCTTAGTTATCCCGAGGTCTGGGTCTGATTGGTACTTTTTCCTCCTTCTGCATAGACGATGATGACTGCATCGTGCCATCCAGAGGTTCGTCTGTGCCTCATTGGCTCGTGTTGGCTGCATCATTCATGTTTTATGGGTTAAAGTTCTGATTGGTACTTATTCCTCCTTCAGCCGGTTCAAACATTTGTCACCTGAGCATTGGTCCTACAGTGGTAGAGATCTCACCTGCCACTCGGGAGGTGTCTGCTTGATTCGCGGCCAATGGTTTTCCCCGTTCTATATAGTAGAGGATGGCAAATATTTGCTACAACCAGACATTTGTGTCTGTCTCACTCACTCACTCATCTATCCAATTATCTTTAATGATTAGTACTTCTTTCCCATTCAACCACTTAAGATTTTCATAACCTGAGCATTGGTTGTTCAGTGGTAGAATTCTCGCCTGCCACGCGGGAGGCCCGGGTTCGATTCCCGGCCAATGCATTTTCCTCGTTCTGCAAAGAAGACTGATTACATCGTCCCATCCGGACGTTCCTGTTTCCAGTGCCTTAGTTATCCCGAGGTCTGGGTATGATTGGAACTTATTCCTCTTTCATCCTCTTGAAACCCTTGTCACCTGAGCATTGGTCCGCCAGTGGTAGCGATCTCACCGGCCACTCGGGAGGTTGTTGCTTGATTCGCGGACAATGGTTATCCCCGATCTATATAGAAGAGGATGGCTATTATTGTAACAACCAGACATTTGTGTCTGTCTCTCTCTCTCACTAACTCAGTCATCTATTTATAATGATTGGTACTTCTTTCTACTTCGTCCCATCTGGACGTTCCTGATACCCGCGCCTTAGTAATCCTGAGGTCTAAGTCTGATTGGTACTTATTCATCGTTCAACCATTTGAAACCCTTGTCACCTGACCATTGGTCCGACAGTGGTAGAGATCTCACCTTCCACTAGGGAGGTTGTTGCTTGATTCGCGGCCAATGGTTTTCCCCATTCTATGTAGAAGAGGATGGCTATTATTGTAACAACCAGACATTTGTGTCTGTCTCTCTCCCTCACTCACTCATCTATCTATAGAGATTGGTACCTCTTTCTACATCGTCCCATCAGGACGTTCCTGTTTCCCGTGCCTTAGTTATCCCGAGGTCTAAGTCTGATTGGTACTTATTCATCGTTCAACCATTTGAAACCCTTGTCACCTGACCATTGGTCCGACAGTGGTAGAGATCTCAGCTGCCACGCAGGAATTCATTGCTCGATTCGCGGCCAATGGTTTTCCCCGTTCTATATAGAACAGGATGGCAAATTATTGCAACAACCAGACATTTGTGTCTGTCTCTCTCTCTCACTCACTCATCTATCTATAAAGATTGGTACCTCTTTCTACATCGTCCCATCCGGACGTTCCTCTTTCCCGTGCCTTAGTTATCCCGAGGTCTGGGTCTGATTGGTACTTTTTCCTCCTTCTGCATAGACGATGATGACTGCATCGTGCCATCCAGAGGTTCGTCTGTGCCTCATTGGCTCGTGTTGGCTGCATCATTCATGTTTTATGGGTTAAAGTTCTGATTGGTACTTATTCCTCCTTCAGCCGGTTCAAACATTTGTCACCTGAGCATTGGTCCTACAGTGGTAGAGATCTCACCTGCCACTCGGGAGGTGTCTGCTTGATTCGCGGCCAATGGTTTTCCCCGTTCTATATAGTAGAGGATGGCAAATAATTGCTACAACCAGACATTTGTGTCTGTCTCACTCACTCACTCATCTATCCAATTATCGTTAATGATTAGTACTTCTTTCCCATTCAACCACTTAAGATTTTCATAACCTGAGCATTGGTTGTTCAGTGGTAGAATTCTCGCCTGCCACGCGGAAAGCCCGGGTTCGATTCCCGGCCAATGCATTTTCCTCGTTCTGCAAAGAAGACAATGATTACATCGTCCCATACAGGCGTTACTGTAACCCTGACTTAGTAATCCCGAGATCTAAGTCTCATCGGTACTTATTCCTCGTTCATCCACTTGAAACCCTTGTCACCTGAGCATTGGTCCGACAGTGGTAGAGATCTCACCTGCCACTCGGGAGGTTGTTGCTTCATTCGATGCCAATGGTTTTCCCCATTCTATGTAGAAGAGGATGGCTATTATTGTAACAACCAGACATTTGTGTCTGTCTCTCTCTCTCACTCACTCATCTATCTATAAAGATTGGTACCTCTTTCTACATCGTCCCATCCGGACGTTCCTGTTTCCCGTGCCTTAGTTATCCCGAGGTCTAAGTCTGATTGGTACTTATTCATCGTTCATCCACTTGAAACCCTTGTCACCTGAGCATTTGTGCTACAGTGGTAGATATCTCACCTTCCACTCGGGAGGTTGTTGCTTGATTCGCGGCCAATGGTTATCCCCGATCTATATAGAAGAGGATGGCTATTATTGTAACAACCACACATTTGTGTCTGTCTCTCTCTCTCACTCACTCATCTATCTATAAAGATTGGTACCTCTTTCTACATCGTCCCATCCGGACGTTCCTGTTTCCCGCGCCTTAGTAATCCCGAGGTCTTGGTCTGATTGGTACTTATTCCTCGTTCATCCACTTGATACCCTTGTCACCTGAGCATTGGTCCTACAGTGGTAGAGATCTCAGCTGCCACGCAAGAATTCATTGCTCGATTCGCGGCCAATGGTTTTCCCCGTTCTATATAGAACAGGATGGCAAATTATTGCAACAACCAGACATTTGTGTCTGTCTCTCTCTCTCACTCACTCATCTATCTATAAAGATTGGTACCTCTTTCTACATCGTCCCATCCGGACGTTCCTGTTTCCCGTGCCTTAGTTATCCCGAGGTCTGGGTCTGATTGGTACTTTTATCTCCTTCTGCATAGACGATGATGACTGCATCGTGCCATCCAGAGGTTCGTCTGTGCCTCATTGGCTCGTGTTGGCTGCATCATTCATGTTTTATGGGTTAAAGTTCTGATTGGTACTTATTCCTCCTTCAGCCGGTTCAAACATTTGTCACCTGAGCATTGGTCCTACAGTGGTAGAGATCTCACCTGCCACTCGGGAGGTGTCTGCTTGATTCGCGGCCAATGGTTTTCCCCGTTCTATATAGTAGAGGATGGCAAATATTTGCTACAACCAGACATTTGTGTCTGTCTCACTCACTCACTCATCTATCCAATTATCTTTAATGATTAGTACTTCTTTCCCATTCAACCACTTAAGATTTTCATAACCTGAGCATTGGTTGTTCAGTGGTAGAATTCTCGCCTGCCACGCGGGAGGCCCGGGTTCGATTCCCGGCCAATGCATTTTCCTCGTTCTGCAAAGAAGACTGATTACATCGTCCCATCCGGACGTTCCTGTTTCCAGTGCCTTAGTTATCCCGAGGTCTGGGTATGATTGGAACTTATTCCTCTTTCATCCTCTTGAAACCCTTGTCACCTGAGCATTGGTCCGCCAGTGGTAGCGATCTCACCGGCCACTCGGGAGGTTGTTGCTTGATTCGCGGACAATGGTTATCCCCGATCTATATAGAAGAGGATGGCTATTATTGTAACAACCAGACATTTGTGTCTGTCTCTCTCTCTCACTAACTCAGTCATCTATTTATAATGATTGGTACTTCTTTCTACTTCGTCCCATCTGGACGTTCCTGATACCCGCGCCTTAGTAATCCTGAGGTCTAAGTCTGATTGGTACTTATTCATCGTTCAACCATTTGCATTCCTTGTCACCTGACCATTGGTCCGACAGTGGTAGAGATCTCACCTTCCACTAGGGAGGTTGTTGCTTGATTCGCGGCCAATGGTTTTCCCCATTCTATGTAGAAGAGGATGGCTATTATTGTAACAACCAGACATTTGTGTCTGTCTCTCTCTCTCACTCACTCATCTATCTATAGAGATTGGTACCTCTTTCTACATCGTCCCATCTTGCCGTTCCTGTTTCCCGTGCCTTAGTTATCCCGAGGTCTAAGTCTGATTGGTACTTATTCATCGTTCAACCATTTGAAACCCTTGTCACCTGACCATTGGTCCGATAGTGGTAGAGATCTCAGCTGCCACGCAGGAATTCATTGCTCGATTCGCGGCCAATGGTTTTCCCCGTTCTATATAGAACAGGATGGCAAATTATTGCAACAACCAGACATTTGTGTCTGTCTCTCTCTCTCACTCACTCATCTATCTAAAAAGATTGGTACCTCTTTCTACATCGTCCCATCCGGACGTTCCTGTTTCCCGTGCATAAGTTATCCCGAGGTCTGGGTCTGATTGGTACTTTTTCCTCCTTCTGCATAGACGACGATGACTGCATCGTGCCATCCAGAGGTTCGTCTGTGCCTCATTGGCTCGTGTTGGCTGCATCATTCATGTTTTATGGGTTAAAGTTCTGATTGGTACTTATTCCTCCTTCAGCCGGTTCAAACACTTGTCACCTGAGCATTGGTCCTACAGTGGTAGAGATCTCACCTGCCACTCGGAGGTGTCTGCTTGATTCGTGGCCAATTTTTTTCTCCATTCTATATAGAAGAGGATGGGAATTATTGTAACAACCAGACATTTGTGTCTGTTTCTCTCTCTCTCTTTCACTCACTCACTCATCTATCTATAATGATTGGTACTTCTTTCTACATCATCCCATCCGGACGTTACTGTAACCTGTGACTTAGTAATCCCGAGATCTAAGTCTCATCGTTACTTATTCCTCGTTCATCCACTTGAAACCCTTGTCACCTGAGCATTTGTGCTACAGTGGTAGATATCTCACCTTCCACTCGGGAGGTTGTTGCTTGATTCGCGGCCAATGGTTTTCCCCATTCTATGTAGAAGAGGATGGCTATTATTGTAACAACCAGACATTTGTGTCTGTCTCTCTCTCTCACTCACTCATCTATCTATAAAGATTGGTACCTCTTTCTACATCGTCCCATCCGGACGTTCCTGTTTCCAGTGCCTTAGTTATCCCTAGGTCTGGGTATGATTGGAACTTATTCCTCTTTCATCCTCTTGAAACCCTTGTCACCTGAGCATTGGTCCGCCAGTGGTAGCGATCTCACCGGCCACTCGGGAGGTTGTTGCTTGATTCGCGGACAATGGTTATCCCCGATCTATATAGAAGAGGATGGCTATTATTGTAACAACCAGACATTTGTGTCTGTCTCTCTCTCTCACTAACTCAGTCATCTATTTATAATGATTGGTACTTCTTTCTACTTCGTCCCATCTGGACGTTCCTGATACCCGCGCCTTAGTAATCCTGAGGTCTAAGTCTGATTGGTACTTATTCATCGTTCAACCATTTGAAACCCTTGTCACCTGACCATTGGTCCGACAGTGGTAGAGATCTCACCTTCCACTAGGGAGGTTGTTGCTTGATTCGCGGCCAATGGTTTTCCCCATTCTATGTAGAAGAGGATGGCTATTATTGTAACAACCATACATTTGTGTCTGTCTCTCTCTCTCACTCACTCATCTATCTATAGAGATTGGTACCTCTTTCTACATCGTCCCATCCGGACGTTCCTGTTTCCCGTGCCTTAGTTATCCCGAGGTCTAAGTCTGATTGGTACTTATTCATCGTTCAACCATTTGAAACCCTTGTCACCTGACCATTGGTCCGACAGTGGTAGAGATCTCACCTTCCACTCGGGAGGTTGTTGCTTGATTCGCGGCCAATGGTTATCCCCGATCTATATAGAAGAGGATGGCTATTATTGTAACAACCACACATTTGTGTCTGTCTCTCTCTCTCACTCACTCATCTATCTATAAAGATTGGTACCTCTTTCTACATCGTCCCATCCGGACGTTCCTGTTTCCCGCGCCTTAGTAATCCCGAGGTCTTGGTCTGATTGGTACTTATTCCTCGTTCATCCACTTGATACCCTTGTCACCTGAGCATTGGTCCTACAGTGGTAGAGATCTCAGCTGCCACGCAGGAATTCATTGCTCGATTCGCGGCCAATGGTTTTCCCCGTTCTATATAGAACAGGATGGCAAATTATTGCAACAACCAGACATTTGTGTCTGTCTCTCTCTCTCACTCACTCATCTATCTAAAAAGATTGGTACCTCTTTCTACATCGTCCCATCCGGACGTTCCTGTTTCCCGTGCCTTAGTTATCCCGAGGTCTGGGTCTGATTGGTACTTTTTCCTCCTTCTGCATAGACGACGATGACTGCATCGTGCCATCCAGATGTTCGTCTGTGCCTCATTGGCTCGTGTTGGCTGCATCATTCATGTTTTATGGGTTAAAGTTCTGATTGGTACTTATTCCTCCTTCAGCCGGTTCAAACACTTGTCACCTGAGCATTGGTCCTACAGTGGTAGAGATCTCACCTGCCACTCGGGAGGTGTTTGCTTGATTCGCGGCCAATGGTTTTCCCCGTTCTATATAGTAGAGGATGGCAAATAATTGCAACAACCAGACATTTGTGTCTGTCTCACTCACTCACTCATCTATCCTATTATCTATAATGATTAGTACTTCTTTCCCATTCAACCACTTAAAATTTTCATAACCTGAGCATTGGTTGTTCAGTGGTAGAATTCTCGCCTGCCACGCGGGAGGCCCGGGTTCGATTCCCGGCCAATGCATTTTCCTCGTTCTGCAAAGAAGACAATGATTACATCGTCCCATACGGGCGTTACTGTAACCCTGACTTAGTAATCCCGAGATCTAAGTCTCATCGGTGCTTATTCCTCGTTCATCCACTTGAAACCCTTGTCACCTGAGCATTGGTCCGACAGTGGTAGAGATCTCACCTGCCACTCGGGAGGTTGTTGCTTCATTCGCGGCCAATGGTTTTCCCCATTCTATGTAGAAGAGGATGGCTATTATTGTAACAACCAGACATTTGTGTCTGTCTCTCTCTCTCTTTCACTCACTCACTCATCAATCTATAATGATTGGTACTTCTTTCTACATCATCCCATCCGGACGTTCCTGTTTCCTGCGCCTTAGTAATCCCGAGGTCATGGTCTGATTGGTACTTAATCATCGTTCAACCATTTCAAACCCTTGTCACCTGACCATTGGTCCAACAGTGGTAGAGATCTCACCTTCCACTCGGGAGGTTGTTGCTTGATTCGCGGCCAATGGTTTTCCCCATTCTATGTAGAAGAGGATGGCTATTATTGTAACAACCAGACATTTGTGTCTGTCTCTCTCTCTCTCTCACTCACTCATCTATCTGTAAAGATTGGTACCTCTTTCTACATCGTCCCATCCAGACGTTCCTGTTTCCCGTGCCCTAGTTATCCCGAGGTCTGGGTATGATTGGAACTTATTCCTCGTTCATCCACTTGAAACCCTTGTCACCTGAGCATTTGTGCTACAGTGGTAGATATCTCACCTTCCACTCGGGAGGTTGTTGCTTGATTCGCGGCCAATGGTTATCCCCGATCTATATAGAAGAGGATGGCTATTATTGTAACAACCACACATTTGTGTCTCTCTCTCTCACTAACTCAGTCATCTATTTATAATGATTGGTACTTCTTTCTACTTCGTCCCATCTGGACGTTCCTGATACCCGCGCCTTAGTAATCCTGAGGTCTAAGTCTGATTGGTACTTATTCCTCGTTCATCCACTTGATACCCTTGTCACCTGAGCATTGGTCCTACAGTGTTAGAGATCTCACCTTCCACTCGGGAGGTTGTTGCTTGATTCGCGGCCAATGGTTTTCCCCATTCTATGTAGAAGAGGATGGCTATTATTGTAACAACCAGACATTTGTGTCTGTCTCTCTCTCTCACTAACTCAGTCATCTATTTTTAATGATTGGTACTTCTTTCTACTTCGTCCCATCTGGACGTTCCTGATACCCGCGCCTTAGTAATCCTGAGGTCTAAGTCTGATTGGTACTTATTCATCGTTCAACCATTTGAAACCCTTGTCACCTGACCATTGGTCCGACAGTGGTAGAGATCTCACCTTCCACTAGGGAGGTTGTTGCTTGATTCACGGCCAATGGTTTTCCCCATTCTATGTAGAAGAGGATGGCTATTATTGTAACAACCAGACATTTGTGTCTGTCTCTCTCTCTCACTCACTCATCTATCTATAGAGATTGGTACCTCTATCTACATCGTCCCATCCGGCCGTTCCTGTGTCCCGTGCCTTAGTAATCCTGAGGTCTGGGTCTGATTGGTACTTTTTCCTCCTTCTGCATAGACGACGATGACTGCATCGTGCCATCCAGAGGTTCGTCTGTGCCTCATTGGCTCGTGTTGGCTGCATCATTCATGTTTTATGGGTTAAAGTTCTGATTGGTACTTATTCCTCCTTCAGCCGGTTCAAACACTGATCACCTGAGAATTGGTCCTACAGTGGTAGAGATCTCACCTGCCACTCGGGAGGTTGTTGCTTCATTCGCGGCCAATGGTTTTCCCCATTCTATGTAGAAGAGGATGGCTATTATTGTAACAACCAGACATTTGTGTCTGTCTCTCTCTCTCTTTCACTCACTCACTCATCAATCTATAATGATTGGTACTTCTTTCTACATCATCCCATCCGGACGTTCCTGTTTCCTGCGCCTTAGTAATCCCGAGGTCATGGTCTGATTGGTACTTATTCATCGTTCAACCATTTCAAACCCTTGTCACCTGACCATTGGTCCAACAGTGGTAGAGATCTCACCTTCCACTCGGGAGGTTGTTGCTTGATTCGCGGCCAATGGTTTTCCCCATTCTATGTAGAAGAGGATGGCTATTATTGTAACAACCAGACATTTGTGTCTGTCTCTCTCTCTCTCTCACTCACTCATCTATCTGTAAAGATTGGTACCTCTTTCTACATCGTCCCATCCAGACGTTCCTGTTTCCCGTGCCCTAGTTATCCCGAGGTCTGGGTATGATTGGAACTTATTCCTCGTTCATCCACTTGAAACCCTTGTCACCTGAGCATTTGTGCTACAGTGGTAGATATCTCACCTTCCACTCGGGAGGTTGTTGCTTGATTCGCGGCCAATGGTTATCCCCGATCTATATAGAAGAGGATGGCTATTATTGTAACAACCACACATTTGTGTCTGTCTCTCTCTCTCACTCACTCATCTATCTATAAAGATTGGTACCTCTTTCTACATCGTCCCATCCGGACGTTCCTGTTTCCCGTGCCTTAGTAATCCCGAGGTCTTGGTCTGATTGGTACTTATTCCTCGTTCATCCACTTGATACCCTTGTCACCTGAGCATTGGTCCTACAGTGTTAGAGATCTCACCTTCCACTCGGGAGGTTGTTGCTTGATTCGCGGCCAATGGTTTTCCCCATTCTATGTAGAAGAGGATGGCTATTATTGTAACAACCAGACATTTGTGTCTGTCTCTCTCTCTCTTTCACTCACTCACTCATCTATCTATCATGATTGGTACTTCTTTCTACATCATCCCATCCGGACGTTCCTGTTTCCCGCGCCTTAGTAATCCCGAGGTCTTGGTCTGATTCGTACTTATTCCTCGTTCATCCACTTGATACCCTTGTCACCTGAGCACTGGCCCTACAGTGGTAGAGATCTCACCTTCCACTCGGGAGGTTGTTGCTTGATTCGCGGCCAATGGTTTTCCCCATTCTATGTAGAAGAGGATGGCTATTATTGTAACAACCAGACATTTGTGTCTGTCTCTCTCTCTCTTTCACTCACTCACTCATCTATCTATAATGATTGTTACTTATTCCTTGTTCAACTACTCGAAACCCTTGTCACCTGAGCATTGGTCCTACAGACGTAGAGACCTCACCTGCCACTCGGGAGGCCTTTACTTGATTCGCGGCCAATGGTTTTCCTCGTTCTATATAGTAGAGGATGGCAAATAATTGCAACAACCAGACATTTGTGTCTGTCTCACTCAGTCACTCATCTATCCTATTATCTATAATGATTAGTAATTCTTTCCCATTCAACCACTTAAGATTTTCATAACCTGAGCATTGCTTGTTCAGTGGTAGAATTCTCGCCTGCCACGCGGGAGGCCCGGGTTCGATTCCCGGCCAATGCATTTTCCTCGTTCTGCAAAGACGACAATGATTACATCGTCCCATACGGGCGTTACTGTAACCCTGACTTAGTAATCCCGAGATCTAAGTCTCATCGGTACTATTTCCTCTTTCATCCATTTGAAACCCTTGTCACCTGAGCATTGGTCCGACAGTGGTAGAGATCTCACCTGCCACTCGGGAGGTTGTTGCTTGATTCGCGGCCAATGGTTTTCCAAATTCTATGTAGAAGAGGATGGCTATTATTGTAACAACCAGACATTTGTGTCTGTCTCTCTCTCTCTTTCACTCACTCACTCATCTATCTATAATGATTGGTACTTCTTTCTACATCATCCCATCCGGACGTTCCTGTTTCCCGCGCCTTAGTAATCCCGAGGTCATGGTCTGATTGGTACTTATTCATCGTTCAACCATTTCAAACCCTTGTCACCTGACCATTGGTCCGACAGTAGTAGAGATCTCACCTGCCACTCGGGAGGTTGTTGCTTGATTCGCGGCCAATGGTTATCCTCGATCTAAATAGAAGAGGATGGCTATTATTGTAACAACCAGACATTTGTGTCTGTCTCTCTCTCTCACTCACTCATCTATCTATAAAGATTGGTACCTCTATCTACATCGTCCCATCCGTACGTTCCTGTGTCCCTTGCCTTAGTAATCCTGAGGTCTGAGTCTGATTGGTACTTTTTCCTCCTTCTGCATAGACGACGATGACTGCATCGTGCCATCCAGAGGTTCGTCTGTGCCTCATTGGCTCGTGTTGGCTGCATCATTCATGTTTTATGGGTTAAAGTTCTGATTGGTACTTATTCCTCCTTCAGCCGGTTCAAACACTGATCACCTGAGAATTGGTCCTACAGTGGTAGAGATTTCACCTGCCACTCGGGAGGTTGTTGCTTGATTCGCGGCCAATTTTTTTCTCCGTTCTATATAGAAGAGGTTAGCTATTATTGTAACAACCAGACATTTGTCTCTCTCTCTCTGTCACTCACTCACTCATCTATCTATAATGATTGTTACTTATTCCTTGTTCAACTACTCGAAACCCTTGTCACCTGAGCATTGGTCCTACAGACGTAGAGGCCTCACCTGCCACTCGGGAGGCCTTTGCTTGATTCGCGGCCAATGGTTTTCCTCGTTCTATATAGTAGAGGATGGCAAATCATTGCAACAACCAGACATTTGTGTCTGTCTCTCTCTCTCTCTCACTTACTCTGTCATCTATTTATAATGATTGGTACTTCTTTCTACTTCGTCCCATCTGGACGTTCCTGATACCCGCGCCTTTGTAATCCTGAGGTCTGGGTCTGATTGGAACTTTTTCCTCCTTCTGCATAGACGATGATGACTGCATCGTGCCATCCAGAGGTTCGTCTGTGCCTCATTGGCTCGTGTTGGCTGAATCATTCATGTTTTATGGGTTAAAGTTCTGATTGGTACTTATTCCTCCTTCAGCCGGTTCAAACACCTATCACCTGAGAATTGGTCCTACAGTGGTAGAGATCTCACCTGCCACTCGGAGGTGTCTGCTTGATTCGTGGCCAATTTTTTTCTCCGTTCTATATAGAAGAGGATGGGAATTATTGTAACAACCAGACATTTGTGTCTGTCTCTCTCTCTCACTCACTCATCTATCTATAAAGATTGGTACCTCTTTCTACATCGTCCCATCCGGACGTTCCTGTTTCCCGCGCCTTAGTAATCCCGAGGTCTTGGTCTGATTGGTACGTATTCCTCGTTCATCCACTTGATACCCTTGTCACCTGAGCATTGGTCCTACAGTGGTAGAGATCTCAGCTGCCACGCAGGAATTCATTGCTCGATTCGCGGCCAATGGTTTTCCCCGTTCTATATAGAACAGGATGGCAAATTATTGCAACAACCAGACATTTGTGTCTGTCTCTCTCTCTCACTCACTCATCTATCTATAAAGATTGGTACCTCTTTCTACATCGTCCCATCCGGACGTTCCTCTTTCCCGTGCCTTAGTTATCCCGAGGTCTGGGTCTGATTGGTACTTTTTCCTCCTTCTGCATAGACGATGATGACTGCATCGTGCCATCCAGAGGTTCGTCTGTGCCTCATTGGCTCGTGTTGGCTGCATCATTCATGTTTTATGGGTTTAAGTTCTGATTGGTACTTATTCCTCCTTCAGCCGGTTCAAACATTTGTCACCTGAGCATTGGTCCTACAGTGGTAGAGATCTCACCTGCCACTCGGGAGGTGTCTGCTTGATTCGCGGCCAATGGTTTTCCCCGTTCTATATAGTAGAGGATGGCAAATAATTGCTACAACCAGACATTTGTGTCTGTCTCACTCACTCACTCATCTATCCAATTATCGTTAATGATTAGTACTTCTTTCCCATTCAACCACTTAAGATTTTCATAACCTGAGCATTGGTTGTTCAGTGGTAGAATTCTCGCCTGCCACGCGGAAAGCCCGGGTTCGATTCCCGGCCAATGCATTTTCCTCGTTCTGCAAAGAAGACAATGATTACATCGTCCCATACGGGCGTTACTGTAACCCTGACTTAGTAATCCCGAGATCTAAGTCTCATCGGTACATATTCCTCGTTCATCCACTTGAAACCCTTGTCACCTGAGCATTGGTCCGACAGTGGTAGAGATCTCACCTGCCACTCGGGAGGTTGTTGCTTCATTCGATGCCAATGGTTTTCCCCATTCTATGTAGAAGAGGATGGCTATTATTGTAACAACCAGACATTTGTGTCTGTCTCTCTCTCTCACTCACTCATCTATCTATAGAGATTGGTACCTCTTTCTACATCGTCCCATCCGGACGTTCCTGTTTCCCGTGCCTTAGTTATCCCGAGGTCTAAGTCTGATTGGTACTTATTCATCGTTCATCCACTTGAAACCCTTGTCACCTGAGCATTTGTGCTACAGTGGTAGATATCTCACCTTCCACTCGGGAGGTTGTTGCTTGATTCGCGGCCAATGGTTATCCCCGATCTATATAGAAGAGGATGGCTATTATTGTAACAACCACACATTTGTGTCTGTCTCTCTCTCTCACTCACTCATCTATCTATAAAGATTGGTACCTCTTTCTACATCGTCCCATCCGGACGTTCCTGTTTCCCGCGCCTTAGTAATCCCGAGGTCTTGGTCTGATTGGTACTTATTCCTCGTTCATCCACTTGATACCCTTGTCACCTGAGCATTGGTCCTACAGTGGTAGAGATCTCAGCTGCCACGCAGGAATTCATTGCTCGATTCGCGGCCAATGGTTTTCCCCGTTCTATATAGAACAGGATGGCAAATTATTGCAACAACCAGACATTTGTGTCTGTCTCTCTCTCTCACTCACTCATCTATCTATAAAGATTGGTACCTCTTTCTACATCGTCCCATCCGGACGTTCCTGTTTCCCGTGCCTTAGTTATCCCGAGGTCTGGGTCTGATTGGTACTTTTTCCTCCTTCTGCATAGACGATGATGACTGCATCGTGCCATCCAGAGGTTCGTCTGTGCCTCATTGGCTCGTGTTGGCTGCATCATTCATGTTTTATGGGTTAAAGTTCTGATTGGTACTTATTCCTCCTTCAGCCGGTTCAAACATTTGTCACCTGAGCATTGGTCCTACAGTGGTAGAGATCTCACCTGCCACTCGGGAGGTGTCTGCTTGATTCGTGGCCAATGGTTTTCCCCGTTCTATATAGTAGAGGATGGCAAATATTTGCTACAACCAGACATTTGTGTCTGTCTCACTCACTCACTCATCTATCCAATTATCTTTAATGATTAGTACTTCTTTCCCATTCAACCACTTAAGATTTTCATAACCTGAGCATTGGTTGTTCAGTGGTAGAATTCTCGCCTGCCACGCGGGAGGCCCGGGTTCGATTCCCGGCCAATGCATTTTCCTCGTTCTGCAAAGAAGACTGATTACATCGTCCCATACGGGCGTTACTGTAACCCTGACTTAGTAATCCCGAGATCTAAGTTTCATCGGTACTTATTCCTCCTTCAGCCGGTTCAAACACCTATCACCTGAGAATTGGTCCTACAGTGGTAGAGATCTCACCTGCCACTCGGAGGTGTCTGCTTGATTCGTGGCCAATTTTTTTCTCCGTTCTATATAGAAGAGGATGGGAATTATTGTAACAACCAGACATTTGTGTCTGTCTCTCTCTCTCATTAACTCAGTCATCTATTTATAATGATTGGTACTTCTTTCTACTTCGTCCCATCTGGACGTTCCTGATACCCTCGCCTTAGTAATCCTGAGGTCTAAGTCTGATTGGTACTTATTCATCGTTCAACCATTTGAAACCCTTGTCACCTGACCATTGGTCCGACAGTGGTAGAGATCTCACCTTCCACTATGGAGGTTGTTGCTTGATTCGCGGCCAATGGTTTTCCCTATTCTATGTAGAAGAGGATGGCTATTATTGTAACAACCAGACATTTGTGTCTGTCTCTCTCTCTTACTCACTCATCTATCTATAGAGATTGGTACCTCTTTCTACATCGTCCCATCCGGACGTTCCTGTTTCCCGTGCCTTAGTTATCCCGAGGTCTAAGTCTGATTGGTACTTATTCATCGTTCAACCATTTGAAACCCTTGTCACCTGACCATTGGTCCGACAGTGGTAGAGATCTCACCTTCCACTCGGGAGGTTGTTGCTCGATTCGCGGCCAATGGTTTTCCCCGTTCTATATAGAACATGATGGCAAATAATTGCAACAACCAGACATTTGTGTCTGTCTCTCTCTCTCACTCACTCATCTATCTAAAAAGATTGGTACCTCTTTCTACATCGTCCCATCCGGACGTTCCTCTTTCCCGTGCCTTAGTTATCCCGAGGTCTGGGTCTGATTGGTACTTTTTCCTCCTTCTGCATAGACGATGATGACTGCATCGTGCCATCCAGAGGTTCGTCTGTGCCTCATTGGCTCGTGTTGGCTGCATCATTCATGTTTTATGGGTTAAAGTTCTGATTGGTACTTATTCCTCCTTCAGCCGGTTCAAACATTTGTCACCTGAGCATTGGTCCTACAGTGGTAGAGATCTCACCTGCCACTCGGGAGGTGTCTGCTTGATTCGCGGCCAATGGTTTTCCCCGTTCTATATAGTAGAGGATGGCAAATAATTGCTACAACCAGACATTTGTGTCTGTCTCACTCACTCACTCATCTATCCAATTATCGTTAATGATTAGTACTTCTTTCCCATTCAACCACTTAAGATTTTCATAACCTGAGCATTGGTTGTTCAGTGGTAGAATTCTCGCCTGCCACGCGGAAAGCCCGGGTTCGATTCCCGGCCAATGCATTTTCCTCGTTCTGCAAAGAAGACAATGATTACATCGTCCCATACGGGCGTTACTGTAACCCTGACTTAGTAATCCCGAGATCTAAGTCTCATCGGTACATATTCCTCGTTCATCCACTTGAAACCCTTGTCACCTGAGCATTGGTCCGACAGTGGTAGAGATCTCACCTGCCACTCGGGAGGTTGTTGCTTCATTCGCGGCCAATGGTTTTCCCCATTCTATGTAGAAGAGGATGGCTATTATTGTAACAACCAGACATTTGTGTCTGTCTCTCTCTCTCTTTCACTCACTCACTCATCAATCTATAATGATTGGTACTTCTTTCTACATCATCCCATCCGGACGTTCCTGTTTCCTGCGCCTTAGTAATCCCGAGGTCATGGTCTGATTGGTACTTATTCATCGTTCAACCATTTCAAACCCTTGTCACCTGACCATTGGTCCAACAGTGGTAGAGATCTCACCTTCCACTCGGGAGGTTGTTGCTTGATTCGCGGCCAATGGTTTTCCCCATTCTATGTAGAAGAGGATGGCTATTATTGTAACAACCAGACATTTGTGTCTGTCTCTCTCTCTCTCTCACTCACTCATCTATCTGTAAAGATTGGTACCTCTTTCTACATCGTCCCATCCAGACGTTCCTGTTTCCCGTGCCCTAGTTATCCCGAGGTCTGGGTATGATTGGAACTTATTCCTCGTTCATCCACTTGAAACCCTTGTCACCTGAGCATTTGTGCTACAGTGGTAGATATCTCACCTTCCACTCGGGAGGTTGTTGCTTGATTCGCGGCCAATGGTTATCCCCGATCTATATAGAAGAGGATGGCTATTATTGTAACAACCACACATTTGTGTCTGTCTCTCTCTCTCACTCACTCATCTATCTATAAAGATTGGTACCTCTTTCTACATCGTCCCATCCGGACGTTCCTGTTTCCCGCGCCTTAGTAATCCCGAGGTCTTGGTCTGATTGGTACTTATTCCTCGTTCATCCACTTGATACCCTTGTCACCTGAGCATTGGTCCGACAGTGGTAGAGATCTCACCTTCCACTCGGGAGGTTGTTGCTCGATTCGCGGCCAATGGTTTTCCCTATTCTATGTAGAAGAGGATGGCTATTATTGTAACAACCAGACATTTGTGTCTGTCTCTCTCTCTTACTCACTCATCTATCTATAGAGATTGGTACCTCTTTCTACATCGTCCCATCCGGACGTTCCTGTTTCCCGTGCCTTAGTTATCCCGAGGTCTAAGTCTGATTGGTACTTATTCATCGTTCAACCATTTGAAACCCTTGTCACCTGACCATTGGTCCGACAGTGGTAGAGATCTCACCTTCCACTCGGGAGGTTGTTGCTCGATTCGCGGCCAATGGTTTTCCCCGTTCTATATAGAACATGATGGCAAATATTTGCTACAACCAGACATTTGTGTCTGTCTCACTCACTCACTCATCTATCCTATTATCTATAATGATTAGTAATTCTTTCCCATTCAACCACTTAAGATTTTCATAACCTGAGCATTGCTTGTTCAGTGGTAGAATTCTCGCCTGCCACGCGGGAGGCCCGGGTTCGATTCCCGGCCAATGCATTTTCCTCGTTCTGCAAAGAAGACTGATTACATCGTCCCATACGGGCGTTACTGTAACCCTGACTTAGTAATCCCGAGATCTAAGTTTCATCGGTACTTATTCCTCCTTCAGCCGGTTCAAACACCTATCACCTGAGAATTGGTCCTACAGTGGTAGAGATCTCACCTGCCACTCGGAGGTGTCTGCTTGATTCGTGGCCAATTTTTTTCTCCGTTCTATATAGAAGAGGATGGGAATTATTGTAACAACCAGACATTTGTGTCTGTCTCTCTCTCTCTCTTTCACTCACTCACTCATCTATCTATAATGATTGGTACTTCTTTCTACATCATCCCATCCGGACGTTACTGTAACCTGTGACTTAGTAATCCCGAGATCTAAGTGTCATCGTTACTTATTCCTCGTTCATCCACTTGAAACCCTTGTCACCTGAGCATTTGTGCTACAGTGGTAGATATCTCACCTTCCACTCGGGAGGTTGTTGCTTGATTCGCGGCCAATGGTTTTCCCCATTCTATGTAGAAGAGGATGGCTATTATTGTAACAACCAGACATTTGTGTCTGTCTCTCTCTCTCACTCACTCATCTATCTATAAAGATTGGTACCTCTTTCTACATCGTCCCATCCGGACGTTCCTGTTTCCAGTGCCTTAGTTATCCCGAGGTCTGGGTATGATTGGAACTTATTCCTCTTTCATCCTCTTGAAACCCTTGTCACCTGAGCATTGGTCCGCCAGTGGTAGCGATCTCACCGGCCACTCGGGAGGTTGTTGCTTGAATCGCGGACAATGGTTATCCCCGATCTATATAGAAGAGGATGGCTATTATTGTAACAACCAGACATTTGTGTCTGTCTCTCTCTCTCATTAACTCAGTCATCTATTTATAATGATTGGTACTTCTTTCTACTTCGTCCCATCTGGACGTTCCTGATACCCTCGCCTTAGTAATCCTGAGGTCTAAGTCTGATTGGTACTTATTCATCGTTCAACCATTTGAAACCCTTGTCACCTGACCATTGGTCCGACAGTGGTAGAGATCTCACCTTCCACTATGGAGGTTGTTGCTTGATTCGCGGCCAATGGTTTTCCCTATTCTATGTAGAAGAGGATGGCTATTATTGTAACAACCAGACATTTGTGTCTGTCTCTCTCTCTTACTCACTCATCTATCTATAGAGATTGGTACCTCTTTCTACATCGTCCCATCCGGACGTTCCTGTTTCCCGTGCCTTAGTTATCCCGAGGTCTAAGTCTGATTGGTACTTATTCATCGTTCAACCATTTGAAACCCTTGTCACCTGACCATTGGTCCGACAGTGGTAGAGATCTCACCTTCCACTCGGGAGGTTGTTGCTCGATTCGCGGCCAATGGTTTTCCCCGTTCTATATAGAACATGATGGCAAATAATTGCAACAACCAGACATTTGTGTCTGTCTCTCTCTCTCACTCACTCATCTATCTAAAAAGATTGGTACCTCTTTCTACATCGTCCCATCCGGACGTTCCTCTTTCCCGTGCCTTAGTTATCCCGAGGTCTGGGTCTGATTGGTACTTTTTCCTCCTTCTGCATAGACGATGATGACTGCATCGTGCCATCCAGAGGTTCGTCTGTGCCTCATTGGCTCGTGTTGGCTGCATCATTCATGTTTTATGGGTTAAAGTTCTGATTGGTACTTATTCCTCCTTCAGCCGGTTCAAACATTTGTCACCTGAGCATTGGTCCTACAGTGGTAGAGATCTCACCTGCCACTCGGGAGGTGTCTGCTTGATTCGCGGCCAATGGTTTTCCCCGTTCTATATAGTAGAGGATGGCAAATAATTGCTACAACCAGACATTTGTGTCTGTCTCACTCACTCACTCATCTATCCAATTATCGTTAATGATTAGTACTTCTTTCCCATTCAACCACTTAAGATTTTCATAACCTGAGCATTGGTTGTTCAGTGGTAGAATTCTCGCCTGCCACGCGGAAAGCCCGGGTTCGATTCCCGGCCAATGCATTTTCCTCGTTCTGCAAAGAAGACAATGATTACATCGTCCCATACGGGCGTTACTGTAACCCTGACTTAGTAATCCCGAGATCTAAGTCTCATCGGTACATATTCCTCGTTCATCCACTTGAAACCCTTGTCACCTGAGCATTGGTCCGACAGTGGTAGAGATCTCACCTGCCACTCGGGAGGTTGTTGCTTCATTCGCGGCCAATGGTTTTCCCCATTCTATGTAGAAGAGGATGGCTATTATTGTAACAACCAGACATTTGTGTCTGTCTCTCTCTCTCTTTCACTCACTCACTCATCAATCTATAATGATTGGTACTTCTTTCTACATCATCCCATCCGGACGTTCCTGTTTCCTGCGCCTTAGTAATCCCGAGGTCATGGTCTGATTGGTACTTATTCATCGTTCAACCATTTCAAACCCTTGTCACCTGACCATTGGTCCAACAGTGGTAGAGATCTCACCTTCCACTCGGGAGGTTGTTGCTTGATTCGCGGCCAATGGTTTTCCCCATTCTATGTAGAAGAGGATGGCTATTATTGTAACAACCAGACATTTGTGTCTGTCTCTCTCTCTCTCTCACTCACTCATCTATCTGTAAAGATTGGTACCTCTTTCTACATCGTCCCATCCAGACGTTCCTGTTTCCCGTGCCCTAGTTATCCCGAGGTCTGGGTATGATTGGAACTTATTCCTCGTTCATCCACTTGAAACCCTTGTCACCTGAGCATTTGTGCTACAGTGGTAGATATCTCACCTTCCACTCGGGAGGTTGTTGCTTGATTCGCGGCCAATGGTTATCCCCGATCTATATAGAAGAGGATGGCTATTATTGTAACAACCACACATTTGTGTCTGTCTCTCTCTCTCACTCACTCATCTATCTATAAAGATTGGTACCTCTTTCTACATCGTCCCATCCGGACGTTCCTGTTTCCCGTGCCTTAGTAATCCCGAGGTCTTGGTCTGATTGGTACTTATTCCTCGTTCATCCACTTGATACCCTTGTCACCTGAGCATTGGTCCTACAGTGTTAGAGATCTCACCTTCCACTCGGGAGGTTGTTGCTTGATTCGCGGCCAATGGTTTTCCCCATTCTATGTAGAAGAGGATGGCAAATAATTGCAACAACCAGACATTTGTGTCTGTCTCACTCAGTCACTCATCTATCCTATTATCTATAATGATTAGTACTTCTTTCCCATTCAACCACTTAAGATTTTCATAACCTGAGCATTGCTTGTTCAGTGGTAGAATTCTCGCCTGCCACGCGGGAGGCCCGGGTTCGATTCCCGGCCAATGCATTTTCCTCGTTCTGCAAAGACGACAATGATTACATCGTCCCATACGGGCGTTACTGTAACCCTGACTTAGTAATCCCGAGATCTAAGTCTCATCGGTACTATTTCCTCTTTCATCCATTTGAAACCCTTGTCACCTGAGCATTGGTCCGACAGTGGTAGAGATCTCACCTGCCACTCGGGAGGTTGTTGCTTGATTCGCGGCCAATGGTTTTCCAAATTCTATGTAGAAGAGGATGGCTATTATTGTAACAACCAGACATTTGTGTCTGTCTCTCTCTCTCTTTCACTCACTCACTCATCTATCTATAATGATTGGTACTTCTTTCTACATCATCCCATCCGGACGTTCCTGTTTCCCGCGCCTTAGTAATCCCGAGGTCATGGTCTGATTGGTACTTATTCATCGTTCAACCATTTCAAACCCTTGTCACCTGACCATTGGTCCGACAGTAGTAGAGATCTCACCTGCCACTCGGGAGGTTGTTGCTTGATTCGCGGCCAATGGTTATCCTCGATCTAAATAGAAGAGGATGGCTATTATTGTAACAACCAGACATTTGTGTCTGTCTCTCTCTCTCACTCACTCATCTATCTATAAAGATTGGTACCTCTATCTACATCGTCCCATCCGTACGTTCCTGTGTCCCTTGCCTTAGTAATCCTGAGGTCTGAGTCTGATTGGTACTTTTTCCTCCTTCTGCATAGACGACGATGACTGCATCGTGCCATCCAGAGGTTCGTCTGTGCCTCATTGGCTCGTGTTGGCTGCATCATTCATGTTTTATGGGTTAAAGTTCTGATTGGTACTTATTCCTCCTTCAGCCGGTTCAAACACTGATCACCTGAGAATTGGTCCTACAGTGGTAGAGATTTCACCTGCCACTCGGGAGTTTGTTGCTTGATTCGCGGCCAATTTTTTTCTCCGTTCTATATAGAAGAGGTTAGCTATTATTGTAACAACCAGACATTTGTCTCTCTCTCTCTGTCACTCACTCACTCATCTATCTATAATGATTGTTACTTATTCCTTGTTCAACTACTCGAAACCCTTGTCACCTGAGCATTGGTCCTACAGACGTAGAGGCCTCACCTGCCACTCGGGAGGCCTTTGCTTGATTCGCGGCCAATGGTTTTCCTCGTTCTATATAGTAGAGGATGGCAAATCATTGCAACAACCAGACATTTGTGTCTGTCTCTCTCTCTCTCTCACTTACTCTGTCATCTATTTATAATGATTGGTACTTCTTTCTACTTCGTCCCATCTGGACGTTCCTGATACCCGCGCCTTTGTAATCCTGAGGTCTGGGTCTGATTGGAACTTTTTCCTCCTTCTGCATAGACGATGATGACTGCATCGTGCCATCCAGAGGTTCGTCTGTGCCTCATTGGCTCGTGTTGGCTGAATCATTCATGTTTTATGGGTTAAAGTTCTGATTGGTACTTATTCCTCCTTCAGCCGGTTCAAACACCTATCACCTGAGAATTGGTCCTACAGTGGTAGAGATCTCACCTGCCACTCGGAGGTGTCTGCTTGATTCGTGGCCAATTTTTTTCTCCGTTCTATATAGAAGAGGATGGGAATTATTGTAACAACCAGACATTTGTGTCTGTCTCTCTCTCTCACTCACTCATCTATCTATAAAGATTGGTACCTCTTTCTACATCGTCCCATCCGGACGTTCCTGTTTCCCGCGCCTTAGTAATCCCGAGGTCTTGGTCTGATTGGTACGTATTCCTCGTTCATCCACTTGATACCCTTGTCACCTGAGCATTGGTCCTACAGTGGTAGAGATCTCAGCTGCCACGCAGGAATTCATTGCTCGATTCGCGGCCAATGGTTTTCCCCGTTCTATATAGAACAGGATGGCAAATTATTGCAACAACCAGACATTTGTGTCTGTCTCTCTCTCTCACTCACTCATCTATCTATAAAGATTGGTACCTCTTTCTACATCGTCCCATCCGGACGTTCCTCTTTCCCGTGCCTTAGTTATCCCGAGGTCTGGGTCTGATTGGTACTTTTTCCTCCTTCTGCATAGACGATGATGACTGCATCGTGCCATCCAGAGGTTCGTCTGTGCCTCATTGGCTCGTGTTGGCTGCATCATTCATGTTTTATGGGTTAAAGTTCTGATTGGTACTTATTCCTCCTTCAGCCGGTTCAAACATTTGTCACCTGAGCATTGGTCCTACAGTGGTAGAGATCTCACCTGCCACTCGGGAGGTGTCTGCTTGATTCGCGGCCAATGGTTTTCCCCGTTCTATATAGTAGAGGATGGCAAATAATTGCTACAACCAGACATTTGTGTCTGTCTCACTCACTCACTCATCTATCCAATTATCGTTAATGATTAGTACTTCTTTCCCATTCAACCACTTAAGATTTTCATAACCTGAGCATTGGTTGTTCAGTGGTAGAATTCTCGCCTGCCACGCGGAAAGCCCGGGTTCGATTCCCGGCCAATGCATTTTCCTCGTTCTGCAAAGAAGACAATGATTACATCGTCCCATACAGGCGTTACTGTAACCCTGACTTAGTAATCCCGAGATCTAAGTCTCATCGGTACTTATTCCTCGTTCATCCACTTGAAACCCTTGTCACCTGAGCATTGGTCCGACAGTGGTAGAGATCTCACCTGCCACTCGGGAGGTTGTTGCTTCATTCGATGCCAATGGTTTTCCCCATTCTATGTAGAAGAGGATGGCTATTATTGTAACAACCAGACATTTGTGTCTGTCTCTCTCTCTCACTCACTCATCTATCTATAGAGATTGGTACCTCTTTCTACATCGTCCCATCCGGACGTTCCTGTTTCCCGTGCCTTAGTTATCCCGAGGTCTAAGTCTGATTGGTACTTATTCATCGTTCATCCACTTGAAACCCTTGTCACCTGAGCATTTGTGCTACAGTGGTAGATATCTCACCTTCCACTCGGGAGGTTGTTGCTTGATTCGCGGCCAATGGTTATCCCCGATCTATATAGAAGAGGATGGCTATTATTGTAACAACCACACATTTGTGTCTGTCTCTCTCTCTCACTCACTCATCTATCTATAAAGATTGGTACCTCTTTCTACATCGTCCCATCCGGACGTTCCTGTTTCCCGCGCCTTAGTAATCCCGAGGTCTTGGTCTGATTGGTACTTATTCCTCGTTCATCCACTTGATACCCTTGTCACCTGAGCATTGGTCCGACAGTGGTAGAGATCTCACCTTCCACTCGGGAGGTTGTTGCTCGATTCGCGGCCAATGGTTTTCCCTATTCTATGTAGAAGAGGATGGCTATTATTGTAACAACCAGACATTTGTGTCTGTCTCTCTCTCTTACTCACTCATCTATCTATAGAGATTGGTACCTCTTTCTACATCGTCCCATCCGGACGTTCCTGTTTCCCGTGCCTTAGTTATCCCGAGGTCTAAGTCTGATTGGTACTTATTCATCGTTCAACCATTTGAAACCCTTGTCACCTGACCATTGGTCCGACAGTGGTAGAGATCTCACCTTCCACTCGGGAGGTTGTTGCTCGATTCGCGGCCAATGGTTTTCCCCGTTCTATATAGAACATGATGGCAAATAATTGCAACAACCAGACATTTGTGTCTGTCTCTCTCTCTCACTCACTCATCTATCTAAAAAGATTGGTACCTCTTTCTACATCGTCCCATCCGGACGTTCCTGTTTCCCGTGCCTTAGTTATCCCGAGGTCTGGGTCTGATTGGTACTTTTTCCTCCTTCTGCATAGACGACGATGACTGCATCGTGCCATCCAGAGGTTCGTCTGTGCCTCATTGGCTCGTGTTGGCTGCATCATTCATGTTTTATGGGTTAAAGTTCTGATTGGTACTTATTCCTCCTTCAGCCGGTTCAAACACTTGTCACCTGAGCATTGGTCCTACAGTGGTAGAGATCTCACCTGCCACTCGGGAGGTGTCTGCTTGATTCGCGGCCAATGGTTTTCCCCGTTCTATATAGTAGAGGATGGCAAATAATTGCAACAACCAGACATTTGTGTCTGTCTCACTCACTCACTCATCTATCCTATTATCTATAATGATTAGTACTTCTTTCCCATTCAACCACTTAAAATTTTCATAACCTGAGCATTGGTTGTTCAGTGGTAGAATTCTCGCCTGCCACGCGGGAGGCCCGGGTTCGATTCCCGGCCAATGCATTTTCCTCGTTCTGCAAAGAAGACTGATTACATCGTCCCATACGGGCGTTACTGTAACCCTGACTTAGTAATCCCGAGATCTAAGTCTCATCGGTACTTATTCCTCGTTCATCCACTTGAAACCCTTGTCAACTGAGCATTGTTCCGACAGTGGTAGAGATCTCACCTGCCACTCGGGAGGTTGTTGCTTCATTCGCGGCCAATGGTTTTCCCCATTCTATGTAGAAGAGGATGGCTATTATTGTAACAACCAGACATTTGTGTCTGTCTCTCTCTCTCTTTCACTCACTCACTCATCAATCTATAATGATTGGTACTTCTTTCTACATCATCCCATCCGGACGTTCCTGTTTCCTGCGCCTTAGTAATCCCGAGGTCATGGTCTGATTGGTACTTATTCATCGTTCAACCATTTCAAACCCTTGTCACCTGACCATTGGTCCAACAGTGGTAGAGATCTCACCTTCCACTCGGGAGGTTGTTGCTTGATTCGCGGCCAATGGTTTTCCCCATTCTATGTAGAAGAGGATGGCTATTATTGTAACAACCAGACATTTGTGTCTGTCTCTCTCTCTTACTCACTCATCTATCTATAGAGATTGGTACCTCTTTCTACATCGTCCCATCCGGACGTTCCTGTTTCCCGTGCCTTAGTTATCCCGAGGTCTAAGTCTGATTGGTACTTATTCATCGTTCAACCATTTGAAACCCTTGTCACCTGACCATTGGTCCGACAGTGGTAGAGATCTCACCTTCCACTCGGGAGGTTGTTGCTCGATTCGCGGCCAATGGTTTTCCCCGTTCTATATAGAACATGATGGCAAATAATTGCAACAACCAGACATTTGTGTCTGTCTCTCTCTCTCACTCACTCATCTATCTAAAAAGATTGGTACCTCTTTCTACATCGTCCCATCCGGACGTTCCTGTTTCCCGTGCCTTAGTTATCCCGAGGTCTGGGTCTGATTGGTACTTTTTCCTCCTTCTGCATAGACGACGATGACTGCATCGTGCCATCCAGAGGTTCGTCTGTGCCTCATTGGCTCGTGTTGGCTGCATCATTCATGTTTTATGGGTTAAAGTTCTGATTGGTACTTATTCCTCCTTCAGCCGGTTCAAACACTTGTCACCTGAGCATTGGTCCTACAGTGGTAGAGATCTCACCTGCCACTCGGGAGGTGTCTGCTTGATTCGCGGCCAATGGTTTTCCCCGTTCTATATAGTAGAGGATGGCAAATAATTGCAACAACCAGACATTTGTGTCTGTCTCACTCACTCACTCATCTATCCTATTATCTATAATGATTAGTACTTCTTTCCCATTCAACCACTTAAAATTTTCATAACCTGAGCATTGGTTGTTCAGTGGTAGAATTCTCGCCTGCCACGCGGGAGGCCCGGGTTCGATTCCCGGCCAATGCATTTTCCTCGTTCTGCAAAGAAGACTGATTACATCGTCCCATACGGGCGTTACTGTAACCCTGACTTAGTAATCCCGAGATCTAAGTCTCATCGGTACTTATTCCTCGTTCATCCACTTGAAACCCTTGTCAACTGAGCATTGTTCCGACAGTGGTAGAGATCTCACCTGCCACTCGGGAGGTTGTTGCTTCATTCGCGGCCAATGGTTTTCCCCATTCTATGTAGAAGAGGATGGCTATTATTGTAACAACCAGACATTTGTGTCTGTCTCTCTCTCTCTTTCACTCACTCACTCATCAATCTATAATGATTGGTACTTCTTTCTACATCATCCCATCCGGACGTTCCTGTTTCCTGCGCCTTAGTAATCCCGAGGTCATGGTCTGATTGGTACTTATTCATCGTTCAACCATTTCAAACCCTTGTCACCTGACCATTGGTCCAACAGTGGTAGAGATCTCACCTTCCACTCGGGAGGTTGTTGCTTGATTCGCGGCCAATGGTTTTCCCCATTCTATGTAGAAGAGGATGGCTATTATTGTAACAACCAGACATTTGTGTCTGTCTCTCTCTCTCACTCACTCATCTATCTATAGAGATTGGTACCTCTTTCTACATCGTCCCATCCGGACGTTCCTGTTTCCCGTGCCTTAGTTATCCCGAGGTCTAAGTCTGATTGGTACTTATTCATCGTTCATCCACTTGAAACCCTTGTCACCTGAGCATTTGTGCTACAGTGGTAGATATCTCACCTTCCACTCGGGAGGTTGTTGCTTGATTCGCGGCCAATGGTTATCCCCGATCTATATAGAAGAGGATGGCTATTATTGTAACAACCACACATTTGTGTCTGTCTCTCTCTCTCACTCACTCATCTATCTATAAAGATTGGTACCTCTTTCTACATCGTCCCATCCGGACGTTCCTGTTTCCCGCGCCTTAGTAATCCCGAGGTCTTGGTCTGATTGGTACTTATTCCTCGTTCATCCACTTGATACCCTTGTCACCTGAGCATTGGTCCTACAGTGGTAGAGATCTCAGCTGCCACGCAGGAATTCATTGCTCGATTCGCGGCCAATGGTTTTCCCCGTTCTATATAGAACAGGATGGCAAATTATTGCAACAACCAGACATTTGTGTCTGTCTCTCTCTCTCACTCACTCATCTATCTATAAAGATTGGTACCTCTTTCTACATCGTCCCATCCGGACGTTCCTGTTTCCCGTGCCTTAGTTATCCCGAGGTCTGGGTCTGATTGGTACTTTTTCCTCCTTCTGCATAGACGATGATGACTGCATCGTGCCATCCAGAGGTTCGTCTGTGCCTCATTGGCTCGTGTTGGCTGCATCATTCATGTTTTATGGGTTAAAGTTCTGATTGGTACTTATTCCTCCTTCAGCCGGTTCAAACATTTGTCACCTGAGCATTGGTCCTACAGTGGTAGAGATCTCACCTGCCACTCGGGAGGTGTCTGCTTGATTCGTGGCCAATGGTTTTCCCCGTTCTATATAGTAGAGGATGGCAAATATTTGCTACAACCAGACATTTGTGTCTGTCTCACTCACTCACTCATCTATCCAATTATCTTTAATGATTAGTACTTCTTTCCCATTCAACCACTTAAGATTTTCATAACCTGAGCATTGGTTGTTCAGTGGTAGAATTCTCGCCTGCCACGCGGGAGGCCCGGGTTCGATTCCCGGCCAATGCATTTTCCTCGTTCTGCAAAGAAGACTGATTACATCGTCCCATACGGGCGTTACTGTAACCCTGACTTAGTAATCCCGAGATCTAAGTTTCATCGGTACTTATTCCTCCTTCAGCCGGTTCAAACACCTATCACCTGAGAATTGGTCCTACAGTGGTAGAGATCTCACCTGCCACTCGGAGGTGTCTGCTTGATTCGTGGCCAATTTTTTTCTCCGTTCTATATAGAAGAGGATGGGAATTATTGTAACAACCAGACATTTGTGTCTGTCTCTCTCTCTCTCTTTCACTCACTCACTCATCTATCTATAATGATTGGTACTTCTTTCTACATCATCCCATCCGGACGTTACTGTAACCTGTGACTTAGTAATCCCGAGATCTAAGTGTCATCGTTACTTATTCCTCGTTCATCCACTTGAAACCCTTGTCACCTGAGCATTTGTGCTACAGTGGTAGATATCTCACCTTCCACTCGGGAGGTTGTTGCTTGATTCGCGGCCAATGGTTTTCCCCATTCTATGTAGAAGAGGATGGCTATTATTGTAACAACCAGACATTTGTGTCTGTCTCTCTCTCTCACTCACTCATCTATCTATAAAGATTGGTACCTCTTTCTACATCGTCCCATCCGGACGTTCCTGTTTCCAGTGCCTTAGTTATCCCGAGGTCTGGGTATGATTGGAACTTATTCCTCTTTCATCCTCTTGAAACCCTTGTCACCTGAGCATTGGTCCGCCAGTGGTAGCGATCTCACGGGCCACTCGGGAGGTTGTTGCTTGAATCGCGGACAATGGTTATCCCCGATCTATATAGAAGAGGATGGCTATTATTGTAACAACCAGACATTTGTGTCTGTCTCTCTCTCTCATTAACTCAGTCATCTATTTATAATGATTGGTACTTCTTTCTACTTCGTCCCATCTGGACGTTCCTGATACCCTCGCCTTAGTAATCCTGAGGTCTAAGTCTGATTGGTACTTATTCATCGTTCAACCATTTGAAACCCTTGTCACCTGACCATTGGTCCGACAGTGGTAGAGATCTCACCTTCCACTAGGGAGGTTGTTGCTTGATTCGCGGCCAATGGTTTTCCCTATTCTATGTAGAAGAGGATGGCTATTATTGTAACAACCAGACATTTGTGTCTGTCTCTCTCTCTTACTCACTCATCTATCTATAGAGATTGGTACCTCTTTCTACATCGTCCCATCCGGACGTTCCTGTTTCCCGTGCCTTAGTTATCCCGAGGTCTAAGTCTGATTGGTACTTATTCATCGTTCAACCATTTGAAACCCTTGTCACCTGACCATTGGTCCGACAGTGGTAGAGATCTCACCTTCCACTCGGGAGGTTGTTGCTCGATTCGCGGCCAATGGTTTTCCCCGTTCTATATAGAACATGATGGCAAATAATTGCAACAACCAGACATTTGTGTCTGTCTCTCTCTCTCACTCACTCATCTATCTAAAAAGATTGGTACCTCTTTCTACATCGTCCCATCCGGACGTTCCTGTTTCCCGTGCCTTAGTTATCCCGAGGTCTGGGTCTGATTGGTACTTTTTCCTCCTTCTGCATAGACGACGATGACTGCATCGTGCCATATAGAGGTTCGTCTGTGCCTCATTGGCTCGTGTTGGCTGCATCATTCATGTTTTATGAGTTAAAGTTCTGATTGGTACTTATTCCTCCTTCAGCCGGTTCAAACACTTGTCACCTGAGCATTGGTCCTACAGTGGTAGAGATCTCACCTGCCACTCGGGAGGTGTCTGCTTGATTCGCGGCCAATGGTTTTCCCCGTTCTATATAGTAGAGGATGGCAAATAATTGCAACAACCAGACATTTGTGTCTGTCTCACTCACTCACTCATCTATCCTATTATCTATAATGATTAGTACTTCTTTCCCATTCAACCACTTAAAATTTTCATAACCTGAGCATTGGTTGTTCAGTGGTAGAATTCTCGCCTGCCACACGGGAGGCCCGGGTTCGATTCCCGGCCAATGCATTTTCCTCGTTCTGCAAAGAAGACTGATTACATCGTCCCATACGGGCGTTACTGTAACCCTGACTTAGTAATCCCGAGATCTAAGTCTCATCGGTACTTATTCCTCGTTCATCCACTTGAAACCCTTGTCAACTGAGCATTGTTCCGACAGTGGTAGAGATCTCACCTGCCACTCGGGAGGTTGTTGCTTCATTCGCGGCCAATGGTTTTCCCCATTCTATGTAGAAGAGGATGGCTATTATTGTAACAACCAGACATTTGTGTCTGTCTCTCTCTCTCTTTCACTCACTCACTCATCAATCTATAATGATTGGTACTTCTTTCTACATCATCCCATCCGGACGTTCCTGTTTCCTGCGCCTTAGTAATCCCGAGGTCATGGTCTGATTGGTACTTATTCATCGTTCAACCATTTCAAACCCTTGTCACCTGACCATTGGTCCAACAGTGGTAGAGATCTCACCTTCCACTCGGGAGGTTGTTGCTTGATTCGCGGCCAATGGTTTTCCCCATTCTATGTAGAAGAGGATGGCTATTATTGTAACAACCAGACATTTGTGTCTGTCTCTCTCTCTCACTCAATCATCTATCTGTAAAGATTGGTACCTCCTTCTACATCGTCCCATCCAGACGTTCCTGTTTCCCGTGCCCTAGTTATCCCGAGGTCTGGGTATGATTGGAACTTATTCCTCGTTCATCCACTTGAAACCCTTGTCACCTGAGCATTGGTCCTACAGTGGTAGAGATCTCACCTTCCACTAGGGAGGTTGTTGCTTGATTCGCGGCCAATGGTTTTCCCTATTCTATGTAGAAGAGGATGGCTATTATTGTAACAACCAGACATTTGTGTCTGTCTCTCTCTCTTACTCACTCATCTATCTATAGAGATTGGTACCTCTTTCTACATCGTCCCATCCGGACGTTCCTGTTTCCCGTGCCTTAGTTATCCCGAGGTCTAAGTCTGATTGGTACTTATTCATCGTTCAACCATTTGAAACCCTTGTCACCTGACCATTGGTCCGACAGTGGTAGAGATCTCACCTTCCACTCGGGAGGTTGTTGCTCGATTCGCGGCCAATGGTTTTCCCTATTCTATGTAGAAGAGGATGGCTATTATTGTAACAACCAGACATTTGTGTCTGTCTCTCTCTCTTACTCACTCATCTATCTATAGAGATTGGTACCTCTTTCTACATCGTCCCATCCAGACGTTCCTGTTTCCCGTGCCCTAGTTATCCCGAGGTCTGGGTATGATTGGAACTTAATCCTCGTTCATCCACTTGAAACCCTTGTCACCTGAGCATTGGTCCTACAGTGGTAGAGATCTCAGCTGCCACGCAGGAATTCATTGCTCGATTCGCGGCCAATGGTTTTCCCCGTTCTATATAGAACAGGATGGCAAATTATTGCAACAACCAGACATTTGTGTCTGTCTCTCTCTCTCACTCACTCATCTATCTAAAAAGATTGGTACCTCTTTCTATATCGTCCCATCCGGACGTTCCTGTTTCCCGTGCCTTAGTTATCCCGAGGTCTGGGTCTGATTGGTACTTTTTCCTCCTTCTGCATAGACGACGATGACTGCATCGTGCCATCCAGAGGTTCGTCTGTGCCTCATTGGCTCGTGTTGGCTGCATCATTCATGTTTTATGGGTTAAAGTTCTGATTGGTACTTATCCCTCCTTCAGCCGGTTCAAACACTTGTCACCTGAGCATTGGTCCTACAGTGGTAGAGATCTCACCTGCCACTCGGGAGGTGTCTGCTTGATTCGCGGCCAATGGTTTTCCCCGTTCTATATAGTAGAGGATGGCAAATAATTGCAACAACCAGACATTTGTGTCTGTCTCACTCACTCACTCATCTATCCTATTATCTATAATGATTAGTACTTCTTTCCCATTCAACCACTTAAAATTTTCATAACCTGAGCATTGGTTGTTCAGTGGTAGAATTCTCGCCTGCCACGCGGGAGGCCCGGGTTCGATTCCCGGCCAATGCATTTTCCTCGTTCTGCAAAGAAGACAATGATTACTTCGTCCCATACGGGCGTTACTGTAACCCTGACTTAGTAATCCCGAGATCTAAGTCTCATCGGTACTTATTCCTCGTTCATCCACTTGAAACCCTTGTCACCTGAGCATTGGTCCGACAGTGGTAGAGATCTCACCTGCCACTCGGGAGGTTGTTGCTTCATTCGATGCCAATGGTTTTCCCCATTCTATGTAGAAGAGGATGGCTATTATTGTAACAACCAGACATTTGTGTCTGTCTCTCTCTCTCACTCACTCATCTATCTATAGAGATTGGTACCTCTTTCTACATCGTCCCATCCGGACGTTCCTGTTTCCCGTGCCTTAGTTATCCCGAGGTCTAAGTCTGATTGGTACTTATTCATCGTTCAACCATTTGAAACCATTGGTCCGACAGTGGTAGAGATCTCACCTTCCACTCGGGAGGTTGTTGCTTGATTCGCTGCCAATGGTTTTCCCCATTCTATGTAGAAGAGGATGGCTATTACTGTAACAACCAGACATTTGTGTCTGTCTCTCTCTCTCTTTCACTCACTCACTCATCTATCTATAAAGATTGATACTTCTTTCAACATCATCCCATCCGGACGTTCCTGTTTCCCGCACCTTAGTAATCCCGAGGTCTTGGTCTGATTGGTACTTATTCCTCGTTCATCCACTTGATACCCTTGTCACCTGAGCATTGGTCCTACAGTAGTAGAGATCTCAGCTGCCACGCAGGAATTCATTGCTCGATTCGCGGCCAATGGTTTTCCCCGTTCTATATAGAACATTATGGCAAATAATTGCAACAACCAGACATTTGTGTCTGTCTCTCTCTCTCACTCACTCATCTATCTAAAAAGATTGGTACCTCTTTCTACATCGTCCCATCCGGACGTTCCTGTTTCCCGCGCCTTAGTAATCCCGAGGTCTTGGTCTGATTGGTACTTATTCCTCGTTCATCCACTTGATACCCTTGTCACCTGAGCATTGGTCCTACAGTGGTAGAGATCTCAGCTGCCACGCAGGAATTCATTGCTCGATTCGCGGCCAATGGTTTTCCCCGTTCTATACAGAACAGGATGGCAAATTATTGCAACAACCAGACATTTGTGTCTGTCTCTCTCTCTCACTCACTCATCTATCTATAAAGATTGGTACCTCTTTCTACATCGTCCCATCCGGACGTTCCTGTTTCCCGTGCCTTAGTTATCCCGAGGTCTGGGTCTGATTGGTACTTTTTCCTCCTTCTGCATAGACGATGATGACTGCATCGTGCCATCCAGAGGTTCGTCTGTGCCTCATTGGCTCGTGTTGGCTGCATCATTCATGTTTTATGGGTTAAAGTTCTGATTGGAACTTATTCCTCCTTCAGCCGGTTCAAACATTTGTCACCTGAGCATTGGTCCTACAGTGGTAGAGATCTCACCTGCCACTCGGGAGGTGTCTGCTTGATTCGCGGCCAATGGTTTTCCCCGTTCTATATAGTAGAGGATGGCAAATAATTGCTACAACCAGACATTTGTGTCTGTCTCACTCACTCACTCATCTATCCAATTATCTTTAATGATTAGTACTTCTTTCCCATTCAACCACTTAAGATTTTCATAACCTGAGCATTGGTTGTTCAGTGGTAGAATTCTCGCCTGCCACGCGGGAGGCCCGGGTTCGATTCCTGGCCAATGCATTTTCCTCGTTCTGCAAAGAAGACTGATTACATCGTCCCATACGGGCGTTACTGTAACCCTGACTTAGTAATCCCGAGATCTAAGTTTCATCGGTACTTATTCCTCGTTCATCCACTTGAAACCCTGGTCACCTGAGCATTGGTCCGACAGTGGTAGAGATCTCACCTGCCACTCGGGAGGTTGTTGCTTCATTAGCGGCCAATGGTTTTCCCCATTCTATGTAGAAGAGGATGGCTATTATTGTAACAACCAGACATTTGTGTCTGTCTCTCTCTCTCACTAACTCAGTCATCTATTTATAATGATTGGTACTTCTTTCTACTTCGTCCCATCTGGACGTTCCTGATACCCGCGCCTTAGTAATCCCGAGGTCTAAGTCTGATTGGTACTTATTCATCGTTCAACCATTTGAAACCCTTGTCACCTGACCATTGGTCCGACAGTGGTAGAGATCTCACCTTCCACTAGGGAGGTTGTTGCTTGATTCGCGGCCAATGGTTTTCCCCATTCTATGTAGAAGAGGATGGCTATTATTGTAACAACCAGACATTTGTGTCTGTCTCTCTCTCTCACTCACTCATCTATCTAAAGAGATTGGTACCTCTTTCTACATCGTCCCATCCGGACGTTCCTGTTTCCCGTGCCTTAGTTATCCCGAGGTCTAAGTCTGATTGGTACTTATTCATCGTTCAACCATTTGAAACCCTTGTCACCTGACCATTGGTCCGACAGTGGTAGAGATCTCACCTTCCATTCGGGAGGTTGTTGCTTGATTCGCGGCCAATGGTTTTCCCCATTCTATGTAGAAGAGGATGGCTATTATTGTAACATCCAGACATTTGTGTCTGTCTCTCTCTCTCTTTCACTCACTCACTCATCTATCTATAATGATTGGTACTTCTTTCTACATCATCCCATCCGGACGTTCCTGTTTCCCGCGCCTTAGTAATCCCGAGGTCTTGGTCTGATTGGTACTTATTCCTCGTTCATCCACTTGATACCCTTGTCACCTGAGCATTGGTCCTACAGTGGTAGAGATCTCAGCTGCCACGCAGGAATTCATTGCTCGATTCGCGGCCAATGGTTTTCCCCGTTCTATATAGAACAGGATGGCAAATAATTGCAACAACCAGACATTTGTGTCTGTCTCTCTCTCTCACTCACTCATCTATCTAAAAAGATTGGTACCTCTTTCTACATCGTCCCATCCGGACGTTCCTGTTTCCCGTGCCTTAGTTATCCCGAGGTCTGGGTCTGATTGGTACTTTTTCCTCCTTCTGCATAGACGACGATGACTGCATCGTGACATCCAGAGGTTCGTCTGTGCCTCATTGGCTCGTGTTGGCTGCATCATTCATGTTTTATGGGTTAAAGTTCTGATTGGTACTTATTCCTCCTTCAGCCGGTTCAAACACTTGTCACCTGAGCATTGGTCCTACAGTGGTAGAGATCTCACCTGCCACTCGGAGGTGTCTGCTTGATTCGTGGCCAATTTTTTTCTCCGTTCTATATAGAAGAGGATGGGTATTATTGTAACAACCAGACATTTGTGTCTGTCTCTCTCTCTCTCTTTCACTCACTCACTCATCTATCTATAATGATTGGTACTTCTTTCTACATCATCCCATCCGGACGTTACTGTAACCTGTGACTTAGTAATCCCGAGATCTAAGTCTCATCGTTACTTATTCCTCTTTCATCCACTTGAAACCCTTGTCACCTGAGCATTTGTGCTACAGTGGTAGATATCTCACCTTCCACTCGGGAGGTTGTTGCTTGATTCGCGGCCAATGGTTTTCCCCATTCTATGTAGAAGAGGATGGCTATTATTGTAACAACCAGACATTTGTGTATGTCTCTCTCTCTCACTCACTCATCTATCTATAAAGATTGGTACCTCTTTCTACATCGTCCCATTCGGACGTTCCTGTTTCCAGTGCCTTAGTTATCCCGAGGTCTGGGTATGATTGGAACTTATTCCTCTTTCATCCACTTGAAACCCTTGTCACCTGAGCATTGGTCCGCCAGTGGTAGCGATCTCACCGGCCACTCGGGAGGTTGTTGCTTGATTCGCGGCCAATGGTTTTCCAAATTGTATGTAGAAGAGAATGGCTATTATTGTAACAACCAGACATTTGTGTCTGTCTCTCTCTCTCTTTCACTCACTCACTCATCTATCTATAATGATTGGTACTTCTTTCTACATCATCCCATCCGGACGTTCCTGTTTCCCGCGCCTTAGTAATCCCGAGGTCTTGGTCTGATTGGTACTTATTCATCGTTCAACCATTTCAAACCCTTGTCACCTGACCATTGGTCCGACAGTGGTAGAGATCTCACCTGCCACTCGGGAGGTTGTTGCTTGATTCACGGCCAATGGTTATCCTCGATCTATATAGAAGAGGATGGCTATTATTGTAACAACCAGACATTTGTGTCTTTCTGTCTCTCTCTCTCACTAACTCAGTCATCTATTTATAATGATTGGTACTTCTTTCTACTTCATCCCATCTGGACGTTCCTGATACCCGCGCCTTAGTAATCCTGAGGTCTGGGTCTGATTGGTACTTTTTCCTCCTTCTGCATAGACGACGATGACTGCATCGTGCCATCCAGAGGTTCGTCTGTGCCTCATTGGCTCGTGTTGGCTGCATCATTCATGTTTAATGGGTTAAAGTTCTGATTGGTACTTATTCCTCCTTCAGCCGGTTCAAACACTTATCACCTGAGAATTGGTCCTACAGTGGTAGAGATCTTACCTGCAACTCGGGAGGTGTCTGCTTGATTCGCGGACAATTTTTTTCTCCGTTCTATATAGAAGAGGTTAGCTATTATTGTAACAACCAGACATTTGTCTCTCTCTCTCTGTCACTCACTCACTCATCTATCTATAATGATTGTTACTTATTCCTTGTTCAACTACTCGAAACCCTTGTCACCTGAGCATTGGTCCTACAGACGTAGAGACCTCACCTGCCACTCGGGAGGCCTTTACTTGATTCGCGGCCAATGGTTTTCCTCGTTCTATATAGTAGAGGATGGCAAATAATTGCAACAACCAGACATTTGTGTCTGTCTCACTCAGTCACTCATCTATCCTATTAGCTATAATGATTAGTACTTCTTTCCCATTCAACCACTTAAGATTTTCATAACCTGAGCATTGGTTGTTCAGTGGTAGTATTCTCGCCTGCCACGCGGGAGGCCCGGGTTCGATTCCCAGCCAATGCATTTTCCTCGTTCTGCAAAGACGACAATGATTACATCGTCCCATACGGGCGTTACTGTAACCCTGACTTAGTAATCCCGAGATCTAAGTCTCATCGGTACTTATTCCTCGTTCATCCACTTGAAACCCTTGTCACCTGAGCATTGGTCCGACAGTGGTAGAGATCTCACCTGCCACTCGGGAGGTTGTTGCTTGATTCGCGGCCAATGGTTTTCCAAATTGTATGTAGAAGAGGATGGCTATTATTGTAACAACCAGACATTTGTGTCTGTCTCTCTCTCTCTTTCACTCACTCACTCATCTATCATGATTGGTACTTCTTTCTACATCATCCCATCCGGACGTTCCTGTTTCCCGCGCCTTAGTAATCCCGAGGTCTTGGTCTGATTGGTACTTATTCATCGTTCAACCATTTCAAACCCTTGTCACCTGACCATTGGTCCGACAGTGGTAGAGATCTCACCTGCCACTCGGGAGGTTGTTGCTTGATTCACGGCCAATGGTTATCCTCGATCTATATAGAAGAGGATGGCTATTATTGTAACAACCAGACATTTGTGTCTTTCTGTCTCTCTCTCTCACTAACTCAGTCATCTATTTATAATGATTGGTACTTCTTTCTACTTCATCCCATCTGGACGTTCCTGATACCCGCGCCTTTGTAATCCTGAGGTCTGGGTCTGATTGGTACTTTTTCCTCCTTCTGCATAGACGACGATGACTGCATCGTGCCATCCAGAGGTTCGTCTGTGCCTCATTGGCTCGTGTTGGCTGCATCATTCATGTTTAATGGGTTAAAGTTCTGATTGGTACTTATTCCTCCTTCAGCCGGTTCAAACACTTATCACCTGAGAATTGGTCCTACAGTGGTAGAGATCTCACCTGCAACTCGGGAGGTGTCTGCTTGATTCGCGGCCAATTTTTTTCTCCGTTCTATATAGAAGAGGTTAGCTATTATTGTAACAACCAGACATTTGTCTCTCTCTCTCTGTCACTCACTCACTCATCTATTTATAATGATTGTTACTTATTCCTTGTTCAACTACTCGAAACCCTTGTCACCTGAGCATTGGTCCTACAGACGTAGAGGCCTCACCTGCCACTCGGGAGGCCTTTGCTTGATTCGCGGCCAATGGTTTTCCTCGTTCTATATAGTAGAGGATGGCAAATCATTGCAACAACCAAACATTTGTGTCTGTCTCTCTATCTCTCTCACTTACTCTGTCATCTATTTATAATGATTGGTACTTCTTTCTACTTCGTCCCATCTGGACGTTCCTGATACCCGCGCCTTTGTAATCCTGAGGTCTGGGTCTGATTGGTACTTTTTCCTCCTTCTGCATAGACGATGATGACTGCATCGTGCCATCCAGAGGTTCGTCTGTGCCTCATTGGCTCGTGTTGGCTGCATCATTCATGTTTTATGGGTTAAAGTTCTGATTGGTACTTATTCCTCCTTCAGCCGGTTCAAACACCTATCACATGAGAATTGGTCCTACAGTGGTAGAGATCTCACCTGCCACTCGGAGGTGTCTGCTTGATTCGTGGCCAATTTTTTTCTCCGTTCTATATAGAAGAGGATGGGAATTATTGTAACAACCAGACATTTGTGTCTGTCTCTCTCTCTCTCTTTCACTCACTCACTCATGTATCTATAATGATTGGTACTTCTTTCTACATCATCCCATCCGGACGTTACTGTAACCTGTGACTTAGTAATCCCGAGATCTAAGTCTCATCGTTACTTATTCCTCGTTCATCCACTTGAAACCCTTGTCACCTTAGCATTTGTGCTACAGTGGTAGATATCTCACCTTCCACTCGGGAGGTTGTTGCTTGATTCGCGGCCAATGGTTTTCCCCATTCTATGTAGAAGAGGATGGCTATTATTGTAACAACCAGACATTTGTGTCTGTCTCTCTCTCTCACTCACTCATCTATCTATAAAGATTGGTACCTCTTTCTACATCGTCCCATCCGGACGTTCCTGTTTCCAGTGCCTTAGTTATCCCGAGGTCTGGGTATGATTGGAACTTATTCCTCTTTCATCCACTTGAAACCCTTGTCACCTGAGCATTGGTCCGCCAGTGGTAGCGATCTCACCGGCCACTCGGGAGGTTGTTGCTTGATTCGCAGACAATGGTTATCCCCGATCTATATAGAAGAGGATGGCTACTATTGTAACAACCAGACATTTGTGTCTGTCTCTCTCTCTCACTCACTCATCTATCTATAGAGATTGGTACCTCTTTCTACATCGTCCCATCCGGACGTTCCTGTTTCCCGTGCCTTAGTTATCCCGAGGTCTAAGTCTGATTGGTACTTATTCATCGTTCAACCATTTGAAACCCTTGTCACCTGACCATTGGTCCGACAGTGGTAGAGATCTCACCTTCCACTCGGGAGGTTGTTGCTTGATTCGCTGCCAATGGTTTTCCCCATTCTATGTAGAAGAGGATGGCTATTACTGTAACAACCAGACATTTGTGTCTGTCTCTCTCTCTCTTTCACTCACTCACTCATCTATCTATAGAGATTGGTACCTCTTTCTACATCGTCCCATCCGGACGTTCCTGTTTCCCGCGCCTTAGTAATCCCGAGGTCTTGGTCTGATTGGTACTTATTCCTCGTTCATCCACTTGATACCCTTGTCACCTGAGCATTGGTCCTACAGTGGTAGAGATCTCAGCTGCCACGCAGGAATTCATTGCTCGATTCGCGGCCAATGGTTTTCCCCGTTCTATATAGAACAGGATGGCAAATATTTGCAACAACCAGACATTTGTGTCTGTCTCTCTCTCTCACTCACTCATCTATCTATAAAGATTGGTACCTCTTTCTACATCGTCCCATCCGGACGTTCCTGTTTCCCGTGCCTTAGTTATCCCGAGGTCTGGGTCTGATTGGTACTTATTCCTCTTTCAACCATTTGAAACCCTTGTGACCTGAGCATTGGTCCTACAGTGGTAGAGATCTCACCTGCCACTCGGAGGTGTCTGCTTGATTCGTGGCCAATTTTTTTCTCCGTTCTATATAGAAGAGGATGGGAATTATTGTAACAACCAGACATTTGTGTCTGTCTCTCTCTCTCTTTCACTCACTCACTCATCTATATATAATGATTGGTACTTCTTTCTACATCATCCCATACGGACGTTCCTGTTTCCCGCGCCTTAGTAATCCCGAGGTCTTGGTCTGATTGGTACTTATTCATCGTTCAACCATTTGAAACCCTTGTCACCTGACCATTGGTCCAACAGTGGTAGAGATCTCACCTTCCACTTGGGAGGTTGTTGCTTGATTCGCAGCCAATGGTTTTCCCAATTCTATGTAGAAGAGGATGGCTATTATTGTAACAACCAGACATTTGTGTCTTTCTGTCTCTCTCTCTCACTAACTCAGTCATCTATTTATAATGATTGGTACTTCTTTCTACTTCGTCCCATCTGGACGTTCCTGATACCCGCGCCTTAGTAATCCTGAGGTCTGGGTCTGATTGGTACTTTTTCCTCCTTCTGCATAGACGATGATGACTGCATCGTGCCATCCAGAGGTTCGTCTGTGCCTCATTGGCTCGTGTTGGCTGCATCATTCATGTTTTATGGGTTAAAGTTCTGATTGGTACTTATTCCTCCTTCAGCCGGTTCAAACACTTATCACCTGAGAATTGGTCCTACAGTGGTAGAGATCTCACCTGCCACTCGGGAGGTGTCTGCTTGACTCGCGGCCAATTTTTTTCTCCGTTCTATATAGAAGAGGTTGGCTATTATTGTAACAACCAGACATTTGTCTCTCTCTCTCTGTCACTCACTCACTCATCTATCTATAATGATTGTTACTTATTCCTTGTTCAACTACTCGAAACCCTTGTCACCTGAGCATTGGTCCTACAGTGGTAGAGATCTCACCTGCCACTCGGGAGGTTGTTGCTTGATTCGCGGCCAATGGTTTTCCCCATTCTATGTAGAAGAGGATGGCTATTATTGTAACAACCAGACATTTGTGTCTTTCTGTCTCTCTCTCACTAACTCAGTCATCTATTTATAATGATTGGTATTTCTTTCTACTTCGTCCCATCTGGACGTTCCTGATACCCGCGCCTTAGTAATCCTGAGGTCTGGGTCTGATTGGTACTTATTCATCGTTCAACCATTTGAAACCCTTGTCACCTGACCATTGGTCCAACAGTGGTAGAGATCTCACCTTCCACTCGGGAGGTTGTTGCTTGATTCGCGGCCAATGGTTTTCCCCATTCTATGTAGAAGAGGATGGCTATTTTTGTAACAACCAGACATTTGTGTCTGTCTCTCTCTCTCTCTCACTCACCCATCTATCTATAAAGATTGGTACCTCTTTCTACATCGTCCCATCCAGACGTTCCTGTTTCCCGTGCCTTAGTTATCCCGAGGTCTGGGTCTGATTGGTACTTATTCCTCCTTCAGCAGGTTCAAACACTTGTTACCTGAGCATTGGTCCTACAGTGGTAGAGATCTCACCTGCCATTCAGGAGGTGTCTGCTTGATTCGCGGCCAATTTTTTTCCCCGTTCTATATAGTAGAGGATGGCAAATAATTGCAACAACCAGACATTTGTGTCTGTCTCTCTCACTCACTCATCTATCTATAATGATTGTTACTTATTCCTTGTTCAACCACTCGAAACCCTTGTCACCTGAGCATTGGTCCTACAGACGTAGAGACCTCACCTGCCACTCGGGAGGCCTTTGCTTGATTCGCGGCCAATGGTTTTCCCCGTTCTACATAGTAGAGGATGGCAAATAATTGCAACAACCACACATTTGTGTCTGTCTCACTCACTCACTCATCTATACCTGAGCATTGGTTGTTCAGTGGTAGAATTCTCGCCTGCCACGCGGGAGGCCCGGGTTCGATTCCCGGCCAATGCATTTTCCTCGTTCTGCAAAGAAGACAATGATTACATCGTCCCATCCGGACGTTACTGTAACCCGTGACTTAGTAATCCCCAGATCTAAGTCTCATCGGTACTTATTCCTCGTTCATCCACTTGAAACCCTTGTCACCTGAGCATTGGTCCGACAGTGGTAGAGATCTCACCTGCCACTCGGGAGGTTGTTGCTTGATTCGCGGCCAATGGTTTTCCCCATTCTATGTAGAAGAGGATGGCTATTATTGTAACAACAAGACATTTGTGTCTGTCTCTCTCTCTCTTTCACTCACTCACTCATCTATCTATAATGATTGGTACTTCTTTCTACATCATCCCATCCGGACGTTCCTGTTTCCCGCGCCTTAGTAATACCGAGGTCTTGGTCTGATTGGTACTTATTCCTCTTTTATCCACTTGAAACCCTTGTCACCTGAGCATTGGTCCGACAGTGGTAGCGATCTCACCTGCCACTCGGGAGGTTGTTGCTTGATTCGCGGCCAATGGTTATCCTCGATCTATATAGAAGAAGATGGCTATTATTGTATCAACCAGACATTTGTGTCTTTCTCTCTCTCTCTCACTAACTCAGTCATCTATTTATAATGATTAATACATCTTTCTACTTCGTCCCATCTGGACGTTCCTGATACCCGCGCCTTAGTAATCCTGAGGTCTGGGTATGATTGGTACTTTTTCCTCCTTCTGCATAGACGACGATGACTGCATCGTGCCATCCAGAGGTTCGTCTGTGCCTCATTGGCTCGTGTTGGCTGCATCATTCATGTTTTATGGGTTAAAGTTCTGATTGGTACTTATTCCTCCTTCAGCCGGTTCAAACACTTATCACCTGAGAATTGGTCCTACAGTGGTAGAGATCTCACCTGCCACTCGGGAGGCCTTTGCTTGATTCGCGGCCAATGGTTTTCCTCGTTCTATATAGTAGAGGATGGCAAATAATTGCAACAACCAGACATTTGTGTCTGTCTCACTCACTCACTCATCTATCCTATTATCTATAATGATTAGTACTTCTTTCCCATTCAACCACTTAAGATTTTCATGACCTGAGCATTGGTTCCTCAGTGGTAGAATTCTTGCCTGCCACGCGGGAGGCCCGGGTTCGAATCCCGGCCAATGCATTTTCCTCGTTCTGCAAGAAGACAATGATTACATCGTCCCATCCAGACGTTACTGTTTCCCGTGCCTTAGTTATCCCGAGGTCTGGGTCTGATTGGTACTTATTCCTCTTTCAGCCGGTTCAAACACTTGTCACCTGAGCATTGGTCCTACAGTGGTAGAGATCTCACCTGCCACTCGGGAGGTGTCTGCTTGATTCGCGGCCAATTTTTTTCTCCGTTCTATATAGAGGAGGTTGGCTATTATTGTAACAACCAGACATTTGTCTCTCTCTCTCAGTCACTCACTCACTCATCTATCTATAATGATTGTTACTTATTCCTTGTTCAACCACTCGAAACCCTTGTCACCTGAGCATTGGTCCTACAGACGTAGAGACCTCACCTGCCACTCGGGAGGCCTTTGCTTGATTCGCGGCCAATGGTTTTCCCCGTTCTATATAGTAGAGGATGGCAAATAATTGCAACAACCAGACATTTGTGTCTGTCTCACTCACTCACTCATCTATCCAATTATCTATAATGATTAGTACTTCTTTCCCATTCAACCACTTAAGATTTTCATAACCTGAGCATTGGTTGTTCAGTGGTAGAGTTCTCGCCTGCCACGCGGGAGGCCTGGATTCGATTCCCGGCCAATGCATCTTCCTCGTTCTGCAAAGAAGACAATGATTACATTGTCCCATCCGGACGTTACTGTAACCCGTGACTTAGTAATCCCGAGATCTAAGTCTCATCGGTACTTATTCCTCGTTCATCCACTTGAAACCCTTGTCACCTGAGCATTGGTCCGACAGTGGTAGAGATCTCACCTGCCACTCGGGAGGTTGTTGCTTGATTCGCGGCCAATGGTTTTCCCCATTCTATGTAGAAGAGGATGGCTATTATTGTAACAACCAGACATTTGTGTCTGTCTCTCTCTCTCTTTCACTCACTCACTCATCTATCTATAATGATTGGTACTTCTTTCTACATCATCCCATCCGGACGTTCCTGTTTCCCGCGCCTTAGTAATCCCGAGGTCTTGGTCTGATTGGTACCTGTTCATCGTTCAACCATTTCAAACCCTTGTCACCTGACCATTGGTCCGACAGTAGTAGAGATCTCACCTGCCACACGGGAGGTTGTTGCTTGATTCGCGGCCAATGGTTATCCTCGATCTATATAGAAGAGGATGGCTATTATTGTAACAACCAGACATTTGTGTCTGTCTCTCTCTCTCTTTCACTCACTCACTCATCTATCTATAATGATTGGTACTTCTTTCTACATCATCCCATCCGGACGTTCCTGTTTCCCGCGCCTTAGTAATCCCGAGGTCTTGGTCTGATTGGTACCTGTTCATCGTTCAACCATTTCAAACCCTTGTCATCTGAGCATTGGTCCGACAGTGGTAGCGATCTCACCTGCCACTCGGGAGGTTGTTGCTTGATTCGCGGCCAATGGTTATCCTCGATCTATATAGAAGAAGATGGCTATTATTGTATCAACCAGACATTTGTGTCTTTCTCTCTCTCTCTCTCACTAACTCAGTCATCTATTTATAATGATTGGTACATCCTTCTACTTCGTCCCATCTGGACGTTCCTGATACCCGCGCCTTAGTAATCCTGAGGTCTGGGTATGATTGGTACTTTTTCCTCCTTCTGCATAGACGACGATGACTGCATCGTGCCATCCAGAGGTTCGTCTGTGCCTCATTGGCTCGTGTTGGCTGCATCATTCATGTTTTATGGGTTAAAGTTCTGATTGGTACTTATTCCTCCTTCAGCCGGTTCAAACACTTATCACCTGAGAATTGGTCCTACAGTGGTAGAGATCTCACCTGCCACTCGGGAGGCCTTTGCTTGATTCGCGGCCAATGGTTTTCCTCGTTCTATATAGTAGAGGATGGCAAATAATTGCAACAACCAGACATTTGTGTCTGTCTCACTCACTCACTCATCTATCCTATTATCTATAATGATTAGTACTTCTTTCCCATTCAACCACTTAAGATTTTCATGACCTGAGCATTGGTTCCTCAGTGGAAGAATTCTTGCCTGTCACGCGGGAGGCCCGGGTTCGATTCCCGGCCAATGCATTTTCCTCGTTCTGCAAGAAGACAATGATTACATCGTCCCATCCAGACGTTACTGTAACCCGTGATTTTGTAATCCCGAGATCTAAGTCTCATCGGTACTTATTCCTCGTTCATCCACTTGAAACCCTTGTCACCTGAGCATTTGTGCTACAGTGGTAGAGATCTCACCTTCCACTCGGGAGGTTGTTGCTTGATTCGCAGCCAATGGTTTTCCCCATTCTATGTAGAAGAGGATGGCTATTATTGTAACAACCAGACATTTGTGTCTGTCTCTCTCTCTCTCTCTCACTCACTCATCTATCTTTAAAGATTGGTACCTCTTTCTACATCGTCCCATCCGGACGTTCCTGTTTCCCGTGCCTTAGTTATCCCGAGGTCTGGGTCTGATTGGTACTTATTCCTCCTTCAGCTGGTTCAAACACTTGTCACCTGAGCATTGGTCCTACAGTGGTAGAGATCTCACCTGCCACTCGGGAGGTGTCTGCTTGATTCGCGGCCAATTTTTTTCTCCGTTCTATATAGAGGAGGTTGGCTATTATTGTAACAACCAGACATTTGTCTCTCTCTCTCAGTCACTCACTCACTCATCTATCTATAATGATTGTTACTTATTCCTTGTTCAACCACTCGAAACCCTTGTCACCTGAGCATTGGTCCTACAGACGTAGAGACCTCACCTGCCACTCGGGAGACCTTTGCTTGATTCGCGGCCAATGGTTTTCCCCGTTCTATATAGTAGAGGATGGCAAATAATTGCAACAACCAGACATTTGTTTTCATAACCTGAGCATTGGTTGTTCAGTGGTAGAATTCTCGCCTGCCACGCGGGAGGCCCGGGTTCGATTCCCGGCCAATGCATTTTCCTCGTTCTGCAAAGAAGACAATGAATACATCGTCCCATACGGGCGTTACTGTAACCCTGACTTAGTAATCCCGAGATCTAAGTTTCATCGGTACTTATTCCTCGTTCATCCACTTGAAACCCTTGTCGCCTGAGCATTGGTCCGACAGTGGTAGAGATCTCACCTGCCACTCGGGAGGTTGTTGCTTCATTAGCGGCCAATGGTTTTCCCCATTCTATGTAGAAGAGGATGGCTATTATTGTAACAACCAGACATTTGTGTCTGTCTCTCTCTCTCACTAACTCAGTCATCTATTTATAATGAATGGTACTTCTTTCTACTTCGTCCCATCTGGACGTTCCTGATACCCGCGCCTTAGTAATCCCGAAGGTCTAAGTCTGATTGGTACTTATTCATCGTTCAACCATTTGAAACCCTTGTCACCTGACCATTGGTCCGACAGTGGTAGAGATCTCACCTTCCACTAGGGAGGTTGTTGCTTGATTCGCGGCCAATGGTTTTCCCCATTCTATGTAGAAGAGGATGGCTATTATTGTAACAACCAGACATTTGTGTCTGTCTCTCTCTCTCACTCACTCATCTATCTATAGAGATTGGTACCTCTTTCTACATCGTCCCATCCGGACGTTCCTGTTTCCCGTGCCTTAGTTATCCCGAGGTCTAAGTCTGATTGGTACTTATTCATCGTTCAACCATTTGAAACCCTTGTCACCTGACCATAGGTCCGACAGTGGTAGAGATCTCACCTTCCATTCGGGAGGTTGTTGCTTGATTCGCGGCCAATGGTTTTCCCCATTCTATGTAGAAGAGGATGGCTATTATTGTAACAACCAGACATTTGTGTCTGTCTCTCTCTCTCTTTCACTCACTCACTCATCTATCTATAATGATTGGTACTTCTTTCTACATCATCCCATCCGGACGTTCCTGTTTCCCGCGCCTTAGTAATCCCGAGGTCTTGGTCTGATTGGTACTTATTCCTCGTTCATCCACTTGATACCCTTGTCACCTGAGCATTGGTCCTACAGTGGTAGAGATCTCAGCTGCCACGCAGGAATTCATTGCTCGATTCGCGGCCAATGGTTTTCCCCGTTCTATATAGAACAGGATGGCAAATAATTGCAACAACCAGACATTTGTGTCTGTCTCTCTCTCTCACTCACTCATCTATCTAAAAAGATTGGTACCTCTTTCTACATCGTCCCATCCGGACGTTCCTGTTTCCCGTGCCTTAGTTATCCCGAGGTCTGGGTCTGATTGGTACTTTTTCCTCCTTCTGCATAGACGACGATGACTGCATCGTGACATCCAGAGGTTCGTCTGTGCCTCATTGGCTCGTGTTGGCTGCATCATTCATGTTTTATGGGTTAAAGTTCTGATTGGTACTTATTCCTCCTTCAGCCGGTTCAAACACTTGTCACCTGAGCATTGGTCCTACAGTGGTAGAGATCTCACCTGCCACTCGGAGGTGTCTGCTTGATTCGTGGCCAATTTTTTTCTCCGTTCTATATAGAAGAGGATGGGAATTATTGTAACAACCAGACATTTGTGTCTGTCTCTCTCTCTCTCTTTCACTCACTCACTCATCTATAATGATTGGTACTTCTTTCTACATCATCCCATCCGGACGTTACTGTAACCTGTGACTTAGTAATCCCGAGATCTAAGTCTCATCGTTACTTATTCCTTTTTCATCCACTTGAAACCCTTGTCACCTGAGCATTTGTGCTACAGTGGTAGATATCTCACCTTCCACTCGGGAGGTTGTTGCTTGATTCGCGGCCAATGGTTTTCCCCATTCTATGTAGAAGAGGATGGCTATTATTGTAACAACCAGACATTTGTGTCTTTCTGTCTCTCTCTCTCACTAACTCAGTCATCTATTTATAATGATTGGTACTTCTTTCTACTTCATCCCATCTGGACGTTCCTGATACCCGCGCCTTAGTAATCCTGAGGTCTGGGTCTGATTGGTACTTTTTCCTCCTTCTGCATAGACGACGATGACTGCATCGTGCCATCCAGAGGTTCGTCTGTGCCTCATTGGCTCGTGTTGGCTGCATCATTCATGTTTAATGGGTTAAAGTTCTGATTGGTACTTATTCCTCCTTCAGCCGGTTCAAACACTTATCACCTGAGAATTGGTCCTACAGTGGTAGAGATCTCACCTGCAACTCGGGAGGTGTCTGCTTGATTCGCGGCCAATTTTTTTCTCCGTTCTATATAGAAGAGGTTAGCTATTATTGTAACAACCAGACATTTGTCTCTCTCTCTCTGTCACTCACTCACTCATCTATCTATAATGATTGTTACTTATTCCTTGTTCAACTACTCGAAACCCTTGTCACCTGAGCATTGGTCCTACAGACGTAGAGGCCTCACCTGCCACTCGGGAGGCCTTTGCTTGATTCGCGGCCAATGGTTTTCCTCGTTCTATATAGTAGAGGATGGCAAATCATTGCAACAACCAGACATTTGTGTCTGTCTCTCTATCTCTCTCACTTACTCTGTCATCTATTTATAATGATTGGTACTTCTTTCTACTTCGTCCCATCTGGACGTTCCTGATACCCGCGCCTTTGTAATCCTGAGGTCTGGGTCTGATTGGTACTTTTTCCTCCTTCTGCATAGACGATGATGACTGCATCGTGCCATCCAGAGGTTCGTCTGTGCCTCATTGGCTCGTGTTGGCTGCATCATTCATGTTTTATGGGTTAAAGTTCTGATTGGTATTTATTCCTCCTTCACCCGGTTCAAACACCTATCACCTGAGAATTGGTCCTACAGTGGTAGAGATCTCACCTGCCACTCGGAGGTGTCTGCTTGATTCGTGGCAAATTTTATTCTCCGTTCTATATAGAAGAGGATGGGAATTATTGTAACAACCAGACATTTGTGTCTGTCTCTCTCTCTCTCTTTCACTCACTCACTCATCTATCTATAATGATTGGTACTTCTTTCTACATCATCCCATCCGGACGTTCCTGTTTCCCGCGCCTTAGTAATCCCGAGGTCTTGGTCTGATTGGTACTTATTCATCGTTCAACCATTTCAAACCCTTGTCACCTGACCATTGGTTCGACAGTATTAGAGATCTCACCTGCCACTCGGGAGGTTGTTGCTTGATTCGCGGCCAATGGTTATCCTCGATCTATATAGAAGAAGATGGCTATTATTGTAACAACCAGACATTTGTGTCTGTCTCTCTCTCTCACTAACTCAGTCATCTATTTATAATGATTGGTACTTCTTTCTACTTCGTCCCATCTGGACGTTCCTGATACCCGCGCCTTAGTAATCCTGAGGTCTGGGTCTGATTGGTACGTTTTCCTCCTTCTGCATAGACGACGATGACTGCATCGTGCCATCCAGAGGTTCGTCTGTGCCTCATTGGCTCGTGTTGGCTGCATCATTCATGTTTTATGGGTTAAAGTTCTGATTGGTACTTATTCCTCCTTCAGCCGGTTCAAACACTTATCACCTGAGAATTGGTCCTACAGTGGTAGAGATCTCACCTGCCACTCGGGAGGTGTCTGCTTGATTCGCGGCCAATTTTTTTCTCCGTTCTATATAGAAGAGGTTAGCTATTATTGTAACAACCAGACAATTGTCTCTCTCTCTCTGTCACTCACTCACTCATCTATCTATAATGATTGTTACTTATTTCTTGTTCAACTACTCGAAACCCTTGTCACCTGAGCATTGGTCCTACAGACGTAGAGACCTCACCTGCCACTCGGGAGGCCTTTGCTTGATTCGCGGCCAATGGTTTTCCTCGTTCTATATAGTAGAGGATGGCAAATCATTGCAACAACCAGACATTTGTGTCTGTCTCTCTCTCTCTCTCACTTACTCTGTCATCTATTTATAATGATTGGTACTTCTTTCTACTTCGTCCCATCTGGACGTTCCTGATACCCGCACCTTTGTAATCCTGAGGTCTGGGTCTGATTGGTACTTTTTCCTCCTTCTGCATAGACGATGATGACTGCATCGTGCCATCCAGAGGTTCGTCTGTGCCTCATTGGCTCGTGTTGGCTGCATCATTCATGTTTTATGGGTTAAAGTTCTGATTGGTACTTATTCCTCCTTCAGCCGGTTCAAACACCTATCACCTGAGAATTGGTCCTACAGTGGTAGAGATCTCACCTGCCACTCGGAGGTGTCTGCTTGATTCGTGGCCAATTTTTTTCTCCGTTCTATATAGAAGAGGATGGGAATTATTGTAACAACCAGACATTTGTGTCTGTCTCTCTCTCTCTCTTTCACTCACTCACTCATCTATCTATAATGATTGGTACTTCTTTCTACATCATCCCATCCGGACGTTACTGTAACCTGTGACTTAGTAATCCCGAGATCTAAGTCTCATCGTTACTTATTCCTCGTTCATCCACTTGAAACCCTTGTCACCTGAGCATTTGTGCTACACTGGTAGATATCTCACCTTCCACTCGGGAGGTTGTTGCTTGATTCGCGGCCAATGGTTTTCCCCATTCTATGTAGAAGAGGATGGCTATTATTGTAATAACCAGACATTTGTGTCTGTCTCTCTCTCTCACTCACTCATCTATCTATAAAGATTGGTACCTCTTTCTACATTGTCCCATCCGGACGTTCCTGTTTCCAGTGCCTTAGTTATCCCGAGGTCTGGGTATGATTGGAACTTATTCCTCTTTCATCCACTTGAAACCCTTGTCACCTGAGCATTGGTCCGCCAGTGGTAGCGATCTCACCGGCCACTCGGGAGGTTGTTGCTTGATTCGCGGACAATGGTTATCCCCGATCTATATAGAAGAGGATGGCTATTATTGTAACAACCAGACATTTGTGTCTGTCTCTCTCTCTCACTAACTCAGTCATCTATTTATAATGATTGGTACTTCTTTCTACTTCGTCCCATCTGGACGTTCCTGATACCCGCGCCTTAGTAATCCTGAGGTCTAAGTCTGATTGGTACTTATTCATCGTTCAACCATTTGAAACCCTTGTCACCTGACCATTGGTCCGACAGTGGTAGAGATCTCACCTTCCACTAGGGAGGTTGTTGCTTGATTCGCGGCCAATGGTTTTCCCCATTCTATGTAGAAGAGGATGGCTATTATTGTAACAACCAGACATTTGTGTCTGTCTCTCTCTCTCACTCACTCATCTATCTATAGAGATTGGTACCTCTTTCTACATCGTCCCATCCGGACGTTCCTGTTTCCCGTGCCTTAGTTATCCCGAGGTCTAAGTCTGATTGGTACTTATTCATCGTTCAACCATTTGAAACCCTTGTCACCTGACCATTGGTCCGACAGTGGTAGAGATCTCACCTTCCACTCGGGAGGTTGTTGCTTGATTGGCTGCCAATGGTTTTCCCCATTCTATGTAGAAGAGGATGGCTATTACTGTAACAACCAGACATTTGTGTCTGTCTCTCTCTCTCTTTCACTCACTCACTCATCTATCTATAATGATTGTTACTTATTCCTTGTTCAACTACTCGAAACCCTTGTCACCTGAGCATTGGTCCTACAGACGTAGAGGCCTCACCTGCCACTCGGGAGGCCTTTGCTTGATTCGCGGCCAATGGTTTTCCCCGTTCTATATAATAGAGGATGGCAAATAATTGCAACAACCAGACATTTGTTTTCATAACCTGAGCATTGGTTGTGCAGTGGTAGAATTCTTGCCTGCCACGCGGGAGTCCCGGGTTCGATTCCCGGCCAATGCTTTTTCCTCGTTCTGCAAAGAAGACAATGATTACATCGTCCCATCCGGACGTTACTGTAACCCGTGACTTAGTAATCCCGAGATCTAAGTCTCATCGGTACTTCTTCCTCTTTCATCCACTTGAAACCCTTGTCACCTGAGCATTTGTGCTACAGTGGTAGAGATCTCACCTGCCACTCGGGAGGTTGTTGCTTGATTCGCAGCCAATGGTTTTCCCCATTCTATGTAGAAGAGGATGGCTATTATTGTAACAACCAGACATTTGTGTCTTTCTGTCTCTCTCTCTCACTAACTCAGTCATCTATTTATAATGATTGGTACTTCTTTCTACTTCATCCCATCTGGACGTTCCTGATACCCGCGCCTTAGTAATCCTGAGGTCTGGGTCTGATTGGTACTTTTTCCTCCTTCTGCATAGACGACGATGACTGCATCGTGCCATCCAGAGGTTCGTCTGTGCCTCATTGGCTCGTGTTGGCTGCATCATTCATGTTTAATGGGTTAAAGTTCTGATTGGTACTTATTCCTCCTTCAGCCGGTTCAAACACTTATCACCTGAGAATTGGTCCTACAGTGGTAGAGATCTCACCTGCAACTCGGGAGGTGTCTGCTTGATTCGCGGCCAATTTTTTTCTCCGTTCTATATAGAAGAGGTTAGCTATTATTGTAACAACCAGACATTTGTCTCTCTCTCTCTGTCACTCACTCACTCATCTATCTATAATGATTGTTACTTATTCCTTGTTCAACTACTCGAAACCCTTGTCACCTGAGCATTGGTCCTACAGACGTAGAGGCCTCACCTGCCACTCGGGAGGCCTTTGCTTGATTCGCGGCCAATGGTTTTCCTCGTTCTATATAGTAGAGGATGGCAAATCATTGCAACAACCAGACATTTGTGTCTGTCTCTCTATCTCTCTCACTTACTCTGTCATCTATTTATAATGATTGGTACTTCTTTCTACTTCGTCCCATCTGGACGTTCCTGATACCCGCGCCTTTGTAATCCTGAGGTCTGGGTCTGATTGGTACTTTTTCCTCCTTCTGCATAGACGATGATGACTGCATCGTGCCATCCAGAGGTTCGTCTGTGCCTCATTGGCTCGTGTTGGCTGCATCATTCATGTTTTATGGGTTAAAGTTCTGATTGGTATTTATTCCTCCTTCACCCGGTTCAAACACCTATCACCTGAGAATTGGTCCTACAGTGGTAGAGATCTCACCTGCCACTCGGAGGTGTCTGCTTGATTCGTGGCAAATTTTTTTCTCCGTTCTATATAGAAGAGGATGGGAATTATTGTAACAACCAGACATTTGTGTCTGTCTCTCTCTCTCTCTTTCACTCACTCACTCATCTATCTATAATGATTGGTACTTCTTTCTACATCATCCCATCCGGACGTTCCTGTTTCCCGCGCCTTAGTAATCCCGAGGTCTTGGTCTGATTGGTACTTATTCATCGTTCAACCATTTCAAACCCTTGTCACCTGACCATTGGTTCGACAGTATTAGAGATCTCACCTGCCACTCGGGAGGTTGTTGCTTGATTCGCGGCCAATGGTTATCCTCGATCTATATAGAAGAAGATGGCTATTATTGTAACAACCAGACATTTGTGTCTGTCTCTCTCTCTCACTAACTCAGTCATCTATTTATAATGATTGGTACTTCTTTCTACTTCGTCCCATCTGGACGTTCCTGATACCCGCGCCTTAGTAATCCTGAGGTCTGGGTCTGATTGGTACGTTTTCCTCCTTCTGCATAGACGACGATGACTGCATCGTGCCATCCAGAGGTTCGTCTGTGCCTCATTGGCTCGTGTTGGCTGCATCATTCATGTTTTATGGGTTAAAGTTCTGATTGGTACTTATTCCTCCTTCAGCCGGTTCAAACACTTATCACCTGAGAATTGGTCCTACAGTGGTAGAGATCTCACCTGCCACTCGGGAGGTGTCTGCTTGATTCGCGGCCAATTTTTTTCTCCGTTCTATATAGAAGAGGTTAGCTATTATTGTAACAACCAGACAATTGTCTCTCTCTCTCTGTCACTCACTCACTCATCTATCTATAATGATTGTTACTTATTTCTTGTTCAACTACTCGAAACCCTTGTCACCTGAGCATTGGTCCTACAGACGTAGAGACCTCACCTGCCACTCGGGAGGCCTTTGCTTGATTCGCGGCCAATGGTTTTCCTCGTTCTATATAGTAGAGGATGGCAAATCATTGCAACAACCAGACATTTGTGTCTGTCTCTCTCTCTCTCTCACTTACTCTGTCATCTATTTATAATGATTGGTACTTCTTTCTACTTCGTCCCATCTGGACGTTCCTGATACCCGCACCTTTGTAATCCTGAGGTCTGGGTCTGATTGGTACTTTTTCCTCCTTCTGCATAGACGATGATGACTGCATCGTGCCATCCAGAGGTTCGTCTGTGCCTCATTGGCTCGTGTTGGCTGCATCATTCATGTTTTATGGGTTAAAGTTCTGATTGGTACTTATTCCTCCTTCAGCCGGTTCAAACACCTATCACCTGAGAATTGGTCCTACAGTGGTAGAGATCTCACCTGCCACTCGGAGGTGTCTGCTTGATTCGTGGCCAATTTTTTTCTCCGTTCTATATAGAAGAGGATGGGAATTATTGTAACAACCAGACATTTGTGTCTGTCTCTCTCTCTCTCTTTCACTCACTCACTCATCTATCTATAATGATTGGTACTTCTTTCTACATCATCCCATCCGGACGTTACTGTAACCTGTGACTTAGTAATCCCGAGATCTAAGTCTCATCGTTACTTATTCCTCGTTCATCCACTTGAAACCCTTGTCACCTGAGCATTTGTGCTACACTGGTAGATATCTCACCTTCCACTCGGGAGGTTGTTGCTTGATTCGCGGCCAATGGTTTTCCCCATTCTATGTAGAAGAGGATGGCTATTATTGTAATAACCAGACATTTGTGTCTGTCTCTCTCTCTCACTCACTCATCTATCTATAAAGATTGGTACCTCTTTCTACATTGTCCCATCCGGACGTTCCTGTTTCCAGTGCCTTAGTTATCCCGAGGTCTGGGTATGATTGGAACTTATTCCTCTTTCATCCACTTGAAACCCTTGTCACCTGAGCATTGGTCCGCCAGTGGTAGCGATCTCACCGGCCACTCGGGAGGTTGTTGCTTGATTCGCGGACAATGGTTATCCCCGATCTATATAGAAGAGGATGGCTATTATTGTAACAACCAGACATTTGTGTCTGTCTCTCTCTCTCACTAACTCAGTCATCTATTTATAATGATTGGTACTTCTTTCTACTTCGTCCCATCTGGACGTTCCTGATACCCGCGCCTTAGTAATCCTGAGGTCTAAGTCTGATTGGTACTTATTCATCGTTCAACCATTTGAAACCCTTGTCACCTGACCATTGGTCCGACAGTGGTAGAGATCTCACCTTCCACTAGGGAGGTTGTTGCTTGATTCGCGGCCAATGGTTTTCCCCATTCTATGTAGAAGAGGATGGCTATTATTGTAACAACCAGACATTTGTGTCTGTCTCTCTCTCTCACTCACTCATCTATCTATAGAGATTGGTACCTCTTTCTACATCGTCCCATCCGGACGTTCCTGTTTCCCGTGCCTTAGTTATCCCGAGGTCTAAGTCTGATTGGTACTTATTCATCGTTCAACCATTTGAAACCCTTGTCACCTGACCATTGGTCCGACAGTGGTAGAGATCTCACCTTCCACTCGGGAGGTTGTTGCTTGATTGGCTGCCAATGGTTTTCCCCATTCTATGTAGAAGAGGATGGCTATTACTGTAACAACCAGACATTTGTGTCTGTCTCTCTCTCTCTTTCACTCACTCACTCATCTATCTATAATGATTGTTACTTATTCCTTGTTCAACTACTCGAAACCCTTGTCACCTGAGCATTGGTCCTACAGACGTAGAGGCCTCACCTGCCACTCGGGAGGCCTTTGCTTGATTCGCGGCCAATGGTTTTCCCCGTTCTATATAATAGAGGATGGCAAATAATTGCAACAACCAGACATTTGTTTTCATAACCTGAGCATTGGTTGTGCAGTGGTAGAATTCTTGCCTGCCACGCGGGAGTCCCGGGTTCGATTCCCGGCCAATGCTTTTTCCTCGTTCTGCAAAGAAGACAATGATTACATCGTCCCATCCGGACGTTACTGTAACCCGTGACTTAGTAATCCCGAGATCTAAGTCTCATCGGTACTTCTTCCTCTTTCATCCACTTGAAACCCTTGTCACCTGAGCATTTGTGCTACAGTGGTAGAGATCTCACCTGCCACTCGGGAGGTTGTTGCTTGATTCGCAGCCAATGGTTTTCCCCATTCTATGTAGAAGAGGATGGCTATTATTGTAACAACCAGACATTTGTGTCTGTCTCTCTCTCTCTTTCACTCACTCACTCATCTATCTATAATGATTGGTACTTCTTTCTACATCATCCCATCCGGACGTTCTTGTTTCCCGCGCCTTAGTAATCCTGAGGTCTGGGTCTGATTGGTACTTTTTCCTCCTTCTGCATAGACGACGATGACTGCATCGTGCCATCCAGAGGTTCGTCTGTGCCTCATTGGCTCGTGTTAGCTGCATCATTCATGTTTTATGGGTTAAATTTCTCATTGGTAATTATTCCTCGTTCATCCACTTGAAACCCTTATCACCTGAGCATTGGTCGGACAGAGGTAGAGATCTCACCTGCCACTCGGGAGGTTGTTGCTTGATTCGCGGCCAATGGTTTTCCCCATTCTATGTAGAAGAGGATGGCTATTATTGTAACAACCAGACATTTGTGTCTGTCTCTCTCTCTCTCACTAACTCAGTCATCTATTAATAATGATTGGTACTTCTTTCTACATCATCCCATCCGGACGTTCCTGTTTCCCGCGCCTTTGTAATCCCGAGGTCTTGGTCTGATTGGTACTTATTCATCGTTCAACCATTTCAAACCCTTGTCACCTGACCATTGGTCCGACAGTGGTAGAGATCTCACCTGCCACTCGGGAGGTGTCTTCTTGATTCGCGGCCAATTTTTTCTCCGTTTTATATAGAAGAGGTTGGCTATTATTGTAACAACCAGACATTTGTCTCTCTCTCTCTGTCACTCACTCACTCATCTATCTATAATGATTGTTACTTATTTCTTGTTCAACCACTCGAAACCCTTGTCACCTGAGCATTGGTCCTACAGACGTAGAGACCTCACCTGCAACTCGGGAGGCCTTTGCTTGATTCGCGGCCAATGGTTTTCCCCGTTCTATATAGAACAGGATGGCAAATAATTGCAACAACCAGACATTTGTGTCTGTCTCACTCACTCACTCATCTTACCTATTATCTATAATGATTGGTACTTCTTTCCCATTCAACCACTTAAGATTTTCATTGGCTGTTCAGTGGTAGAATTCTCGCCTGCCATGCGGGAGGCCCGGGTTCAATTCCCGGCCAATGCATTTTCCTCGTTCTGCAAAGAGGACAATGATTACATCGTCCCATCCGGACGTTACTGTAACCCGTGATTTAGTAATCCCGAGATCTAAGTCTCATCGGTACTTATTCCTCGTTCATCCATTTGAAACCCTTGTCACCTGAGCATTGGTCCGACAGTGGTAGAGATCTCACCTGCCACTCGGGAGGTTGTTGCTTGATTCTCGGCCAATGGTTTACCCTTTTCAATATAGAAGAGGATGGCTATTATTGTAACAACCAGACATTTGTGTCTGTCTCTCTCTCTCTTTCACTCACTCACTCATCTATCTATAATGATTGGTACTTCTTTCTACATCATCCCATCCGGACGTTACTGTGTCCCGCGCCTTAGTAATCCCGAGGTCTTAGTCTGATTGGTACTTATTCCTCGTTCATCCACTTGATACCCTTGTCACCTGAGCATTGGTCCTACAGACGTAGAGACCTCACCTGCCACTCGGGAGGCCTTTGCTTGATTCTCGGCCAATGGTTTACCCTTTTCAATATAGAAGAGGATGGCTATTATTGTAACAACCAGACATTTGTGTCTGTCTCTCTCTCTCTTTCACTCACTCACTCATCTATCTATAATGATTGGTACTTCTTTCTACATCATCCCATCCGGACGTTACTGTGTCCCGCGCCTTAGTAATCCCGAGGTCTTAGTCTGATTGGTACTTATTCCTCGTTCATCCACTTGATACCCTTGTCACCTGAGCATTGGTCCTACAGACGTAGAGACCTCACCTGCCACTCGGGAGGCCTTTGCTTGATTCGCGGCCAATGGTTTTCCCCGTTCTATATAGTAGAGGATGGCAAATAATTGAAACAACCAGACATTTGTGTCTATCTCTCTCTTTCACTCACTCACTCACTTATCTATCTATAATGATTGGTTCTTCTTTCTACATCGTCCCATCCGGACGTTCTTGTTTCCCGCGCCTTAGTAATCCTGAGGTCTGGGTCTGATTGGTACTTTTTCCTCCTTCTGCATAGACGACGATGACTGCATCGTGCCATCCAGAGGTTCGTCTGTGCCTCATTGGCTCGTGTTAGCTGCATCATTCATGTTTTATGGGTTAAATTTCTCATTGGTAATTATTCCTCGTTCATCCACTTGAAACCCTTATCACCTGAGCATTGGTCGGACAGAGGTAGAGATCTCACCTGCCACTCGGGAGGTTGTTGCTTGATTCGCGGCCAATGGTTTTCCCCATTCTATGTAGAAGAGGATGGCTATTATTGTAACAACCAGACATTTGTGTCTGTCTCTCTCTCTCTCACTAACTCAGTCATCTATTAATAATGATTGGTACTTCTTTCTACATCATCCCATCCGGACGTTCCTGTTTCCCGCGCCTTTGTAATCCCGAGGTCTTGGTCTGATTGGTACTTATTCATCGTTCAACCATTTCAAACCCTTGTCACCTGACCATTGGTCCGACAGTGGTAGAGATCTCACCTGCCACTCGGGAGGTGTCTTCTTGATTCGCGGCCAATTTTTTCTCCGTTTTATATAGAAGAGGTTGGCTATTATTGTAACAACCAGACATTTGTCTCTCTCTCTCTGTCACTCACTCACTCATCTATCTATAATGATTGTTACTTATTTCTTGTTCAACCACTCGAAACCCTTGTCACCTGAGCATTGGTCCTACAGACGTAGAGACCTCACCTGCAACTCGGGAGGCCTTTGCTTGATTCGCGGCCAATGGTTTTCCCCGTTCTATATAGAACAGGATGGCAAATAATTGCAACAACCAGACATTTGTGTCTGTCTCACTCACTCACTCATCTTACCTATTATCTATAATGATTGGTACTTCTTTCCCATTCAACCACTTAAGATTTTCATTGGCTGTTCAGTGGTAGAATTCTCGCCTGCCATGCGGGAGGCCCGGGTTCAATTCCCGGCCAATGCATTTTCCTCGTTCTGCAAAGAGGACAATGATTACATCGTCCCATCCGGACGTTACTGTAACCCGTGATTTAGTAATCCCGAGATCTAAGTCTCATCGGTACTTATTCCTCGTTCATCCATTTGAAACCCTTGTCACCTGAGCATTGGTCCGACAGTGGTAGAGATCTCACCTGCCACTCGGGAGGTTGTTGCTTGATTCTCGGCCAATGGTTTACCCTTTTCAATATAGAAGAGGATGGCTATTATTGTAACAACCAGACATTTGTGTCTGTCTCTCTCTCTCTTTCACTCACTCACTCATCTATCTATAATGATTGGTACTTCTTTCTACATCATCCCATCCGGACGTTACTGTGTCCCGCGCCTTAGTAATCCCGAGGTCTTAGTCTGATTGGTACTTATTCCTCGTTCATCCACTTGATACCCTTGTCACCTGAGCATTGGTCCTACAGACGTAGAGACCTCACCTGCCACTCGGGAGGCCTTTGCTTGATTCTCGGCCAATGGTTTACCCTTTTCAATATAGAAGAGGATGGCTATTATTGTAACAACCAGACATTTGTGTCTGTCTCTCTCTCTCTTTCACTCACTCACTCATCTATCTATAATGATTGGTACTTCTTTCTACATCATCCCATCCGGACGTTACTGTGTCCCGCGCCTTAGTAATCCCGAGGTCTTAGTCTGATTGGTACTTATTCCTCGTTCATCCACTTGATACCCTTGTCACCTGAGCATTGGTCCTACAGACGTAGAGACCTCACCTGCCACTCGGGAGGCCTTTGCTTGATTCGCGGCCAATGGTTTTCCCCGTTCTATATAGTAGAGGATGGCAAATAATTGAAACAACCAGACATTTGTGTCTATCTCTCTCTTTCACTCACTCACTCACTTATCTATCTATAATGATTGGTTCTTCTTTCTACATCGTCCCATCCGGACGTTCTTGTTTCCCGCGCCTTAGTAATCCTGAGGTCTGGGTCTGATTGGTACTTTTTCCTCCTTCTGCATAGACGACGATGACTGCATCGTGCCATCCAGAGGTTCGTCTGTGCCTCATTGGCTCGTGTTAGCTGCATCATTCATGTTTTATGGGTTAAATTTCTCATTGGTAATTATTCCTCGTTCATCCACTTGAAACCCTTATCACCTGAGCATTGGTCGGACAGAGGTAGAGATCTCACCTGCCACTCGGGAGGTTGTTGCTTGATTCGCGGCCAATGGTTTTCCCCATTCTATGTAGAAGAGGATGGCTATTATTGTAACAACCAGACATTTGTGTCTGTCTCTCTCTCTCTCACTAACTCAGTCATCTATTAATAATGATTGGTACTTCTTTCTACATCATCCCATCCGGACGTTCCTGTTTCCCGCGCCTTTGTAATCCCGAGGTCTTGGTCTGATTGGTACTTATTCATCGTTCAACCATTTCAAACCCTTGTCACCTGACCATTGGTCCGACAGTGGTAGAGATCTCACCTGCCACTCGGGAGGTGTCTTCTTGATTCGCGGCCAATTTTTTCTCCGTTTTATATAGAAGAGGTTGGCTATTATTGTAACAACCAGACATTTGTCTCTCTCTCTCTGTCACTCACTCACTCATCTATCTATAATGATTGTTACTTATTTCTTGTTCAACCACTCGAAACCCTTGTCACCTGAGCATTGGTCCTACAGACGTAGAGACCTCACCTGCAACTCGGGAGGCCTTTGCTTGATTCGCGGCCAATGGTTTTCCCCGTTCTATATAGAACAGGATGGCAAATAATTGCAACAACCAGACATTTGTGTCTGTCTCACTCACTCACTCATCTTACCTATTATCTATAATGATTGGTACTTCTTTCCCATTCAACCACTTAAGATTTTCATTGGCTGTTCAGTGGTAGAATTCTCGCCTGCCATGCGGGAGGCCCGGGTTCAATTCCCGGCCAATGCATTTTCCTCGTTCTGCAAAGAGGACAATGATTACATCGTCCCATCCGGACGTTACTGTAACCCGTGATTTAGTAATCCCGAGATCTAAGTCTCATCGGTACTTATTCCTCGTTCATCCATTTGAAACCCTTGTCACCTGAGCATTGGTCCGACAGTGGTAGAGATCTCACCTGCCACTCGGGAGGTTGTTGCTTGATTCTCGGCCAATGGTTTACCCTTTTCAATATAGAAGAGGATGGCTATTATTGTAACAACCAGACATTTGTGTCTGTCTCTCTCTCTCTTTCACTCACTCACTCATCTATCTATAATGATTGGTACTTCTTTCTACATCATCCCATCCGGACGTTACTGTGTCCCGCGCCTTAGTAATCCCGAGGTCTTAGTCTGATTGGTACTTATTCCTCGTTCATCCACTTGATACCCTTGTCACCTGAGCATTGGTCCTACAGACGTAGAGACCTCACCTGCCACTCGGGAGGCCTTTGCTTGATTCTCGGCCAATGGTTTACCCTTTTCAATATAGAAGAGGATGGCTATTATTGTAACAACCAGACATTTGTGTCTGTCTCTCTCTCTCTTTCACTCACTCACTCATCTATCTATAATGATTGGTACTTCTTTCTACATCATCCCATCCGGACGTTACTGTGTCCCGCGCCTTAGTAATCCCGAGGTCTTAGTCTGATTGGTACTTATTCCTCGTTCATCCACTTGATACCCTTGTCACCTGAGCATTGGTCCTACAGACGTAGAGACCTCACCTGCCACTCGGGAGGCCTTTGCTTGATTCGCGGCCAATGGTTTTCCCCGTTCTATATAGTAGAGGATGGCAAATAATTGAAACAACCAGACATTTGTGTCTATCTCTCTCTTTCACTCACTCACTCACTTATCTATCTATAATGATTGGTTCTTCTTTCTACATCGTCCCATCCGGACGTTCCTGTTTCCCGCGCCTTAGTAATCCCGAGGTCTTGGTCTGATTGGTACTTATTCCTCGTTCAACCACTTGAACGTTCAACCACTTGTGCTACAGTGGTAGAGATCTCACCTGCCACTCGGGAATTCGTTGCTTGATTCGCGGCCAATGGTTTACCCTTTTCAATATAGAAAATAATGGCTATTATTGTAACAACCAGACATTTGTGTCTGTCTCTCTCTCTCACTAACTCACTCATCTATCTATAATGATTGGAACTTCTTTCTACTTCGTCCCATCCGGACGTTCCTGATACCCGCGCCTTAGTAATCCTGAGGTCTGGGTCTGATTGGTACGTTTTCCTCCTTCTGCATAGACGACGATGACTGCATCGTGCCATCCAGAGGATCGTCTGTGCCTCATTGGCTCGTGTTGGCAGCGTCTTTCATGTTTAATGGGTTAAAGTTCTGATTGGTACTTATTCCTCCTTCAGCCAGTTCAAACACTTGTCACCTGAGCATTTCAGCTACAGTGGTAGAGATCTCACCTTCCACTCATGAGGTTGTTGCTTGATTCGCGGCCAATGGTTTACTCCGTTCTATAAAGAAGAGGATGGGTATTATTGTAACAACCAGACATTTGTTTCTGTCTCTCTCACTCTCTTACTCATCTATCTATAATGATTGGTACTTCTTTCTACATCATTCCATCTGGACGTTCCTGTTTCTCGTGCCTTAGTTATCCCGAGGTCTGGGTCTGATTGGTACTTATTCCTCGTTCAACCAACTTGAAACCCTTGTCACCTGAGCATTGGTCCTACAGTGGTAGAGTTTTCGCCTGACACGTGGGAGGTCTGGGATCGATTCTCAGCCAATGCATTTTCCTCGTTCTGCATAGACAGCGATGACTACATCGTCACATCCAGATGTTCCTGATACCCACGCCTTAATAATCCCGAGGTCTGGGTCTCATCTATATTAATTCCTCGTTCATCCACTTGATACCCTTGTCACCTGAGCATTGGTCCTTCAGTGGTAGAGACCTCACCTGCCACTCGGGAGGCCTTTGCTTGATTCGCGGCCAATGGTTTTCCTCGTTGTATATATAAGAGTATGGCAAATAATTGCAACAACCTGACATTTGTGTCTATCTCACTCTGTCACTCATCTAACCAATTTTCTTTAATGATTGGTACTTCTTTCCCATTCATCCACTTAAGATTCTCTTGACCTCAGCATTGGTTGTTCAGTGGTAGACTTCTCGCCTGCCACGCGCGAGGCCTGGGTTCGATTCCCGGCCAATGTTTTTTCCTCGTTCTGCAAGGAAGACGATGACTGCATCGTCCCATCCGCACGTCACTGTAACCCATGCCTTAGTAATCCCGAGGTCTGGGTCTGCTTGGTACTTATTCCTCCTTCTGCATGGAAGACGATGACTGCATCGTGCCATCCAGATGTTCGTTTGTCCCTCACTGGATCGTGTTGGCTGCATGTTTCTTGTTTAATGGGTTAAAGTTCTGATTGGTACTAATTCCTCCTTCAGCCGGTTCAAACACTTGTCACCTGAGCATTGGTCCTACAGTGGTAGAGATCTCACCTGCCACTCGGGAGGTCGTTGCTTGATTCGCGGCTAATGGTTTTCCCCGTTCTATATAGAAGAGGATGGCTATTATTGTAAAAACCAGACATTTGTGTCTGTCTCTCTCACTCACTCATTCATCTATTTATTATGATTGTTACTTATTCCTTGTTCAACCACTCGAAACCCTTGTCACCTGAGCATTGATCCTACAGACGTAGAGACCTCACATGCCACTTGGGACGTTGTTGCTTGATTCGCGGCCAATGGTTTTCCCCGTTCTATATAGAAGAGGATGGCTATTATTGTAACAACCAGACATTTGTGTCTGTCTCTCTCTCTCACTCACTCATCTATCTATAATGATTGGTACTTCTTTCTACATCGTCCCATCCGGACGTTCCTGTTTCCCGCGCCTTAGTCATCCCGAAGTCTGGGTCTGATTAGTACTTATTCCTCATTCAACCACTTGAAACCCTGGTCACCTGAGCATTGGTGGTTCAGTGGTAAGAGTCTCGCCTGCCACGCAATAGGTCCGGGTTCGATTTCCGGCCGATGCATTTTCCTCATTCTGCAAAGACGACGATGACTACATCGTCCCATCCGGACGTTACTGTAACCCGTGCCTTTGTATTCCCGAGATCAAAGTCTCATCGGTACTTATTCCTCGTTCATCCACTTGATACCCTTGTCACCTGAGCATTAGTCCTACAGTGGTGGTAGAGATCTCAGCTGTCACTCGGGAGGTCGTTGCTTGATTCGCGTCCAATGGTTTTCCCTGTTCTATATAGAAGAGGATGGCTATTATTGTAAGAACCAGACATTTGTGTCAGTCTCTCTCTCTCACTCACTCATCTATCTATAATGATTGGTACTTCTTTCTACATCGTCCCATCAGGACGTTCCTGTTTCCCACGCCTTAGTAATCCCGAGGTCTGGGTCTGATTGGTACTTATTCCGCGTTCAACCACTTGAATCCCTTGTCACCTGAGCAATGGTCCTACAGTGGTAGAGTTCTCGCCTGACATGCGGGAGGCCTGTAATTGATTCTCAGCCAATGCATTTTCCTCGTTCTGCATAGACGAAAATGACTACTTCGTCCCATCCGGACGTTCCTGATACCCACGCCTTAGTTATCCCAAGGTCTGAGTCTGATTGGGACTTATTCCTCCTTCTGCATAGAAGACGATGACTGCATCGTGCCATCCAGGCATTTGTCTGTGCCTCATTGGCTCGTGTTGGCTGCATCTTTCTTGTTTAATGGGTTAAAGTTCTGATTGGTACTTATTCCTCCTTCAGCCGGTTCAAACACTTGTCACCTGAGTATTGGTCCTACAGAGGTAGAGATCTCACCTGCCACTCGGGAGGTGTCTGCTTGATTCGCGGCCAATTTTTTTCCCCGTTCTATATAGAAGAGGTTGGCTATTATTGTAGGAACCAGACATTTGTGTCTCTCTCTCTGTCACTCACTCACTCATCTATCTATATTGATTGTTACTAATTCCTCGTTCAACCACTTGAATCCCTTGTCACCTGAGCATTGGTCCTACAGTGGTAGAGATCTGACCTGCCACTCAGGAGGCCTTTGCTTGATTCGCGGCCATTGGTTTTCCCTGTTCTATATAGAAGAGGATGGCAAATAATTGCAACAACCAGACATTTGTGTCTGTCTCACTCACTCACTCATCTATCCAATTATCTTTAATGATTGGTACTTCTTTCCCATTCAACCACTTAAAACTAGATCGTCCCATCCGGACGTTCCTGTAGCCCGTGCCTTAGTAATCCCGAGATCTAAGTCTCATAGGTACTTATTCCTCTGTAGCGTTATTTTGGGTGTATTTTGATAAGAGATAAGGAGATAAGGCTCTGAGCTGAAGCACTGTTCTAAAGAATAGCTCTCCCCCCCCAAAGTTATCAGATTTCCTTAGCTCATCAGCTTGGAACTGGTTTGCATCAAAGTGACAGTTTTGGGGAGGATGGCACCGAGAAGAGGCCAAATAGTTTGGAATTCTGCTATGAGATGTCTGGAGAAAGGGGCTTGTAGGTGATAAAAACTCTTTGAAGTGGACGAGAGCCGAAATCCCGACATAGAGCTATGAACCCGGGCCAACTGGCATTTCCAAAACATGGCATGGATTGATATCAGTCATAAATCAAGCCCCCCTCCAATAGGACACTGGGGGATGAAACCGAAATCCAATCTCAAGAACTCAAGAACCAATCACCTATTGATCTGACAGACTATAAGGAACAGCGTACGGTCTCTCTCTCTCTCTCACCTGAACCAGAAACTCGCTGCCACAGCTCAACCTGTAGCTCTGTTGCCCGAACCGGAACCAGAAACCAACCAAGTCTTTGCCGGCAACAGAAGAGTTAAACTGGGAGAAGGAGATTGAGCCGTACGAAGAATTCTTTTAAAGGACTTTATTAAATGAAGATCTTTACAGACTGCGCATGCCCGCCTGTGCCCACCTGATCAGTGGAGTTTTACAGCTGGACAATTGACTGTATACGAAAGTGTCAGTCATTTAAATAGCTATTTAAGTCTTAAGAAACTTGACCCTTGGAACAAACAGGGCCCTGCTTTCCTCAAAGACTTTGTCTTCAAGTAACTTCAGTGGAACCCTGCTTACTAAGAAGATTTTGTGCACAACCTTGGAGCCTTCAAACCAGTGGAAAATCTGTTTGGAAAAGACGCTACATTCGCGAAACCCCAACTTCCAGGTGCATCGACTGAGTGGAAGTTCTTGGACAAAGCCGAACCGGACTGCCTTTGTTCCAACCACACGGACCTCGTGCCGTGTGCTGTTATCTGAGCCCGAAGGCAGAGAGGCCTCTCTGCGACAAAGTTCAGATAAGTTTAACAGTTTGGAGTTCATGATTCATGACTTTTGAGAAATCAATTAGAAATGTTAATCTGTGATTCATAACTCTAGAATGTGTAATATTATTTAGTTTTCTTAAATATAAATGTGTGTTGCATTAAACTGTTTTGTTGATAATTTTAGAAATAAAATCTGTCAACGCCGAGAAATATCTTCTCATTCCTGTTTAACTATTTAGTCTGAAATTGACACATGTTATTAGACATTAGATTATTGGTGGCCCTGCCTTGATCATTGAATAATAATCAGTTAAGGGAAATTGTGGTAACAAGTAATGATATGATCTTTCTCGGCACCTAAACGTAAATGAGACTGATATATATATAACGAGAAGTTAACTGACATAAATACTAACCTGCGTAGTTATTTAATGTCTGACTAATAATACTAACGAGAGACTCACCTTTGTCTTACTAACCGGTAGTGTAGTCAATGTGTTTATAACCTTTTTTGTTAAAGGATTTGTGTTATCATATGCGATCCCATGGTCTTTGATTTGGTCACGGAAGTGATTTGTCTTTGATTTGTTGATCTAGAGTTGAATTTTAATTAGTTTTTCCCTTTTGTATAATTAGTGTAGTGCTACATTTAGTCTTTGTTTTGAATAAATTTGACAATTTATATCTTTGGAATTGGTGTCTGCGTCCAATTATTACAGAAATTGAGTTCTACAAGATTCCAGGATTCGTTATAAGGTGATACTATAAATTCACTTCTTTAATTTAAATTTATAAGTGTACCTTACGCTACATAATTGGTGCCCCGTGTGAGGAATCTTAGACTGAAAAGAACTAATTTCTGTAATAGTTATTGGATAGCTTTGTCCAGAAATCCAGATTCCAAAGTTTTGAAACAAGAAAACTTTTGTAGGCACGATACACTGTTTGTTCTCTAGAGGACGCTCTACAACTGCCCACGTGGTATGTGTATGGTTTCCAAAGTCACAAAAGGTTAAGTCTGTTTTAGTTACTTGTGATAAATTGTTGATATCCTAAGCATTGGCATTAGAGTCATTAGGTGATTAATCGAGTACTGTTCGGTTGGGTTGTTACTGAATAGCCAAAACAATGATTACCCAAATGTCCCCATGTGAAGCATTGATTGTAAAGGTACCAGGAACAGAGATTCCTGAATTCCTTGGATGCCTATGCAGTTTGGACTTTGAAGTAGAGTTACGTCGAACTCAGTTGTTAACCGACACTACGACGCAACTCGAAAAAGAGTCGATAGAGGTGGTGAAAGTTATGGCTAGCTTAGCACTTGCGAGCTCAAGGTTAGTGAACTGGAGCATAAGCAAGTTTGAAAAACTGAAAAAGCTAGGAGAAAAGTATGCTAAAGTGAAAGAAGAAAGAGCCAAATGGCATGGAATGGTTTTAGAATTTGAAGGAAAGCTAGATACTTGTGGAAAACAAGTCATTGTGTTGAATGCTGAAAAAGAGGACTTAATTGAACAGAGAGAGCAATTAGGAAATGATTTAAGACAATGTCAAGTTGAATTGGAAACAACTCTGATCCAAGTAAAAGGTCTGCAAAATAACAGATGTAAAGCGGTTGAAAATGAAAGGATAGTTTTGAAGGACCGGGATGTTTTGGAAATGCGTCTTAGCAAAACAGTCAGGGAGAAAGATTTGGGCACTGTAAAAATGGAGATACTCGAAGGCGAGGTCATACATTTAAAAAGGGACAGTGAAGAAATGAGGAGAGTAAATCAGGTGCTTAGGGGAGAACTCAAATCAACTGAAGTTGAAAATGAGCGTCTCAAGCAACAAATAGGGGCCCTGAAAGCTGCCTCTCGGTGGGCTGCAAATCCGACACCTGACAGCGTAAAGGAACAGCCGGAACCGGCCAATGCACGGAGTTGCACACCGTCTCCACATTTAGGCCACGGGTTGCCTCGTCCTGATCGTACCCCTCCCTGTAGTCTTTCTCCACCCAGGGTAAGAAGCTCGTCGCACAGACGAACTTCCTCTCCCGAGAGTCCTGACCGAAAGGTTAACATGCGCCAGTTGAGAGAACTGGCTAAAGATTGTGAAACCTTTAACCCAGCAGACAAGTAAGGAAATGTGGAAGCGTATATTAAGGACATTAAGTATGCTTTGCGTTTCTATCCTGAGGCTACGGAGAAGGAAAAGGTTCTCCTAATCCGCAAAACTACCTCTCGCCAAGTCCATTCTTGGATGGAGAGGCAAGGGTCCATGGTCTGCGATAGTTTTCAACGCTTGTGCAGAGCATTAATTAGGGACTATTCCAGGTTCATTGATCCAGTGGCAGCAGTGACTGCCGCACACCAGATCAAACAGGGTAAGCATGAGTCCCCCCGTGATTACTATGAAAAGCTTAGGAAAACCTATTTTGCGGGTCAAGATCGACCCGGGGCTGAGGAAGAGGTGAGCTTTAAAGGGTTGTTTGTTGCTAATTTGTTCCCAACGATTAAGGAAATGATCATATTACATGCAGACGCAACGTATATGAACATAGCTGAAATTCGTAAAATGGCACAGAAAAAAGAAAGAAAATCCTAAGTGGAGTAAGAGTAAAACAAGGTACAAGAAAAAGTATAAAGGAAAGAAATCTGCTCCTAGCCCAGTTGGGTTAACTCAGTCTCTGAGCAATGTTGCAGTTTCTGAGCTACTGCTACGCTTAGCTCTGCTCCCTTTGCCCCCTCTTCCCAAACTGGAAGTTAGTAGCCAGGGTAAAGGGCCGGACTCGCCACCTGAGGCATGACTAGCTCTGGAACCACCCACTGTCCACGCCTCCCTGTTTTTGATTAGATGTGAGGAACAGCAGGGGGGTTTCTCTGACACATCAGCCCACTGGGACCTCCCAGTGGGGGAAGATGCCTGCATGCAAGCTGAACCTTTGTTGATGTTACTGGGTGATCTGACACAGAGAGGCAAAGCCAAGCAAGTTTACATAGAAGTGACCATTGAGAATGTGTGGGAGTGTGAAGCCTTGTTGGACACTGGGGCTGAAATTTGTTTAATGTCTGCCACCACATTTGGCAACCTGAAACAAATTATGGAAACCTCAGACCAACGACTGAAAGTGGAAGCTTGTAGTGTGAACATTACAAGTTACACAGAGACTAAGGCACAGCTCACTCGAAAGGCGTTGTTAGAGTTCACCTTTGGGAAGATTAAGTTGGTTCATCCAGTTTATATTTCCAAATTTGAAACAGAGAAGTTGATCATTGGTCAGGATCTATTGAACAGGTTGTGGGCTCAAGTTGAATCACCAAAGCAGGTGGAATTGAATGACAGATATGATACAGCCACCAAGGTACAACTTCCCAATGAGACAATTTTTGTGCATGTCCCTAAAGGGGGCACCAGCTTACCATGTAAGCCAACCATACGAACCCAGGTCCCTACCAACTATTATAGATATAGTGAAGGTCAGGTGCCTGAATAACACTTGAATTCCCAGTTACCTCCCTCTGTTAATCAACTTCCACTTATTGGTTACCGTCAGTAACCATACTCAATCCTGAGTAATACCAATACCAATTGTTTTTTTGTTTTAATGTACTTGTGTTATAATATGTAACCTGTATATGTGCTAGTATAGGATTGTCAATTTGATTGTAATACATTCTGCTTAAATAATGAACTATTAGTTTGTTTTCTTTGATTTCTCTGGGTCATGAATGGTGAAGTCCACTGTTGAATTCTGTTACATAACTTTGAGATAAATGCTTAACGTCTTATTTTGTCTTGAAGGCGATAACATCCTAGTCGACCTCAGTCCCATTCAAGAAAGGGGGTATGTAGCGTTATGTTGGGTGTATTTGGATGAGAGCATTTGGGCTCTGAGCTGAAGCAATGATCTAAAGAAGACCTCCCCCCCCCCCCCCAAAGTTATCAGATTTCCTTAGCTCATCAGCTTGGAACTGGTTTGCATCAAAGTGACAGTTTTGGGGAGGATGGCACAGAGAAGAGGCCAAATAGTTCGGAATTCTGCTATGAGATGTCTGGAGAAAGGGGCCTGTAGGTGATAAAAACTCTTTGAAGTGGACGAGAGCCGAAATCCCGACATAGAGCTACGAACCCGGGCCAACCGGCATTTCCAAAAGATGGCATTGATTGACATCAGTCATAAATCAAGCCCCCCTCCAATAGGACACTGGGGGATGAAACCGAAATCCAATCTCAAGAACTCAAGAACCAATCACCTATTGATCTGACAGACTATAAGGAACAGCGCACGGTCTCTCTCTCTCTCTCTCACCTGAACCAGAAACTCGCTGCCACAGCTCAACCTGTCGCTGTTTTGCCCGAACCGGAACCAGAAACCAACCAAGTCTTTGCCGGCAACAGAAGAGTTAAACTGGGAGAAGGAGATTGAGCCGTACGAAGAATTCTTTTAAAGGACTTTATTAAATAATGAACTTTACAGACTGTGCTGCCCGCCTGTGCCCACCTGATCAGTGGAGTTTTACAGCTGGACAATTGACTAAGTCGACTGTATACGAAAGTGTCAGTCATTTAAATAGCTATTTGAGTCTTAAGAAACTTGACCCTTGGAACAAACAGGGCCCTGCTTTCCTCAAAGACTTTGTCTTCAAGTAACTACGGTGGAACCCTGCTTACAAAGAAGATTTTGTGCACAACCTGTTTGGAAAAGACGCTACATTCGCGAAACCCCAACTTCCAGGTGAGTAGATAGTAGGGTTTTTTGGGCGCGGCCTATTTTGTTATGACGTATGCCCTAAGCCTATTAATATTCCTACGTCATAATTGGGGGGCGTGATTTTAGGTAGAGTTATTTCCTTAATTATTCCTATGTCATATCCGTCAGAAAGTGTACACCCATAAAACCCTGAACAACAAGGCCGCCCATAACCCGTTGTTCTTGTTGTTCTTGTTGGTCAACAGTAGAGTGTGAATGGGTCGGCTCTTCCTGTAGTGTTTGGGGGTCTTTTTTAAATATACATGTAATGGTTTAGTAAATCTAAAACGTTATAAGATCAACAAGTTCTGTTGTCTGTAATGGTCCCAGGTCCTAAAAATGCCAGTTTTGAATACTGCGTTTTTCATATTCACACTGTCTCTGTCTCTGTCTGTCTCTCTCTCTCTCTCTCGCCCAATCATTTTATAAGATCAACAAGTTCTGTTGTCTGTAATGGTCCCAGGTCCTAACAATGCCTGTTTTGCATAGGGTACTTATGTTATCCACACTGTATCTGGCTCTTTCTCTCCCCTCAAATTTAATTAAAAATAAAATTAAAAAAGAGTGTGTGTGTGTGGGGGTGTTTGTGTGTATAGGTTAATTGTTTTTGTAAAAAAAAAAAAAAAAAAAAAAAAGCTGTGTTTATATTTTATCTCTCACATAATGTGTTCATTCGTTTTACTTAAATACATTCTAGGGTCTTAAAGCTCATAAGAGTTAGACTTAAGATAAGGATATGCTTTTAAGGTATTTTAGCGGTCTCAATCCCTGATGATAAGGAATCGTATAAAAAATAAAAACAACTGATCACTCAATGCTAAATAGATCACAACACTCAAGGCTAAATCACTCACACCATGGGGGGCGGGGGTGGGCTCAGACAACAGTAGGTATGGCGTGTGGTATCAAAACATTCAGAATACTTTTAACGTATATAATTTATAAGCTTTGTAAAATAAACCCAAATATCTCTTTTGCGGGGATAAACGCTGTTCTGAGTAGTTTGTGGCTTGTTTAATACCAAACAACGCATCGCTATTAAAAAAAAAAAAAAATCACTGTAAAAGCGCTAGTTATTTTAGATCTTTATAGGTATTTTCTTGGCTCAGGTTGTTTTTTAGCGCTTATAAAGGCCTGAAATATTCTTAGTGGTTGTTGACTATAGGTCTAGATGCTTAAAAATGTTTTTTTGAGAGACCAAAACGTTCCAATTAAAGTTTGGAGTAGAGAGGAGAGAGATCGTCTCCATCTTGGTTTGTATTTGAAATTTGATGCAGTGTCATTTTATTGGTTGGTTTTGATATGTTAATTGGTAACAGGGCGGCACAAAGGCCAGACCAGAACAATGCCTTACAAGCAGATCCGGCATCTGGCCATCAGTATAAGTATGAAGGTCTGGTCTTCAGCTCGACAGACACATACTGACCTTTCGATTTAAGACTAAAGATCAACAATGTCCGGAAACAACATCAGCGACTTCGATTTATACGAGTTTTTAGGTAAGTCTTCAGATTATTTTCATTGACTCAGAGCGTGTTGTGTGCATGTATTGTAAATAAGGCTATAACATCTGTTTTAAGTTCTGTAAAATTATTTTTCTGCCAGTCAACAGGAGTTAATTCCCAACGCTGAGGAGATCATCTGGAACAACGACGGTAAGATTTTTGTGTTTGCGCTCATGGGTTCTTATGTATGGGTGTGTGTGGTTTTGAAGCGGCTCATTAGAGTTATGAAAATGTTTAATATATATTAATGCTGGTCTCTTTAATTACACAGAAACTATCGAAAGGCCTGTGATTAATGTCTCCGAGGATCGACCAAGAGAAGTGGTTGTCCCTAGACAGGCTGTCTGCCGACCGGGTAAGAACTAAACCCCCGTTTGTTTGTATAACGTTTCTGTAAGATGTTTGAGTCCAGTTTTGTTAATTTAAAAAAATTATCCTTTCTAACAGTATTAAGAAACGTGGTTCAAGACTACGAAAGGCCTTCCACATCGAGGGCTTGTTTCGTTTTACCTTCAAGAACCGTAACCTTTCAAGAATCTGAAAGGCCGTCAGCCCCAGTATCTGATAGCTGTGAGTATATATCTGCAGTCTGTAAATAAGAGGTTAAAGCTTTTTATAAAGCGGTGTGGTTAAAGGTTAAACATGTCTCTTACCTTCACAGCGGTGCAAAAAGCTAAACCAGCCGAAAAACATAAGAAACGATTATTCTGTGGAGGTAAATAAGATCTTTCAAACTTTAATGTTTTTAAAAGGGCTTTGTTTGCCCGTTGAGGGCTAATATTTAAGCGATGTGTGCCTGTTTCCTGTAGGGCGGGGGGTTCTGGGAAAGATCTTTAGAAGTCCGGACAGGTCTAGGCTTGTTTCTGGGGAACGTGTTTAGAAATGATCGATTGCCGTACCGTCTGGTTAGGAAGTTAAGCCGTCCGAAAGGGTTTAGTAAGTTGTTTGGCTTATCTCCCGCTATTATACTTCTGTTTTAAAGTGGTTGTGGGAAAAGGCTTGAAGGTGTTCATTGTATTTAATATTTAAACAGATCGTGAAAACGTTTGTGAAACAAGAAGTCCCGGGATCAGGAAGCGTTTACACTTGGAAGGTTCGTTTAAAAATGAAATGTTGTTGTGTGTGTGTGTATAAAAGTGTTTTATTAACAATATTACAGTTTTTAAAGAAACATTTAATAAACAGTTTATTTACAGTGGCTTCTCTGTTTTACATTTATTATCAAGTCCTAATAAATATATTGTCTGTAAATAATAAGGCGTTGTAGTGAATGTCTAAGGCTATTTTCAAAGGTCTAAAAAAGCTAAAGGTTTTGAATGTCCTGGACATGTTGTTTTAAGTTTGATTTCTGTCACCATTTAAAGATGTAAATGTAATGTATATTTTTATTCTTCCCAAGACTCTTGGGATAGTCATTCTGTGGATGAGCTATTGAGGACAATTACCCCGTCTAAGTGGGATCAAAAATCTTCCCCGGTGAGATCACCGAGAGGATCCCCCACGGTGGTCTTGGAGACCCCCCAACATCTACTCAGGCCACAGCCTTCTGGGGGTAATTCAACACCCCAGATTCAGCCCGCCGCATTGTCGGGCGGAACAAATACAGCCATCCAACAACCTCAGGGGTCGCCGTCAGTCAGGGCTGACACACCACCCAACGACGGCCTGGTTTCAACATCGTCCCCCCAGACCCGTTTCTTGGCTACAGAAACGCGGAACAGTACCCCGCGCTTGGCCAGGGTGTCACCGCAAAGGCCTTCATGGTCTCCGTCCGTGAGTATACGCTCGCTCCCTGCCTCCTTCGACCGAGATTTACCGGAGCGACCATCCTTTGAAGCTGAGCCAGGCCACCAGCCTACTTCCAGCTACTTCCTGAAGGTCGGCATGAGTTGCTACATACTTTGTTACAAAATCAAAGACTTGTGTTAGTGGGGCAAAACCTGGTGATAGAGTGCCAAAACACCCTTATTAATACCCTTACTAACGAATTGTACCGTATTTAATGTTTTAATAGACACAAAACGCCTTACTATTGTGGGTTGTTGGAAAAATAAAAAATAAATTAAAAAATGTCCGGACTTGGTAAAAGAACTCACGAACTAAAGGATTATGAACAAGCTAGGGCCCCAAAAAGACCTTCCCGAGAGAACATCCCCGGCCCTGTTGTGAACTCCTCTGATGTCCCAATGAACCTGGAACTATTACAAATGATAAATGATTTAAATAACCCCCAATTACCACCGATAGAAGGTGAATTAACAGACTTACCGGTGAACCCAGACCTGTTACAGATGGTCAATGATCTAAATAACCCCCTCCCACCGGTAGCGCCTATAGAGGTTCACCCCCTAGTTCACCCCGATTTGTTTGAAATGGTGGAGGCTTTGGAGGAGCTACCCCGACCAAATTCTGCCCCTATTATAAATGATTTGAGTCAATTAGAACACAGGATGGCTGCAGAAGCTGCCGTCACTATAGAGGAGGATCTTGACATTAACCGGTTGGATATCTTTGAAGGACTTTTACAGGCTTTAAATGAGCCTCCTCAAAAAGGGGGTTTTGTAGATGTCAGCGGTGGGGGTGTTCGGAATGTGGAGGGTTCTGAGACTGATAAGGCTGTGGAGGACATGCTCTGTGAGAATGTAGGGGGTGAAGGCTTTGTTCAAAATGATGATGTGTCCAAGAGTTCCAGTGAGCTCGTGATTATAGATAGACTGGCCTATAACAATTTTGAAATGATTCAGCGTTTTAATTTTGCAGAACTTTTAAATTGTGACAATTATGCAGAAATATTTGTCAACATACACGAGGCCTTGCAAAACATGCTTGAACAGGTTGCTGAAAGGGTCAGACCTCGAGATGTTGTACAGTTAGAACTCCGAGGGGATGATTTGTTTAGCAACCTATCTGTAATGCTGAGTGGAGATTATTTAGATGTTGATGAATTTCTGGCTAAAATCGAAGCGTTGTTGCAAAGTAACGCGGCCATCTTAGCTGATGAAAGTCTGTCTCTGGTAATGAATGTGGTTCGTAACCCTGAGGGTGGGGCGCTTAGAAGACTGTCGAAATGCTTGAAGAATGACATAATTAGGACCAAGCTCAGGAAATTAGTGGTGAGTTCCAGTGGGGACAATAAGCTCTGTTTTGCTTACAGTTTAATAAAACTACTCACCCCCGACATGCCTGAACCCCAAGCTCTGCAAGAAGCTTTAATGCTTCATCAGAGGGCCGGCTTAAACTCTCAACAGATGGTTGCCTTTTCAGACATTACCAAGTTTGAGGAGTTGTTGTCATTAAAAATTGTTGTGTGGTACCGTTGTGAGGTAAAGGAAGTATTTGTGAAATTTCAGACACATCCTGAAACCCATACACGGACTCTGTTTCTCTTCCTAAGTGATAGTCATTTCTTTGGAATAAAGAGTTTGACGGCTTTTTTGGGTTGTTCGTATGTTTGTCATTGGTGTTATAAGGCCTTCAATGATAAGCTTAAGCACCGCTGTGATGGTTACTGTAACGTCTGTTTCAATCCGCAATGTCGTAAGGGTTTGGCCCCTACCATCCGATGTAAAGATTGCTTAAGGATTTGTCTCTCAGCGTTCTGTTTTTCCGAGCATAAGGAACAGAGGGCCGCTGCTGAGGGGGTTAAAAAACGCTTAGTTATTGTGATCAAACTAAATATTGCCCGCAGTGTTGCCTCCAGTACCGTTTTCATGAGGTTAAACCACACAAATGTCTGGAGCCGAGATGTAGGATCTGTAATGCTGATTTAACCCCGGGGTCCGAGCACCAGTGCTTTATTCAGCCGGTTAAAAAGGAGCCGCCGCACAACCGGTATGTCTTTTTTGATTTTGAATGTCGGCAAGAAAACGGGGTCCACGTTGCTAATTATATACACTCTATTGACATGTTGGATCGTGAGTGGTCAGCTAGCGGTGAGAGTTGTGTCAAGGATTTCTTTACGCGGTATCGCGGTCCAAAATACCTCAATTACACATTTATTGCCCACAATGCTAAGGGTTATGATTCTTACATTTTGATGAAGTATCTGGTGGAAAATGGGGTGACCCCAAAAATAATAGCTCAGGGTAGCAAGATCATGTGTTTCACCGACGAAGCTTTCAACCAACGTTACATAGACTCGTTAAATTTCCTCCCCATGAAATTGAGTGCTTTGCCTAAAGCTCTGGGTTTGAGGCTCAGAAGAAAGGTTGGTTCTGCCATTTTTTTAATACTAAAGACACTCAAAATGATCGAGGGTCCTACCCGCCCGCCTCTTATTATGGGGTTGATACTATGATGTCTCATGAGAGGGAGGAATTCTTTAAATGGTACAATATGGTTAAGGGAGGTGTTTTTGATTTCAGAGAAGAGATGGCCGCTTATTGTAAAAATGATGTGGTGATCCTAAAAGAAGCCTGTGTGCATTTCCGCGCTGAGGTTATCAACACCTCAGGTCTCGACCCTTTGCAAAGTGTGACCATAGCGTCTCTCTGCATGAAAATGTATCGGTCCGATTTCTTGCAGAAAAACACTATAGCGGTCACCACTTCTGACAACTATCGTGCTAGACAAAATAACTTTTTGACTGTCTCCATACAGTGGCTGGAATACCTGAGTGCCAGGGATAACATCTTAATCAGACATGCTTTAAATCAAGGGGAAGTCAAAATGGGGCCTTACTACTTAGACGATTTTAGCGACGTGTCCGGGCGGCGTACCGCTTATGAGTTTGCTGGTTGTATTTACCATGGCTGTCCTCAGTGCTTCGACCCAAACACCTTTAACCCCGTAACACAAAAACTCTGCGGTGATATGTACTATGATTTCCAGGAACGAATTGAAACTTTAAAAAACACCTATGGTTTGAACGTGCTGGTGATTTGGGAACACGAGTGGACGACCCTGAAGCAACAGGTTGCGGGGGTACAACGGTTTATGGAAACCTTGGACTTTCCTGAACGTCTAGAGCCCCGGGATGCGTTATTTGGGGGTCGTACCAACGCCCTCTGTTTACATTATGAGGTAAAGGAGGGTGAGAGAGTAGATTACTATGATTTCACCAGTCTGTACCCTTATGTCAACAAGACCAAAATGTACCCGGTGGGGCATCCAACCATTGTTTATCGTGACTTTCTCGAAATCGGACATTACTTTGGTTTGATCAAGGTCACCATGTACCCTCCTCGCGAGCTGTTCTTACCCGTGTTGCCTTACAGGTGTTCGGGAAAATTGATGTTCCCTCTGTGTAGAACGTGTGTGGAAACTGAAAATCAGACTACCTCTTGTCTGCACAGTGATGAATAGAGAGCGCTGACGGGTGTCTGGTGTAGCATTGAGCTTGACAAGGCGGTGGAGAAAGGTTACAGAGTCGGTAAGGTGTATGAGGTTTGGCATTTTTCTGAAAAATCTGATACTCTTTTTGCTGATTACATTATGACCCATCTGAAAGGGAAACAGGAGGCATCGGGCTATCCCTCATGGTATGTTGACGCCGCGGCCAAAGAGCGATACGTTCAGCAATATTTTGAAAAGGAAGGGATCCGTCTAGAGCCGGGGAACATAACTGTAAACCCCGCCAAGAGACAAATGTCCAAACTGATTTTAAACAGTCTGTGGGGTAAGTTTGGGGAAAGAAATAATCGTCTAAACACAACCTTGATTAAAACCCCTGATCAGTTTATAGGATTTATGTTTTCCAAACAACATGCTGTATCACACTTTCAATTCTTAAATGACCACGTGGCACAGGTCCAGTGGAGGGCCCCTAAAGATTTCCCCACCAAACAGGGCAACGTTAATGTTTTCATAGCGGTTTTTACCACGGCTTACACCCGGCTTGAACTGTACAACTTAATGGATCAGTTGCAGGAACGCACGCTCTATCATGATACTGACTCTGTAAACTTTGTCACCAGGCCAGGGGATTGGGTCCCTCCCCTCGGGGACTACCTTGGGGAGTTAACGAGCGAACTAGATCCTCAGGACCACATAGTGGAGTTTGTTTCAGGGGGTCCTAAGACTTACGCATACAGAACGGCTGCGGGTAAGACATGTATGAAAGTTAAGGGTTTCACTCTGAACCATTGTAACAACAAGCTCATTAACATCATGTCTTTGACGACCCTGGTACAAAGTTTTGTAACCAAGAAAGACGCGCCTCCTCGTGAGATTATTACTGCCGGAAATCAGATCTATCGCAAGGTCTCCCCGCCTCATTGTGTGACGATGACTTGTTCCCGCCCGGTCAAACTATTCTAGTGATCCTTGATGACCTGATGGAGTGAAGTGGAAAAAGCTTTCACAAAGTACACTCATCATAGGAATTTAAGTATTATTTATTTAGTTCAAATTTTATTTTTTCAAGATAAAAAAGCCGCACTATTAATTTAAACGCCAATTATATAATTATTTTTAAAAACCCCAGAGATAAACTACAGGTCACCGTCTTGGCTCGTCAAATGTACCCTAACCAGACCAAGTTCTTTTTGGAGGCATTTGAGGATGCCACCAAAAAACCCTACGGGTACTTGATTGCGGACTTAAAAGCACAAACCCCAGAAGACTTTCGCCTCAGAACAGGTTTGTGCCTGCCCGATTGGCCGGCAGTGTATGTGCTAAAGAAAAGGAAATAAATAAGAATGTCTGTTCGGATTAAAAGAAATCTGCCGCTTTTGCAAATGTTATTTGAGGGGAGCCCACGCTATAGGAAAGCTGTGCTGGCAGGGGCCCCCTCGGATTTGATCGAGACCCTGTGTAAAATAGCTTTAAACATCTTACGCGGTAATATACCCCTAACCCCTTCTCAACATTCTAAACTCAAAGAACAAAAAGCTGTTATCAAGATCATCGCTAATAAGAAGTATTCTATTAAAAGAAAAAGAAAGAAGATTAATCAAACCAGGGGTTTTATTGGACCGCTGTTGAGCATAGCTGTGCCTTTCCTAACCAGTCTTCTAGCTTCCAGAGTGGGTTAATAATGGAATATGCTCAGAAAATGTTTTTGATCCCTCAGGAGCAGCTTGAGAAACTGAGAAAAAATGTTGTCGGGCCAGAGCCCATTAGACAAACGGCCGAAAACAACCTGGACTCTGAAATGAAATCTATACTGACCAGGGCCGATTTAAATCAGTATTCCAAAGCCCAGTTGTATAGCAACACGTTACAGCGCTACCTCCGTCTGGTTAGACAGGGTGATAAAGATCAAAACACTTTAACTTTAACCATGGCCTCTCAAGAAAATGGTTCTGGGGCTGATGCGGGGGCTACGGTTGATAAAGATGTTGCGGTGACCGAACCTGTTGAGAGTTCAGAGGGAGATGTTGTAACTGATGTTTTGAGAAACATGCCGGCCAGAAGCAAAAGTCATGTAGAATATATCCTGCACAAAATGGTTCAGAAACCGCGGGTAACGGCTTGGAATGTACAGGGTGAATTTGTTGAGCGACTATCCTCAGGATCTATCCATCGTTCGGAAGCTTATTATTCTCATGTTTTTATTTGTCCCCCCCTGTAAATAATGACCCAACAAACAATGTTTTTTTTTTTTTTTTAATTTCAAATGTTGTACATTTATTTATAACATAACCCCTGCTTTGTATAAGAATTGTGTTGAATATAAACAAAACTAATGATTCAAAGGCTGTTTTCATTATTTTTTCACCTTAACACTCATGACCTCTTTTAAAATCCTCGCAAGAACACCCCATCTGTGTACATGGTTGGCTAGGGTCGTAAGGCAATGTGTTATAAGGGGGGGTCCACAGTGTCCTGACAAACTCTTTTTAATCATTTTGGCCTAAATCCTCACTGTACAAGGCCATAATATTGGGGTATGACCTTCCTTTAGATCTATGATATAAGAAAAACACACAGTGTTGACCACAAGTGAATGTCTGTAGACTTTGTACTTGACGACCGCTGTAAATGGTTTCTTGACAGTTGTTGAGCTGAAAGTTATTGATCTTCCGAGGGAAAGGTCTGAAATCCGGGGGGTTTCCATAGGAATCAAAAAATTCACCACGGTGGTCCTCCCTTAGATAAATAGCCAGCCAATGTTCTCCGGGCATATTTTTAGGGTGTGTGTTGATTATGTACATAGCAGGTAAATTCTTGATCTTAAATTTAGGCAGCTGGTCGCAGGCGTAGACTCCTTGAAACA